>NC_141874.1:189698018-190001048 GCF_056163025.1 Triticum urartu | reverse complement strand
TCCTTGGTGTATTGTTGGAGGGAGGTGCCTTGGGCCTGGAGATGGGCCTGGACGTCGATTGCGGCACGGTTCAGCACATTTGTCCCGCCTCCGGGAGTCCATTCCGGCGGAGCGGTGCTGCTGGCCTTGGCGTCGGGGGCCGAAGAGCTCGTGGCCCCAACTTCCAGCGGCCTTGGCGCCAACGCCGCCTTCTCCGGGCGATGACGCCCCGGAGTGTGACCACCGGGGCCGAGCCACCACCAACTCATTGCCATCTGGTGGCGCCGGTGGCTCCTCAAGCCGACTGTTGGTGCGTCTGCAGTCGGCGCTTGTAGGGGCTCCTCCGCCCCAAGATAATGGCATTGCCTCCTCCGCCTTCCGCGACCGGCTGATCATCGTTGGCTCCTCCAGTCGGCACATCGGTCCCTGGCGTTGGCGGGGCGGCACCTAGGGGGATGATTAGTTGTGGCGCCTGGACGGACGTGGCCTTCTCTGCCCATCCCTTGGCAACCGCGTCAGCTCGTTCCTTGGCCGCGACGTCGACCTGGGCCTTGGCGGCTGCGTCGGCCTCTTCCTGCACCGCCTTGGCCGCCGGTGCGTTCTGCCGGTCAGCCTCTTCATGCTCCTCACGTGCCTCCCGTGCGTTCCTCACCATTGCCGCCTGGAGCTCGGCGCGTGGGTCTATGCGGCGGGTGTTGGCGGAGCTCTCCATGCCCCCGATGATGGAAGCAGCGGCCGACCGCTCAAGAGAGAGCGGGGCTCTGTTCAAAAAATACAAGAAGAAATTCAGAAAGAATTATTGCAAGAATGCGTTGGCCGGTGTGAGGTTCCACCTCATAGCTATGTTCGCATGCCATTCGTCTTGCCGAACACGGCTGTCACCTTCCAGTGCCGCTTGCGGAGCATTCTGGCAGCTCAGCAGGCTAGGCATCTTGCAGTCCTGGCAGAGAGGGTGACAGTTCTTCATGAGCCGCCCTGGGCCCCCCAGAGCCTCCCGAGGCTCAGGACCCTGGCGACTCATGAGGGGCAACTTCTTCAGCATGCATCTTCAGCTACCCCAACACCTATCCAGCAACGGTATCAGGTGACTCTTTCCAGTTCATTCAGTTGGGGGCGCCCCTCGGGCAGCATTATCCCCAGGTCGCACGGGTTTATCCCTGCAACGCGCATCCTTTTGCATCTGTAGCTTACTCAGTTGGGGGTGCCCCTCGGGCTGCATCATCCCTAGGCCGCTCGGGTCCGTTCAAGTGGCATGTATCGTTCTTTCATCTATCCGGACTAGCTTGCCTCCTTGTATGAATTTCTTTATGATCATTGCTTACCCGATGCTTGCTCATCGTGGCCTCCCGCATTGTCGATCGGTCACTTGCTCACCCTGCAACGGGCGTCTCACATACTGGCATGGCGCTTGCTCGGGTCCGTCCCTTCAACGCTGATAAACATGTGTAATCGAGCTCTGGCTCGTGGCCCGCTCCGTGCACACCACCTCACTAGATTCACAGTGCCTTTATCTTCTCATGGAAGGAGCAATGGCAGGGCGGCAAGCGCGGCTATGGGCTACTCTCTCTCCTTGCACTAACCCGCAGGAATCTCCGGAGCCTAGCTGCAGGCGGCCTCGCCAGCTGCTCCCTATCATGCTTTTCGCTTGGGCATTAAAGCGAGGGTTCTTGAGCATCGCGCCTCAGGAGCTCTTATTGACTGTCCAACCCTCACCCCCTGGCCTTGACCACGGCATCGCGACCTAGCATACCAGCGGCGGATGAGCTCGCTCGAGGGTCGGGACCCGAGGACGCTGTCGGCGTCCTAGGAATGGGGGTCCCCAGACTTTCCTGCCTGCGGCCCACGGCGTGGCTCCGCCAGCTGCCCTGTACGGCCCATCTTCATTAGCAAACACTCCAGACCCTCGCGAGAGGAGCCGAGCCTCGCGAGGCGGACGACGCAAGACCTCCTTTGGGGTGGCCTCACCAGGCTGTCTCGTGAGGGGTGGAGAGATCAAGGCAAGGGGCACCTCATGAGGTTCTTGTGATGCAAGCCATGATGACCGGGGCTAGGCGGGACCCAGCACGCATAGTGTCCTTGTTTCCTCTTTGGTGCTAAAGAGGCAAGCGCAGGTGAGGAGTCCCGAGGCATCGGGCAAAGGTTTCCATATCAGTGCAAGGAGACCAAGACCAGCAGGACGGCAGGATGGAGGTTACCGTGGAGGCCAGGACGACCTCACCACCAGAGCCTTTGGCAGGCGAAGACCACCTTTAGTCAGGATAACTTGTACTAGTTGTCTCCCTTCAAATTTGGCCGTTGTGGCATCCATTCCCGCCAGCATTTGGGAAGGGGACCATGGCCTCTATAAATAGGACTAGCCACCACAGTAGGAGGCAACTGATCCGAGGCCATTCAGATCATCCTCATCCACACAAACTCACCAAGCACAAGAGAACCTCTCCTCAAGAGGCCGTTCTTCCCTTGTAACTATTCATTCTCAGCCCAAGAGGCAATCCACCACACCACACTGGAGTAGGGTATTACACCACATCGGTGGCCCGAACCAGTATAAATCTTGTGTCCCTTTGTTCTGCGAGTTCGACGCGCTGAGCCTTGAGATCGCGGTGAGGGAGAGTGCAAGGGGGAGGAGAGATCTTCGTGCGCACCCCAGTGTTCGAACCTCAAGGGTTTTGCCGGAACCCGAAATCCGACATTTGGCGCGCCAGGTAGGGGTGTGCTGAAGCCTTCCTTCCATCGATCCACGCTCTGCCATCACCGCGCCTTGCCCCCTTGGCTGGCATTGCTCTTCCGGCTGCAATGACGGATGCCCTTGGCGGGGCCAGGGGGCTCCGAGCCTTAGCCCCTACCTTGCGGCGGGTGCAGTGGCCACCCAAGTTCAAGCTAGAGATGCCGCCGCGTTACGACGGTGCGGCGGACCCATCGGCCTTCCTGCTGGCGTATGAAGAGGCCGTCCTAAAGGTTGTGGGCGGAAACAAGGTCATGGCCAACTGGCTTCCCATGGCCCTCACTGGTGCACCACGTGCTTGGCTGCTCAACCTCCCTGGATCTACGGAGGCATCTTGGGAGGAGTTGCACAGCCTCTTCGCTGCGCGCTTCGCGGCACCGGCGCCCCTCGCTACCGCGGCCCTCCTCAACGGCTCGCAAGCGCCACGCTCGGGCCGTCACACCAAGCCATTCCTTCATCAGATCGGTGCCGCTTCCGCGTGGTAGGGGGCTCCCCCGAGTTGGGCGGCTCACAAGGCCGACCTGACCTTCAACTCGGGGGATCACCCAGTCACCACCATCGGCTCGGGCGTGCTCCGAATGCTTTGCACGCCCACCATATGTAGTGTAGCTGTCACCAAGACCCTCATCGACGGCGGTGCCAGCCTCAACATGCTCTCTGTGGAGGCTTTTAGCCTCCTTCACGTGCCGCTCGAGCAGCTCCGCCCTAGCAAGCCCTTCTCCGTGGTCGGCGGCAGCTCCGCCAGCCCCCTGGGGTAGATCCGTCTTCCAGTGACCTTCGGCACCCACGACAACTATCCCACTGAGCTGATCGACTTCGACATCGCCCGTATTGGCCTCCCGTACAATGCCATCCTTGGGTACCCGACACTGGCTCAGTTTATGGCGGCATCCCATCCGGCCTACAACCTCATGAAGATTCCCTGGAGCAAGGACATCCTCACCGTAGTCAAAGATACCAAGGAAGCTCTGGTAGTGCTCAGGCTTGCCCTCAAAACCGCCGCGGCAGCACGATCGGCCAACGAGGTCACCTCCAGAGTCAAGGAGGCTGCACTAGCTAAGAATAAGCAGTTGTTCACTCAAGATCGGGCAGAAACCAAGCAGGTGCCGGACGAGGAAGATGGGTCCTCTAGAGCCACCTTCACCATAGGTGCTAACCTCGACCCGGATCAAGAGAAGGCATGGGTGAAGTTCTTGCGCGCAAACAAGGAAGTATTCGCATGGGAACCCAAACAGCTGGTAGGGGTCCCAAGAGGGGTGATCGAGCATCACTTGAGGGTGCGCCCCAATGTGCGCCCTGTGAAGCAGAAAGCACGGTGACAATCCACGGAGAAGCAGTCCTTCATCGTCCAGGAAACCCGCAAGCTAGAGGCGGCGGGTGTCATTCGCGAGGTTTGGTACCCCGAGTGGCTGGCGAACCCTGTCATCGTGCCAAAGAAAGGTGGGAAGGAGCGCATGTGTGTCGACTTCACCAACCTCAACAAGGCATGTCCCCAAGATCCGTTCCCACTTCCATGCATCGACCAGATCGTTGACTCCACCGCCGAGTGCGACATGCTATGCTTCCTGGATGCGTTCTCGGGTTATCTTCAGATCAACATGGCGGTAGAGGATGTGGAAAAGATGGCCTTCCTAACCCCGTGCGGGGTGTACTGCTACACTGGCATGCTGTTCGGGTTGCGCAACACAGGTGTGACTTTCCAACGGCTGATGCACATCACCATGGGTCAGCAGCTCGGGAGGAACACTAAAGCCTACATCGACGACATTGTGGTAAAGTCTCAGGAGGCGAGAACTTTATTCAGGACCTAGAGGAGACCTTCGCGAGCCTGTGCCAGGTGGACTTGCGGCTCAACCTGGAGAAGTGCGTGTTTGGTGTCCCTTCCGGCAAGCTGATGGGCTTCCTCATGTCCCACAGGGGGATCGAGGCCAACCCGGAGAAGGTCAAGGCGATCGAAGACATGAGCCCACCGCAAACCATCAAGTAGATGCAGAAGCTTGCTGGCTGCGTGACTTCGCTAGGGAGCTTCATCTCCAAGCTGGGAGAGCGCGCCCTACCATTCTTCAAGCTGATGAAGGAGAAGGGCCCATTTGAGTGGACCCCGGAGGCAGACCAACGTTTCAAGACCTCAAGAGATAACTGACCAGCCCTCCAGTGATTGTGGCGCCCCGCCCTCTCGAGCCCCTGGTGCTCTACGTTGCCGCCACTCCTTACTCTGCCAGCGCAGTTCTGGTGGCGGTTAGGGAAGAGCGCCAGGCCAAGGATATGTCGTGCCGAGCTACGCCCCCAGCCGGAGCGACACAAGACCCGGAGGGCACCGCAAGGGCTGCAGCAACGCCAGCGGATGACCCGGCCCAGCAAGACGGCGTCCTTGGGCCTGGAGAGGCCCCAATGAGCGACCCGGCTCCGGTGGTCCCACCGCTTTCGGAGGCGCCTCAACCTCCGGCAGACGTAGGTCCCGTCGGCGTGCCTGCCCACGTCGAGCACCCAATGTATTTCGTCAGCACGGTACTGCGGGACGCAAGGGCACGGTACCCCATGCCTCAGAAGCTCTTGCTCGCGCTCTTGGTGGCCTTGCGTAAGTTATGACACTACTTTCAAGGTCATCCAATCAAGGTCATCTCAACCTACCCATTGGAGAGGGTACTAAGGATCCCCAACGCTGCTGGAATGGTCGCCGAATGGAACATCGAGCTGCAGGCATTCCAGCTGGAGTTCAGCACAACCAGAGTCATCAAGGGAGCCGCGCTCGCCGATTTCGTGGCAGAATGGATGGATGCCCCGGGGCTTGAAGCAGGGGAGGACCGATCCCTCTCGCCAGGAAGTGAAGCGCCCGATGGCTGGGTTATGTATTTCAATGGCGCGTTTGCACGTCGGGGCGCGGGGGCTGGAGCGGTGCTCATCTTGCCCACCCAGGACAAGCTCTATTACGCCGTGCAGCTCTGCTTCCAGAAGTGCGAGAAGCTCTCCAACAACATCGCAGAGTACGAAGGCCGCAGAGCTGGCCTTAAGGCTGCGGTGGCCCTAGGGGTGAAGCGCCTCACCATCAGGGGTCACTCGCAGCTCCTCGTCAACTTCTCCAATAAGGTATACGAGCCAAGGGACGAGCACATGGGGGCATACCTCGCGAAGTTACGCAAAATGGAAAGGCAGTTCCTAGGTCTAGAATTGTATCACGTGCCCTATGGCACCAACAAGGAGGCCGACGACATCGCCAAAAGAGCATCCAAGCGACTACCCCAAGAGCGTGGCATCTTCGAGGAGCGGCTCTTCAAGCCGTCGGCAGCACCTCCACTTTCGAGGCCGGCGCTGCCTCGGGAGGAGCTCCACCAACCACCTGCCTCGGGAGCCTCGGCCTGTGGCTCGACCTCACGAGCGCACCTACTCTTGGCGCTCGAGCCTCAGGAGGGGTGCTAGACCAAGGAGTTCAAGGAATACCCGACACAAGGGACGCTGCCGGAGAAAGAGGAGGATGCAGAGCGCGTGGCCCGACAGGCCACGGCGTACTGCATCTAGGACGGTGAGTTATACAGGAAGCGTCCGAATGACATTTCCTTGCATTGTATCTCCAGGGAACAGGGGAACGAGTTGCTAGCTGGCATACACGGCAGAGACTGCGAGCACCACTCGTCGTCACGAACCCTCGTCGACAAGGCATTCTGCAGCGGGTTCTACTGGCCTACGGCGCTCAACGACGCGACTGAGCTGGTGAAGTCCTGCAAGGCCTGTCAATTCCATGCCAAGCAGATCCATCAGCCAGCTCAGGACCTCCATACCAACCCGCTCTCGTGGCCATTTTCAGTCTGGGGGCTTGATATCTTAGGCTCATTCCCTCGAGCGCTTGGGGGCTACCGCTACCTCTACCGTCGCCATCGACAAGTTCACCAAATGGGCGGATGTAGAAGTTGTCTGATATGTCCATTTTGCATCATGCTTTTATATCGATATTTATTGCATTATGTGCTGTTATTACACATTATGTCACAATACTTATGCCTTTTCTCTCTTATTCTACAAGGTTTACATGAAGAGGGGGAATGTCGGCAGCTGGAATTCTGGGCTAGAAAAGGAGCAAATATTAGAGACCTATTATGCACATCTCCAAATGTCCTGAAACTCCACGGGAATTATTTACAGAATATATAAAAAATATTGGGCGAAAGAAGTACCAAAAGGGGGTGTCGGTGTTAAAACCGGCGGATCTCGGGTAGGGGGTCCCGAACTGTGCGTCTAGGCTGGATGGTAACAGGAGGCAGGGGACACAATATTTTACCCAGGTTCGGGCCCTCTTGATGGAGGTAAAACCCTACGTCCTGCTTGATTAATATTGATGATATGGGTAGTACAGGAGTAGATCTACCACGAGATCAGAGTGGCTAAACCCTAGAAGCTAGCCTATGGTATGATTGTATGTTATGGTTGTTGTGCTACGGACTAAAACCCTTCGGTTTATATAGGCACCGGAGAGGGTTAGGGTTACACAAGGTCGGTTACAAAGGAGGAGATATCCATATCCGTATTGCCTAGCTTGCCTTCCACGCCAAGTAGAGTCCCATCCGGACACAGGACGAAGTCTTCAATCTTGTATCTTCATAATCCAACAGTCCGACCAAAGGTTATAGTCCGGCTATTCGGACACTCCCTAATCCAGGACTCCCTCGGTAGCCCCCGAACCAGGCTTCAATGATGATAAGTCCAGCGCGCAGATTGTCTTCGGCATTGCAAGGCGGGTTCCTCTCCAAAAATCCGTGTACCTGTTTGAAATAGTGTCCGGCTTCTTGTGAATGTTGCGCTCCTTGGCTTCTACGCCCAATAATGGCCACTTTCCACATGTCGAGCGAACGTGAAAAGCCAGGGTGTTTTTACATTTACCCCCCCTAGCTGTGTGAATGAGCTGCCTATTAAAAAGATGAGGATTCAGATCCAAGTCACACCATCCTCCCTTGGCGAGCCTTCATCGCAGCGCATCAGACAGAGATCCATTCCATCATGGCCGGCCAACACAGCTCCTCCTCTCGCTCCCCTAGCCCCAAGCCTAGAGATTGGGAGAGATGTTCTGTCCCGCACAACAAATTGGTGATGCTTCAGACCAAGGGATTTCTCCCCCCAGCATACATGGTCCCGGTTCGAGCCGGTCTCGCCACCTATAATGGCGGAGAGCAAGCAGAGAGCTTTCCCAATCCCTCCAAGGGAGAGCGAGTATGCCTTGTCACTCATGTGGTAAGAGGGCTCGGATTTCCAAATTCATCCGTTTCTCCGGGGGCTCCTGGAGTTCTACGGCCTCCAGTTGCACAACCTTACGCCTGCCTCCATATTGCATATCGCGGGATTCGTAGCCCTTTTCGAGCTGTTTTTGGGTTGTGAGGCTCATTTTGCACTGTGGAAAAAGCTGTTCTGCCTTGTGCCCTGTTCTTAGAAGGGGTCAATATATCAGGTGGGCGGAGCCGAAGTGTGGCATATCGCCGGGACCGGATATCTATCCGGAACTCCAAAGAAGACGTCCGAAGACTGGCCTTCAGAATGGTTTTATATAGAAGACGTCCCTCTCCTGGATCCTATTCGAATCGGCCTTCCTGAGTTCGACAACGCTCCTTTGAAGAAGCGCCAGAGCTGGCATCCATGGAGCTCCTTGGAGGAGGATGACAGGGATGTTCTTTACCAGATGAGCCATATAAGTTTGTTAGCTCGATCTGGATTGACCATGATCGAGGTCATGGCCACATGTATTATGCGGGGGGTGCAGCCGCTTCAGTATATAGGCCACCCCATGTGGGATTTCAACGGGGAGGATGACGCCACCCGCTACGGCCGTAAAGGGCCGGGATCGGTTGCTGATCTAATAAAGATCTTATCCACTTTGTACAAGGGAGAAGAGGAGGAATTCCTCCGCGTCAACCCGCAGGGCGGATTTTCTATGTACAATCCTCCGAGCTGGGTAAGCGGAAACTTTTTCTCGCCCATCCATTTCATATTCCCATAGTTAAGTATTCAGTCTAGCGATTTCAGCGCAGGAGCTGCGCCAGGCTGTAAGGGAGATAAACAACCCCCCTCCCCAACCTGAGGACCCGGAACGGTCCCTTGACCCGGCCTCCCAGGACGATCCGGACATATCTGTGGAGCTGATCGATGGGGTATTTTACCAATTGAGCAATGACAACGCTCTGGTGGCCATTATGGCCGATTACCCTGGCCTACTTCCAGCATCACAGGAAACTAAGACCGAAGTCCCAGCACTTTGAAAAAGGATCCGTCCTTGCGTGTTTTCGATTACCATATAACAACCGTGTTTTGCAGGGGAGGTCCTCGAGGCGGAAGGCCGAGCCTGCGGCGGCTAGCCAACAAGGGGCCGCGAGGCCAGGCAGGCTGAAAAGACCCGCAGTCCGGATTGAGACACCGGCGCAGCGGTACGGCGCGCCGTCTTTATTGCAAGACATTATTCTCAGAGGCATATTAACGCCCATGCCTTCTTTTCAGGAAAAAGAGCGCTTGCCGGACTATACCCGGAGAGGCTACTAATCGCGCCTCCACCAGCGAGGCTCCAAGGCCAGATTCAGAGGCGGGAACGAATACGAGGCGTGCGCTGGGCGCTCCTCCGACAGAGGATGCGGATAAACTGTCCGCCACCAATTCCGAGGTGGAAAGTGCCATGAACCACAGGCGTCGCCGGACTGTTCTTCGTGACGCTTGTTTCTCCCAAGAGGCATTGGATGCCTTCAACTCGGGAGATGCATACCTTCGTGCCGCTCAAAATGGTCTAGCCAGAGCCACGGAGCAGTATGTAAAAAACATACGGGTGAGAAAATTTGGTGATTATATATATCAGTAGCCCCGGAGACTTGAAACAGTTAGAATAACTAATTTAAGGATCATTTGTTATGCAGGTTCTTACAGAAAAGAATACCCAACTATCCCAGGAGCTGGAAGAGTGCAAAGCCCAACTTCAGGCCGCACTGGCCGCAGCAGGGGAGCCCAAAGAGACCCCCTCTGGTAATATATCCTTCGAATTATAAGTATCATATAGAGTGCGGCGTATATGCAGATCTGATGATAAAATTGCAGATGACGCTGGAGTAAATCCGGATAAGCAACAGCTCCAACGCCAACTGAAGGCCGGTGAGAGCGTGCTTACGAGGGTGAGGCAGGAGAAGAATGATCTCTTAGATGCCAACACCAAGCTGGGCGTGGAACTAAAAGATGTTCGTGCCCAACTGTCGGACTCTGTTAAGGAGAATCGGCGGCTTCGACGCGGCATATTTAGTAAGTGCTTGAACGAACTTTGAAAAAGAGTTCGGCGAGGAAGCTGGATGACAAAGTTATGTCTGTAGGTATGCTAACAGGTCGTCCTGCCGAGGAAATGCCCGGTTCTACGGGTGACCTTCTTCCTGAGCTCTCACAACTGCACGAACAAGTTCGGCAGGTGATGCAAGGCGTCGTCCAGGCCTTGTGGCCATCCGTCTCCATGCCCGAAGGCCTTCGAGAGCTTGCAGAGAAGCTGAAGGGAGTGCGGAGGCGCTTCCGATTATGGAAGATATCGGCCTGTCGTCAAGGCGCCAGGGAAGCCTAGGCAATGGTGAAGACGCGGTACACGAAGGCTGACCCGAACCACATGGCCGAGGTCGGACCTGTGGGGCCCGATGGGAAGGAGATCCTTGTGAGCTTAGTGTACGGCCAAGTAGAATTGGCCGCAAAGTACTCCCAACAGGACTGTAGACTAGACAGCCTATTGGATGGTATTGAAGAGGAATTCAACCAGTCAAATTGACTATGTAATTTAAAGTGACATGTATAATGCCTTCTAGCCGGATTGTAGATCATTTGTCGTGGCGGACCTTTTCGCTTCAACCTCGGGACCCGACGGTCCGGAGTGTATCCGAATACCCTCTCGGTTATGTAAGAATCGGGGCATGCGTGGAGACCAGGCGTAGGGGTCATTAGTGCTTTAACGGACAAGTGCCCAACTAGTTATGTTATATTACATGGTTAGTGTTGGGGATATTACTGCTGGGCATAAACCGGCCTATCTGGGCCGGGTCAACTTCATCAGTAGTTCAAGAGTGCTAAAGCCCAGGAAGACAGATGAGAGCTTAAGGCCCGTAGTCGGTTTAAGACTTGTAGCTGTAAACCGGTATTTGTGTATAAACTTGTATTGTAAGTTAGGAATAAGGAGAGACCAACCCGGATACGAATATCGACCGGTGTTGGGACTCTGTGAACCGACGGGCGTCACCCGTGTATATGAGGGGACGACCCGGCGGCGGTTCAAGGACGACAGACAACAACTCGAGACATAGGCGAAGCTTGTTTGCTCCCTAGTCATCGAAACCCCATCAATTCCACCACACCTAGACGTAGGCTTTTACCTTCATCGAAGGGGCCAAACTAGTATAAACTCTCTTGCGTCCCTGTGTCCGCTTTAACCCCTTCAAGCTAACCCGTCGCGATGGCTCCACGACTAAGTCCTTTCTCTAGGACATCTGCCGTGACAAAACCACGACAGTTGGCGCCCACCGTGGGGCTATCGCACGATGGTTTTAGGTTCTTGGAGGGCCGCTTTGAAGGACTTGAGGGCTACGCTATAGGCCGGATGAATAAGAGTCGTCGCGGCAAGCTCTACATCGACGACGCAGGCTGGGGCCCCGAGGCCGGCTCAGTTGAGTACGGGTACCGGGTCCCCTTTGGTGGCATACACGTTTTCATTGGCAAGATCGGTGAACCGGGCCCTGAGCCGGACATCTGCACCGACCTCGTCGAGATGGCTCAGCGTGCATGATCCGCCCGGGTTAAACCGGCCATGAAGCGTGCCTTCGTGGGAGTCATCCATGGAGGAAGTTATGAGGATGTATCAGAATCTCGCGGAGATACCGTCGTTTGTTCCGATGACGAGTCATCGACCGGAGAAACCGAATCTCTTTATCAGCTACAAGACGGCCGGATTGGGGGTTGTTCCGATGGCGACAGTATTCCGGACCCCTCTGATCTGCCCAACCGGGTTGGAATATTCATGGTTGGCACACAAGAAGCACTTCATTCTTCGACCGCTGCGGCAACAACCTCCGGTTCAGCAGCGGCGACGGCTGCCGGGGCAGGAGGCCCTATGCGCCTGCCGGCTCAAGTTCTATCAAAGCTATTTGATGCATTGGCTGTGCTTATGGCGGAAGCTAATCCGGCGGATCAGGGCGTTCACAACGTGGAGATTGCAAAGGTGAAGGAACAGATCACCCAGGCCAAGGTAGATCTGGCAGCTGAGGACACCAGGATGGCCACGGAGCGGGCCGCTTTAGACGCACAAGCCTACAGGCTCATGTTGGACCAGAGCGCGTCGCAGGAAGTCATGAGAAGGAAGTACCGATCCCGTTTCCCTCTGGTTTTCGAGGCCAGAGACCTTTTCAACACTCCAGGAGCAGGAACCAGCAATCCGCTGGAGGGAAACCGGGCGGAAGCTCCTGGGACCGGTGCACCGGTTCAGCCTCGCCAGATGGACCCGCCTCGTCAAAACACCGTGGTACCTCAGGCTGTTTTAACACCTCCGGGTCATTACTCCAACCCAATGGACAATCGCGTCGCCGCTGCTGCACGGCTAGAGGCCATTCCAATTGAAGGTGACTCACTGCAGGCAGTAGAAACGTGATGGGTCAAGGAGCTTCTGAGGACAACTTTGGTCCAACAGGAAGCATACTCGTACAGCCGCGACCGGATCCACTCAACCCCCCGTCCAAGCCAGAGCTATAGCAGACATATGGATGAACCGGCAGTATCGAGTAATGAGCGACATGGAGCACCCCATGGCAACAACCCGGCGGGTGGTGCTGATAACGCTCAGGAAGTGGTGGACCGGGCCCGAGCGCGCAGGGAGGCCGAGTTAGCCGCACAGCATCAGGCTTGGCAGCTCACGCCGGTTCGTCCAACTATCTCGATCGAACCTGGTGTTACTTCTAGTTCTTTGGGGGTGCCTTGCCTTATCCCCGCTTTACGCAACGTGCGCCTGCCCAAGGATTTCAAAGGCCCGCGCAAGGTACCAAATTACACGGCGGATCAACCTCCAGAGACATGGGTGGAGAGCTATGAGATGGCCATGGAGATGCTTGATGTGGATGACACGGCGTGTGCGAAATACTTCACCATGATGCTTGAAGGGACGGCCCGTACTTGGTTAAAAAGCTTGCCGGCTAATTCTATCGGTTCATGGGCCCAATTACAAGCCCGATTTATCAGCAATTTCAAGGATACATGTAAACAACCTATGTCGATAGTGGACTTAGCTGCCTACATCCAGGAGGAAGGAGAATCAATGACTCATTGGGTGCGCCGGATTTCACAAGTGTTGCACTCATCAGACCGCATCAACACTGACACCGCAGTATTAACCCTAGAAGGCAACTGCCGGTTTGGGCCCCTAAAGCTGAAGTTGGGACTGATGAAGCGTCATTGCACTGACATGGGGACCCTCATGGCCGCTTTGGTGAAATATGCCGATTCTGATAGTACCAAGGATCCCGAATCTGATGATGACAAGACAGGGAAGGGAAAGAGGAACATCAACTCCAAAGGTCAGCAGCATCACTGGACAGGCAATGGTGGTGGAGGCAAGCGTAAAGCGGATGGTAACATGGATTTTGTGGCTAATACCAACACGCAGGACAATGGCCAGCGACGCAAGGGTAAACCGAAAAATCGCAATGGGGCACCCAACCCTAACCCGGACCGCCTAAACTATCTGCTAAGCCAGCCCTGCCCAAGACATGGGACGAAGGAGGCGCCAGCAAACCACCTTTGGAAGGATTGCTTCATTATGCAGGAGTTCAAGAATTCTAATGCTTTCCGGTATGATCACGGCTCCGGCGGTGGCTCAGGATCCGGGCCGGGTTACGGTGGAGGAAATTCCGGTTCAGGATTTAATGGTAATCCAGGCGGACATAATGGTCAAAATAGTCAGAACAACCAGGGTGGTTACAACCAACAACAGCAACAGTCAGGTTACCAGAGCAACCCAAAGCAGTTGAGTAGTGGGCAGTACAATGTCTTCACCACTAGCTTGGACAAGCGAGACCGGAAGGTTCAGAGGCGGGCAGTCAACTCTGTTGAACCGGCCATACCCCGTTATCTACGTTGGTCTGAACATCCAATCATATGGAGCAGAGAGGATCACCCTCCCCAGGTTGATAATCCGGGTCAGTTGGCTCTACGGGTGGCGCCTCAGGTGGGAGGTTACAAGTTCACCAAGGTGCTCATGGATGGAGGGAGCAGCATTAATATCTTGTACTATGAGACCTTCCGTCGTATGGGACTAACAGATAAAAATCTCAAACCATCTAATACGGTGTTCCACGGTGTAGTACCTGGCAGTTCAGCATATCCTATTGGTAAGATAGCTCTGGAAGTGGCCTTTGGGGATGATCATGATTCCAGGTCGGAGACATTGACGTTTGAAGTGGTGAAAATCCAAAGTCCATATCACGCCCTGTTTGGGCGACTGGCCTACACCAAGTTTATGGCACGACCCTGTTATGTGTATTTGCAGCTCAAGATGCCGGGTCACAAGGGGACAATAACGGTTCACGGAAGCCGCAAAATCGCTTTGGAGTGCGAGGAAGGAGATGCGGCCTATGCAGAGTCGGTTTGTGCCACCGAGGAGCTGAAGTATTATAAGGACAATGTTGATCCGGCGGACATGACTCCATTAAAGAAGCCAACTATGGAGCATGATCTGGCCCTGAAGTTCAAATCGGCAGCAGAAATTAAGCTTGTTGACTTTATACCTGACGATTCGGCCAAGCAGTTCAGCATCAGTGCTAATTTGGATCCGAAATAGGAAAGCGCGCTCATCAAGTTCATCAGTGAGAATCGGGACATTTTTGCATGGAAGCCCTCTGACATGCCAGGTGTACCGAGGCAACTCGCTGAGCACATCCTTAATGTGGATCCTAAATACAAACCGGTGAAACAGTTCCTCTGCTGGTTTAACGAAGAAAGACGCAAGGCGATTGGAGAAGAGGTAGCCAGGCTCTTAGAAGGTGGCTTTATTGTTGCAGTTTTTCACCCTGAGTGGCTTGCCAATCCGGTGCTGGTCCTTAAGAAAAACGGCACCTGGCGCATGTGTGTGGATTACACAGATCTTAATAAGGCTTGTCCAGCAGATCCTTTTGCCCTCCCCCATATTGATCAAATTATTGATGCTACGGCGGGTTGTGAGCGTTTAAGTTTTTTGGATGCATATTCTGGCTATCATCAGATCAAAATGGCAGTTAAGGACCAGGAGAAGACGGCATTTATAACTCCTTTTGGAGCCTTCTGCTATGTGTCTATGCCCTTCGGGCTCAAGAGTGCCCAGGCAACTTATCAACGGTGTGTACAAAATTGTCTTCACAAGCAGATTGGCCGTAATGTACATGCTTACGTGGATGATATCATGGTTAAGTCCAGGGAGAAGGAGACTCTGATTGATGATTTGAGGGAAACCTTTGATAACCTGAGGACATACAAGATGATGCTTAATCCGGACAAGTGTGTCTTTGGTGTACCGGCGGGCAAGTTATTGATTTTTCTGGTGTCCAACAGGGGAATTGAGGCTAATCCGGAGAAGATCACAGCCATCACCTCCCTGGCTAAACCGAAGTGTATCAATGATGTTCAACGCCTGGTAGGCCAAATTGCTGCGTTAAGCCGGTTTATCAGTCGTCTTGGTGAGAAGGCAATCCCTTTGTATCAGATGTTGAAAAAACGGATCAGTTTTTCTGGAGTTCCGCTGCTGATGAAGCATTTGAGGACTTAAAGTGGCAATTGGCCAATCCGCCTGTGCTCGCCGCTCCCATTGACAAGGAGCCGTTACTGCTATATGTTGCTACTAATGCTCGGGCGGTCAGCATGGCTATTGTGGTGGAGCGAAAGGAGGCAGGTAAGGAGCATCCGGTTCAACGTCCGGTCTATTATATCAGCGAGGTACTCATCGAGTCCAAGCAAAGGTATCCGCATTGGCAGAAGCTGGTGTATGGAGTTTTTATGGCAAGCCGGAAGCTTAAACAATACTTCCAAGGGCATCCAATTACGGTGGTCAGTTCTGCTCCTTTGGGGGATATCATCCAGAACCGGGAAGCAACTGGCCGGATTGCCAAGTGGGCTATAGAGCTTGGGCCGCACGATTTGAAGTATGTGCCTCGGACGGCGGTTAAGTCTCAAGCACTTGTTGATTTTATCAATGATTGGACGGAAATGCAAGCACCTGAAGAAAAGCCGGATCACACATATTCCAGGGAGAATAGTTCCGTTAGGGGTTCCTTTCCCTAGGAGGCATGCCCTAAAGTGCATGTCCGGACTGCGAGAAGAGACGCAGAAAAAACATCTGGGGGCGCATAAGTAAATAAGTGAAAAATCATCTTTAGTCCACCGACCGAATATTCCCTTAAGAACGCTAGCTTTCGGCTTCACCCAGTCTGAGGTACACATCCGGCTGACCCGGCAGTAACAATCGCAGAGGTGCTCCCCTTATGCCCTAGCCGAATTAACGGGAACGTAGGGCATAAATACAAGAGCCAGGCAACCCAGCTTGGCCAAAACTTAAGTCATATCGATGCATATAATGGTGAATAAAGGGTACATGCGGAAGGATAACACATGTGTTGGGCATAAAGCCCGTATGAATATGCTTCTATTAAAGAAGCCCCCAGCTATAATGAGCGCGGATGGCGCGTCATTTGCGTGCAAACAAGGCACGAATGGGCCCCTAAAGGCTGTGAGAGAAAAGAAAAGGAGAAGGAGAAAAATATAAGACAGATAGTGTATAAAAAATGGACAGAGGAAGGAGACGAACACAGAGTCCGACGTTAGGCGTAGAATCTTCAAAGTCGGGCTGCGTTCCATGGGTTCGGCTCGAGTCGATTATCCGATGCATCCCGCAGACGGTACGCTCCACCAGTCAGGACTTGGTCAATGATGAAGGGACCTTCCCATTTGGGCTTGAGTTTGTCCTTTTTCTTATGTGGCAGGCGTAGAACTAACTCACCAATATTGTAAGTTTTGGCCCGTACTTCTCTGCTTTGGTATCTTCGGGCCTGCTGTTGATAGAATGCAGAACGGGCTTTTGCCACGTCACGCTCCTCCTCCAAGGCGTCCAAACTGTCCTGCCGATCGATATCGGCTTCTCTTTCTTCGTACATGCGCACTCGAGGTGAGTCATGAATAATGTCGCAGGGCAGAACCGCCTCTACGCCGTATAACATAAAGAATTGTGTGTATCTGGTAGTGCGATCCGGCGTGGTCCGTAGCCCCCAAAGTACGGAGTCGAGCTCCTCTACCCAATGCGTGTTAGATTCCTTGAGGGACCGCACTAATCTGGGTTTGATGCCGCTCATGATAAGACCATTTGCTCGCTCGACCTGACCGTTAGTTTGTGGGTGATAGACTGAAGCATAATCAAGCTTGATGCCCATGTTTTTGCACCAGAGTTTTACCTCATCGGCCGTAAAGTTGGTGCCGTTATCAGTGATGATGCTGTGGGGGACGTCGTAATGGTGTACGACCCCGGATATGAAGTCTATCACCGGTCCGGATTCGGCCGTCTTAACAGGCTTGGCTTCTATCCATTTGGTGAACTTATCCACCAAGACCAGTAAGTATTTTTGCTTGTGGGTTCCTCCTTTAAGGGGTCCAACCATGCCAAGCCCCCAGACCGCAAAGGGCCAGGTGATGGGGATAGTTTGGAGGGCAGTGGGTGGCATATGGCTTTGGTTAGCAAAAAGCTGGCAACCAACGCATCGTTGGACTTAGTCCTGAGCGTCTGCCCGGGCCGTCGGCTAATAGAAGCCTATACAGAAGGCCTTGCTTACAAGGGCCCGGGCCGCCGCGTGGTGACCGCCGAGTCCGGCGTGAATTTCAGCCAGAAGATTCCGCCCTTCCTCTTCGGAGATGCACCTTTGAAGGACTCCGGTGGTGCTATTCTTATAAAGCTCTCCCTCATGCACTTTATAGGCTTTAGATCGCCGCACTATGCAGCGTGCCTCGTTTTGGTCCACGGGAAGTTCCTGCTTAGTTAGGTAGGCTAGGAATGGTTCTGTCAACGGGACGATGACTGCCATTATTATGTGGGCTGAAGATGTTATTTCATGGGCAGAGCCTCCAATTATGTCAGAATATTCGGTGTCGGGCAGTGCAGTTGGGTCCGGGCTGTTATTTCTGGGTTCCCCTTCCCATACTACGGATGGCTTGAATAGCCTCTCCAAGAAGATGTTGGGAGGGACGGCATCGTGTTTTGCGCCGATGCATGCCAGGACGTCTGCTGCCTGATTGTTTTCCCGGGCTATATGGTGAAATTCGAGCCCCTCGAACCGAGCTGACATTTTTAGGATGGCATTGCGATAAGCTGCCATTTTCGGATCCTTGGCATCAAAGTCTCCATTTATTTGGGATATCGCAAGGTTCGAATCCCCATGCACCTCTAGGCGTTGAATGCCCATGGATACTGCCATCCGGAGACCATGTAGAAGGGCCTCATATTCGGTTGCGTTGTTAGAGTCCGTATACATTATCTGTAGTACATATTGAACTGTATCTCTTGTTGGGGATGTCAAAACAACGCCAACCCCCATACCAGCCAACATTTTGGAGCCGTCGAAGTGCATGATCCAGTTTGAATATGTGCCGTACTCTTTAGGGAGTTCGGCTTCCGTCCACTCGGCGACGAAGTCGGCCAAAACTTGCGACTTAATAGCTCTCCGTGGCTTGTAAGTTATGTCGAATGGGAGGAGCTCAATGGCCCATTTGGCAATCCGGCCCGTCGCGTCGCGGTTGTTTATAATATCGTTAAGTGGTACTTTCGAGGCTACCGTTATCGAACACTCTTGAAAGTAGTGTCGCAGCTTCCGGGATGCCATAAATACCGCGTACACTATATTTTGATAATGCGGGTACCGTGACTTGCATGGAGTAAGGACAGTGGACACATAGTAAACCGGCTTTTGAAGGGGGAATTTGTGTCCGTCCGTTTCTCGTTTGACGACGAGCACTGCGCTTACTACTTGATGAGTTGCCGCAATGTATAATAGCATTAGTTCACCAATGTTTGGTGCGGCCAGGACTGGGTTTGTTGCCAATATGGCTTTTATTTCGTTGAGTCCGGCCGTGGCGGCATCCGTCCACTCGAAGTGTTCGGTGCGCCGGAGGAGGCGATAAAGGGGTAATGCCTTTTCTCCCAAGCGGGAGATAAAGCGGCTTAGAGCCGCCACGCATCTGGTCAATTTTTGTATTTGTTTGAGGTCCTTTGGGATGTCCAATTGTGACAGAGCTCGGATCTTGGCTGGATTTGCTTCAATTCCTCTACCGGATACAATGAAGCCCAAGAGCTTTCCGGCTGGTATGCCGAAAACACATTTTTCTGGGTTGAGCTTGATGTCGTATGTTCGGAGGTTATTGAATGTGAGCCTCAAGTCGTCTACTAGAGATTCGACATGCTTGGTTTTGACGACCACGTCATCTACGTATGCCTCCACTGTTTTGCCAATCTGGTTTGCCAGACATGTCTGAATCATGCGCTGATATGTTGCGCCGGCATTTTTGAGCCCGAAGGGCATTGTGTTGAAGTAGAGTGGGTCGTACGGTGTGATGAATGCCGTTGCGGCTTGGTCTGGCTCTGCCATCTTAATTTGATGGTAGCTGGAGTATGCATTGAGGAAACACAATGAATCGTGTCCTGCGGTAGCGTCGATGATTTGATCAATGCGGGGGAGGGGGAAGGGATCCTTTGGGCAGGCCTTGTTGAGGTCCTTAAAATCGACGCACAAGTGGCAGGATTTGTCCTTCTTTGGTACCATCACCAGGTTTGCTAGCCAGTCCGGATGTTTTATGTCTCTGATGAATCCGGCCTCCAATAGCTTGGCTAGTTCCTCTCCCATGGCTTGTCTCTTAGGTTCAAAGAAACGCCGAAGAGCCTGCTTGACTGGCCTGAATCCTTTTAGGATATTTAGGCTGTGCTCGGCCAGCCTGCATGGTATTCCTGGCATGTCTGAAGGGTGCCAGGCAAAAATGTCCCAGTTCTCATGTAGGAACTCTCGAAGTGCGGCGTCGAGATCAGGGTTTAATTGTACCCCGATGGAAGCTATTTTTGTAGGGTCCATTGTATGGACTTTGTTGGGGATATTACTACTGGGCGTAAACCGGCCTATCTGGGCCGGGTGAACTTCATCAGTAGTTAAGTATGTTAAACCCCATGAAGGTAGATGAGGGCTTAAAGCCCATGATCGGTTTAAGGCCTATAGCCGTAAACCGGCGTCGGTATGTAAAGTTGTATTGTAAGTTAGGAATAAGTAGAGACCAAACCGAACATGTATATGAGCCGGTGTTGGGAATCTGTAAACCGACGGGCGTCACCCATGTATATAAGGGGGACGACCCGGCGGCGGTTCAAGGACAACAGACAACAACTCGAGACTTAGGCGAAGCTTGTTTGCTCCCTAGTCATCGAAACCGCATCAATTCCATCACAACTAGACGTAGGCTTTTACCTTCATCGAAGGGGCCGAACTAGTATAAACTCTCTTGCGTCCCTGTGTCCGCTTTAACCCCTTCAAGCTAACCCGTTGAGATGGCTCCATGACTAAGTCCTTTCTCTAGGACATCTGCCGTGACAAAACCACGACAGACATGGATTTTGACTATTTCGTCCGCCGGTTTAAAGGAGGTGGACTTGGATCTTTTATCGAGTATCACGTCGTCCCTGTTTACCGTGGAGCGCAGCGCAGTCAGTTCCTCGGCCGCTAGGGCTTCAGATAGTGCCTCGAGGGCCAGTGCGGCTGTCTTATTTTCGGCGCGGAGTGCTATGTCCAGATCACTAGCAAGAGTGATGATTCCGTTGGGCCCGGGCATTTTAAGCTTCATGTACCCGTCATGGGGTATGGCTTGGAAGATTGTAAACGCCTCCCGCCCTAATAAAGCATGGTATCCGCTACTGAACGGGTCCACTTGGAACGTGACCTCTTCGGACCTGTAATTATCCGGCGTGCCGAACACCACATCTAGTATGATTTTTCCTGTACAACGCGCTTCCCGACTGGGGATTATTCCTCTAAAGGTTGTGCTGCTTCGCTCGATGCGGTTCCAATCTATTTCCATTTTTCGAAGAGTTTCCTCGTAAATGAGGTTCAATCTGATGCCACCGTCCATGCGTACCTTGGTGAGTCAAAAGCCGTCCACTATTGGACTAAGGACCAATGCGGCTGGTGCTCGGGCTGTTCGGAATTTAGGTTCGTCACTGGCATTAAAAGTAATAGCCGTGTCACTCCATGGGTTTATTGTTGCCACGTGCTAGACTTCGACAGGGCTGCGGAGTGTTCGTTTTCGCATATTATTTGACGCGAAAGTCTCGAAGACTGTTAATACCGTACTGGTATCCCTGGGCTGGTGCTCTGTGGCTTCTGGGGTTAGAAGATCTTTGCCACTTTTGGCCACCTGCCGGAGTATCCAACATGCTCTAAGGCTATGAGTTGGTCTGGCGCCCTCTGCACTGTGAATATTACAGGGTCCATTGAGCCATACCTCCAGTACGGTTCCATGCCCTGTAGAGGGTTTTTGCCTTTTGGTGTTGGGTGTCTGGCGATAATGCACCCTTTTATTTCGGACTGGGTTCGTATTTAGTGCTGGATTATCCCAAAATTTTATTTCGGTTTTCCAGGCGCTTTCCATCGCACAGTACTTTCGTACTATGGACGCCAAGTCGACAAAGCGTGTAATTTCGTGGTGACTTATGGCGTTGAGGATTCCCTCTACATCATGTCATCTTGCTTAAGGCGTTACTCTGTTTTCATTAACTTAATACTCTAGATGCATGCTGAATAGCGGTCGATGAGTGGAGTAATAGTAGTAGATGCAGGCAGGAGTCGGTCTACTTGTCTCGGACGTGATGCCTATACACATGATCATACCTAGATATTCTCATAATTATGCTCAATTCTGTCAATTTCTCAACAGTAATTCGTTCACCAACCGTAAATTACTTATGCTCTTGAGAGAAGCCACTAGTGAAACCTATGGCCCCCGGGTCTATCTTCATCATATTAAATCTTCCAATACTTAGTTACTTCCTTTGCTTTTTACTTTGCTTTTATTTTACTTTGCATCTTTATCATAAAAATACCAAAAATATTATCTTATCCTATCTATCAGATCTCACTCTCGTAAGTGACCGTGAAGGGATTGACAACCCCTTATCGCGTTGGTTGCGAGGAGTTATTTGTTTTGTGCAGGTACGAAGGACTCGCACGTAGCCTCCTACTGGATTGATACCATGGTTCTAAAAACTGAGGGAAATACTTACGCTACTTTGCTCCATCATCCTTTCCTCTTCAAGGAAACCCAATGTAGTGCTCAAGAGGTAGCACCTGCCTCGTGGGCCCCCCGGTGTCCCTCTGATGCCCATCTTTGGCTATATGGAGTCTTTCGTCGAGGATGCTCAAGAGGTAGCACCTGCCTCGTGGGCCCCCTGGTGTCCCTATGATGCCCATCTTTGGCTATATGGAGTCTTTCGTCGAGGAAAAAAAATCATAAGATAGCTCACGGGACGAAACCCCACCGTCACGAGGCAGAATCTTGGCAAGACCAATCTAGGGCTCCGGTGGAGCTGTTCTGTCGGGGAAACTTCCCTCCGGGAGGGGGAAATCATCACCATCGTCATCACCAATGATCTTCTCATCGGGAGGGAGTCAATCTCCATCAACATCTTGTATCCAATCTTTGTATCCAAACCTCAGATTGGTACCTATGGGTTGCTAGTAGTGTTGATTACTGCTTGTAGTTGATGCTAGCTAGTTGGTTTACTTGTGTTGGGGAACGTAGTAATTTCAAAAAAATTCCTATGCACACGCAAGATCGTGGTGATGCATAGCAACGAGATGGGAGAGTGTTGTCTACGTACCCTCGTAGACCGGCAACGGAAGCGTTGACACAACGTCGAGGAAGTAGTCGTACGTCTTCCCGATCCGACCGATCCAAGTACCGAACGTATGGCACCTCCGAGTTCTGCACACGTTCAACTCGGTGACGTCCCTCGAGCTCCGATTCAGCAAAGTGTTGAGGGAGAGTTTCGTCAGCACGACGGCGTGATGATGGTGATGATGTTCTACCGACGCAGGGCTTCGCCTAAGCATCGCTACGATATGACCGAGGTGGAATATGGTGGAAGGGGGCACCGTACACGGCTAATGAACGATTACGAAGATCAACTTGTGTGTCATGGGGTGCCCCCTTGCCCCCGTATATAAAGGAGGGAGAGGGGGAGGTGCGGCCGGCCCAAGGGGTGCGCCTGGAGGAGTCCTACTCCCACCGGGAGTAGGACTCCCCCCTCTTGCCTTGTTGGAAAAGGAAGGGGGGAGGGAGAAAGAGGAAAGGGGCCCCCCTTCCTTGTCCTATTTGGACTAGGGGGGGAGGGGGCGGGCGGCCTACCCTGGCCGGCCCTCCTCTTCTCACTTAGGGCCCATGTAGGCCCAATAACCCCCAGGGGGGGGGGGGGGTTCCGGTAACCCCCCGGTACTCCGGTAAAATCCCGATTTCACGCAGAACGTTTCCGATATCCAAATATAGGCTTCCAATATATCAATCTTTATGTCTCAACCATTTGGAGACTCCTCGTCATGTCCGTGATCACATCCGGGACACCGAACAACCTTCGAGAACTATGTAGACATGACCGAGACACGTCTCCGGTCAATAACCAATAGCGGAACCTGGATGCTCATATTGGCTCCTACATATTCTACGAAGATCTTTATCGGTCAGACCGCATAACAATATACGTTGTTCCCTTTATCATCGGTATGTTACTTGCCCGAGATTCGATCGTCGGTATCTCAATACCTAGTTCAATCTCGTTACCGACAAGTCTCTTTACTCGTTCCGTAATACATCATCCCGCAACTAACTTATTAGTTGCAATGCTTGCAAGGCTTGAGTGATGTGCATTACCGAGAGGGCCCAGAGATACCTCTCCGACAATCGGAGTGACAAATCCGAATCTCGAAATACGCCAACCCAACAAATACCTTAAGAGACACCTGTAGAGCACCTTTATAATCACCCAGTTACGTTGTGACGTTTGGTAGCACACAAAGTGTTCCTCCGGTAAACGGGAGTTGCATAATCTCATAGTCATAGGAACATATATAAGTTATGAAGAAAGCAATAGCAACAAACTAAACGATCAAGTGCTAAGCTAATGGAATGGGTCAAGTCAATCACATCATTCTCCTAATGATGTGATCCCGTTAACCAAATGACAACTCATGTCTATGGTTTCGAAACATAACCATCTTTGATCAACGAGCTAGTCAAGTAGAGGCATACTAGTGACACTCTGTTTGTCTATGTATTCACACATGTATTATGTTTTCGGTTAATACAATTCTAGCATGAATAATAAACATTTATCATGATATAAGGAAATAAATAATAACTTTATTATTGCCTCTAGGGCATATTTCTTTCAGTCTCCCACTTGCACTAGAGTCAATAATCTAGATTACACAGTAATGATTCTAACACCCATGGAGCCTTGGTGCTGATCATGTTTTGCTCGTGGAAGAGGCTTAGTCAGCGGGTCTGCAACATTCAGATCCGTATGTATCTTGCAAATTTCTATGTCTCCCACTTGGACTAAATCCCGAATGGAATTGAAGCGTCTATTGATGTGCTTGGTTCTCTTGTGAAATCTAGATTCCTTTGCCAAGGCAATTGCACCAGTATTGTCACAAAAGATTTTCACTAGACCCGATGCATTAGGTATGACACCTAGATTGGATATGAAGTCCTTCATCCAGACTCCTTCATTCGCTGCTTCCGAAGCAGCTATGTACTCCGCTTCACATGTAGATCCCGCCATGACGCTTTGTTTAGAACTGCACCAACTGACAGCTCCACCGTTTAATGTAAACACGTATCCGGTTTGTGATTTAGAATCGTCTAGATCAGTGTCAAAGCTTGCATCAACGTAACCATTTACGATGAGCTCTTTGTCACCTCCATATACAAGAAACATATCCTTAGTTCTTTTCAGGTACTTCAGGATGTTCTTGACCGCTGTCCAGTGATCCACTCCTGGATTACTTTGGTACCTCCCTTCTAGACTTATAGCAAGGCACACATCAGGTCTGGTACACATCATTGCATACATGATAGAGCCTATGGCTGAAGCATAGGGAACATCTTTCATTTTCTCTCTATCTTCTGCAGTGGTCGGACATTGAGTCTTACTCAACTTCACACCTTGTAACAAAGGCAAGAACCCTTTCTTTGCTTGATCTATTTTGAACTTCTTCAAAACTTTGTCAAGGTATGTGCTTTGTGAAAGTCCAATTAAGCGTCTTGATCTATCTCTATAGATCTTAATGCCCAATATGTAAGCAGCTTCACCGAGGTCTTTCATTGAAAAACTCTTATTCAAGTATCCCTTTATGCTTCCAGAAATTCTATATTATTTCCAATCAATAATATGTCATCCACATATAATATCAGAAATGCTACAGAGCTCCCACTCACTTTCTTGTAAATACAGACTTTTCCAAAAGTCTGTATAAAACCAAATGCTTTGATCACACTATCAAAGCATTTATTCCAACTCCGAGAGGCTTGCACCAGTCCATAAATGGATCACTGGAGCTTGCACACTTTGTTAGCTCCCTTTGGATCGATAAAACCTTCTGGTTGCATCATATACAACTTTTCTTCCAGAAATTCATTCAGGAATGCAGTTTTGACATCCATTTGCCAAATTTCATAATCATAAAATGTGGCAATTGCTAACATGATTCGGACAGACTTAAGCATCGCTATGGGTGAGAAGGTCTCATCGTAGTCAATCCGTTGAACTTGTCGAAAACCTTTTGCAACAAGTCGAGCTTTGTAGACAGTAACATTACCGTCAGCATCAGTCTTCTTCTTGATGATCCATTTATTCTCAATTGCTGGCAGATCAACGGGCAAGTCAACCAAAGTCCACACCTTGTTCTCATACATGGATCCCATCTCAGACTTCATGGCTTCTAGCCATTTTGCGGAATCTGGGCTCACCATCGCTTCTTCATAGTTCGTAGGTTCATCATGATCTAGTAGCATGACTTCCAGAACAGGATTACCTTACCACTCTGGTGCGGATCTTACTGGTTGATCTACGAGGTTCGGTAGTAACTTGATCTGAAGTTTCATGATCATTATCATTAGCTTCCTCACTAATTGGTGTAGGTGTCACAGAAACCGGTTTCTGTGATGTACTACTTTCCAATAAGGGAGCAAGTACAGTTACCTCATCAAGTTCTACTTTTCTCCCACTCACTTCCTTCGAGAGAAACTCCTTCTCTAGAAAAACTCCGAATTTAGCAACAAAACTCTTGCCTTCGGATCTGTGATAGAAGGTGTACCCAACAGTCTCCTTTGGGTATCCTATGAAGACACATTTCTCCGATTTGGGTTCGAGCTTATCAGGTTGAAGCTTTTTCACATAAGCATCGCAGCCCCAAACTTTCAGAAACGACAACTCTGGTTTCTTGCCAAACCATAGTTCATAAGGCGTCGTCTCAACGGATTTCGATGGTGTCCTATTTAATGTGAATGCAGCCGTCTCTAAAGCATAACCCCAAAACGATAGCGGTAAATTAGTAAGAGACATCATAGATCGCACCATATCTAATAAAGTACAATTACGACGTTCGGACACACCATTACGCTGTGGTGTTCCGGGTGGCGTGAGTTGTGAAACTATTCCGCATTGTTTAAAATGTAGACCAAACTCGTAACTCAAATATTCTCCTCCACGATCAGATCGCAGAAATTTTATTTTCTTGTTACGATGATTTTCAACTTCACTCTAAAATTCTTTGAACTTTTCAAATGTTTTAGACTTATGTTTCATTAAGTAGATATACCCATATCTGCTTAAATCATCTGTGAAGGTGAGAAAATAACGATATCCGCCACGAGCTTCAACATTCATTGGACCACATACATCTGTATGTATGATTTCCAACAAATCCGTTGCTCTCTCCATAGTACCAGAGAACGTCGTTTTAGTCATCTTACCCATGAGGCACGGCTCGCAAGTACCAAGTGATTCATAATCAAGTGGTTCCAAAAGTCCATCAGTATGGAGTTTCTTCATGCTCTTTACACCGATATGACCTAAACGGCAGTGCCACAAATAAGTTGCACTATCATTATCAACTCTGCATCTTTTGATTTCAACATTATGAATACTAGTCGTCAACCCGTGCGGCCGCACGGGCTAGATATTTCATATAACACATAAATGTAAATTATTAAACAACATATTATTTGTCAAAAACTATGTAGGCAAATAACACATGCACCATGTAATATAACTTCTTAAAATAACTAACCATTTATATATAGACTATTGGAAGTGTCTGCACCACTATTAGACTTATAAATTTTTACTAAGAGTCTATAACGTTGTGCGAAATAACTACATGCATATTTCACGTGCATATAATAACATTGTACAAACAGAAACAAAAGCAGAACATACATATGTTCACAGTATTAGTCCTTAATTTTACTAATTCTTTTATATTATTGCAGAATAGTATATGATTTACAAAAGCAATCCGTACTTTTGTAGTTATGTGAGCATCATTACACAGCAGGGATTTATTTACTTTATGCTTCATTAGAGCACGAACTGCTACACTAAATTTTTCCCATGATCCCTTGGTTTCATACTCCTCTTCTCGCAAATATATTATTTTACAATGATAATGCTTGATGCATGATGACCAACAAAAAAAGCTTTTCACGCTCAAAATTTAACTTCTAAAAATTAATAAAAGAGTTAAACTATTCCTTGATGGCATGAAGGGTATCGACTAATTAACTCTAGCTTCAAGGAGACTCCATGAAAACATGAAAGCCTGCACGACATCAACACCATCATTTTGGTTCGATGATAATGTGCAGTAGACATAATAAATAAATAACTCCTGGTGTTGTAGAATTTTAACCAGAAGCAAGCGGCAGCTTGGCTACTGGCCTACAGCACTTTCAAGTAGAAAAGGTGCAGCAAATTGTCATCCAAATATCCATGTGTCATTATACAAAAAAAGTATAGTCTACCTCTGCAATCATACAAATAAATCATTATACAACAAAAGTATTTGCTAGCTTTTCCATGTCCCACTACTCATACATATTTTCTCCGGACATGCTGTCTGCGGTAGTTTAATAACTTTGGCTAGAATTTACATTATACTATAAGAATATCACTAAAATTCTAAAAGCATGGCATCTATAATCTTAGGACGGATATTGGAAAAAGCACACGGATTTCTCAACCTGAAGTGTTATTTATCTTCATAATTAACTTGAAGCAAACGTCTATGTAATACTGATCTATCTATTTTGTATAGGAGTTGGTTGACAGGAAAATCAATTCTACGAAATTTGCAAACTCCATATAAAAATAGATAAGTAATTCTGCTGTCAGAAGCTAATTCATTTGCTCTGACCCAGATGTTGTCCCTTTTTAGGTCTCATCCTATTGACCAAGTCTGCCTTGAATCGGCAAATTTTGATGGCTTCAAAATGGAAGGAGTGAAGGAGTGCAGGCCTATCCATCAGTTTGTTTTTCGATCGCAGAAGCCTATTACTTCATTTATCTCGTATTATCTACCACCACGTGATGATGCAAAATCTAAAACAATGCCAAAAGTCATTTATAATCTACCACATGGAACATGCATGCATGTGGGGAGCAATTTAATAAGAAATAAAAATAAGTAATTACCATGGTTGTTTTCACCATATAACAGAAAAGAGATGACATGGATGAACTTCAGTACATACATCAGTGCTATTACAGTTGACGAAGGGCTGCCATGGTTGGTGTTTCCCTGCCGGTAACGCTTGTGGAGTCATCAGCTAAGAACTACTGTACATATTCATCACCTTGACCAGCTGGTGAGTAATACATGTGTTAGGTGAACAAATATTGGGGTCATCAATATGCTTGATGGATCCTGGTGGACAACGACAAAATGTACAGAACTAACATATCCTTCAGCTTACCTAATTTTTGTAGACATATATATATACTACAGGCCGTAGTCCAGTAAAAATCAAACATCTGGTTTGTTGAGGATGGATCTTGTTTGCAAAAAATTAAATCTATACGCATCTTGTTTTGGCAAAATTAACTTTTCCTTAAATCCGGGGATACATACATTGGTGCATACCTGTAGAGGCCAAACAAAGGAGCGGCAGATAAGAAGCTGCCGCCGGACAGTACTTGTTCTTGACTCCTCACATGGGCACGCGTCCTCATTGCTTGAACTTTTGTTGGGCAACTGCCAAGGAGAAGATCATCATTGTAGATGTCATGGCTCGATCTGTGACTGTCGAGATGCCAGGGAAAGGGCTGGATACACACACACACATAACATCAGCTATAGCTCATTCGCCTTAGTTTAATGCAAGGCGGTGCTTTCGGCAGTCTCGCCGGGCGTCGAAGGCCAGTTTGTAAATCCTGTCCTCTCTGCTATAACTCTTAGGACAACATGCCTCTCCTCTAAATCTACGTACAGCCATCCTCCGGCCTCCGCCATATTCAGCTCCAATGCTAGCTCTCCTCTCATCTCTCCATTGACATGAACTGATCCATGCTATAACTACATCAAGCAAACCATCAAGGACACAGGTTGCTTCTTCCCCGGTCTTTTGTCAATAGATGATGAGGCAGTCGTGGTTCAGCTTCCTTTCTTCAGATGTTGCATGTACAATTGCAGGCAACCAAAAGCCCCTGTTCATGGAGGTCGCAGGATGGTGTTCAACTTCTGTGTTCTCTTTTCTGTTGGTACACCTTCTCTTCTGTCTTCTCATCCGCTGCATATGCCAATGGTGGGAATTAATTATCCTGGAAAAATATGAAGGATTTGTAGGTTGGTTGAACTTGAAGCTGAGAAAATTTTGAGATTGAGAGGCTATAGACAAGAGAGGTCGGGGAGAAGCAGATGCCTGGATTAGGTATCATGATATTAGGAATCAATGTAATTTAGTGATCTTGCTGCAGAACAGAGAAGATTTTTTTGGAATACGGGGTTACCTTCCTGCGGACTATCGGCTATGGACTTGCAATCTCCAGGACGACAGCGAATGGCCCATCTTCTTCACACAGCGCTGGGTAAATCTCCTCGAATTAATTGATCATCCCAAAAAAAGAGACTGCATTGCAACATGGTCGCACTTGGCACTTGAGAATATGAAGGGGGTCAGGGAGAGGCTCAGATTGGATTCAAGATTTAATTGCGTCAAGAATGCGCCGCCTCAAGTATGGATTGGGCATGCTAAAGTATATTGAGGCTGGATGTGACGCTCCCGGCGGAACAGCGATGTGGAAGATCGGGGGATGGGAGGACCGGGAAGGTGTAGATTGAGACCTAGCTCGAGGGAGGCAATGCACAATAGGAGATGTGCTGGGTAGGACTCTAGGTAAAACACATGAACATGAGTTTTGTTTTGGGACTTCGGGAGGAAGAAGCACACGGAGATATTTTTTTACGTACACTTGGACGTGGAGATAGGTTGGAAACGTGGGAGACATTGGTTTTTCTTGGTAAAAAAACTACATCCATCTAGCGGCCAATTTTCTCCTTAAACTATATCTAACGGCGCTTAGATATTAATTCCTAGGATTAACGTGGAAGCTCGGATGGTGCTTTCAATTAGTAAATATAAGATGTGTATCACTACTATCGAGATTCATCAAAAATAGACCATTCTTCAAGGGTGCATGACCATAAAAGATATTACTCATATAAATAGAACAACCATTATTCTCTGATTTAAATGAATAACTGTCTCGCATCAAACAAGATCCAGATATAATGTTCATACTCAACGCTGGCACCAAATAACAATTATTTAGGTCTAATACTAATCCCGAAGGTAGATGTAGCGGTAGCGTGCCGACCGCGATCACATCGACTTTGGAACCATTTACCACGCGCATCGTCACCTCGTCCTTAGCCAATCTTCGCTTAATCCATAGCCCCTGTTTCTAGTTGCAAATGTTAGCCACATAACCAGTATCAAATACCCAGGTGCTACTGCGAGCATTAGTAAAGTACACATCAATAACATGTATACCACATATACCTTTGTTCAGTTTGCCATCCTTCTTATCTGCCAAATACTTGGGGTAGTTCCGTTTCCAGTGACCAGTCTGCTTGCAGTAGAAGCACTCAATCTCAGGCTTAGGTCCAGACTTGGGTTTCCTCTCCTGAGAAGCAACTTGTTTGCTGTTCTTCTTGAAGTTCCCTTTCTTCTTCCCTTTGCCCTTTTTCTTGAAACTGGTGGTCTTATTGACCATCAACACTTGATTCTCCTTCTTGATTTCTACCTCCGTGGCTTTTAGCATCGCGAAGAGCTCAAGAATAGTCTTATTCATCCCTTGCATATTATAGTTCATCACGAAGTTTTTGTAGCTTGGTGGCAGTGATTGAAGAACTCTGTCAATGACGTTATCAACAAGAAGATTAACCCCCAGTTGAATCAAGTGATTATAATACCCAGACATTTTGAGTATATGTTCACTGACAGAACTATTCTCCTCCATCTTGCAGATATAGAATTTATTGGAGACTTCATATCTCCCAATCCGGGCATTTGCTTGAAATATTAACTTCAACTCCTGGAACATCTCATTTGCTCCATGACGTTCAAAACGTCGTTGAAGACCCAGTTCTAAGCAGTAAAGCATGGCACACTGAACTATCGAGTAGTCATCAGCTTTGCTCCGCCAGACGTTCATAACATCTGGTGTTGCTCCTGCAGCAGGCTTGGCACTTAGCGGTGCTTCCAGGACGTAATTCTTCTGTGCAGCAATGAGGATAATCCTCAAGTTACAAACCCAGTCCGTGTAATTGCTACCATCATCTTTCAACTTTGCTTTCTCAAGGTACACATTAAAATTCAACGGAACAACAACACGAGCCATCTATCTACAATCAAACATAGACAAGCAAGATACTATCAGGTACTAAGTTCATGATAAATTTAAGTTCAATTAATCATATTACTTAAGAACTCCCACTTAGAAAGATATCCCTCTAATCTTCTAAGTGATCACGTGATCCAAATCAACTAAACCATGTCCGATCATCACGTGAGATGGAGTAGTATCAATGGTGAACATCAATATGTTGATCATATCTACTATATGATTCACGCTCGTACTTTCGGTCTCTGTGTTCCGAGGCCATATCTGTTATATGCTATGCTCGTCAAGTTTGACCTGAGTATTCCGCATGTGCAACTGTTTTGCACCCGTTGTATTTGAACGTAGAGCCTATCACACCCGATCATCACGTGGTGTCTCAGCACGAAGAACTTTCGCAACGGTGCATACTCAGGAAGAACACTTATACTTTGATACTTTAGTGAGGGATCATCTTATAATGCTACCGTCAATCAAAGCAAGATAAGATGCATAAAAGATAAACATCACATGCAATCAATATAAGTGATATGATATGGCCATCATCATCTTGTACTTGTGATCACCATCTCCGAAGTACTGTCATGATCACCATCGTCACCGGCGCGACACCTTGATCTCCATCGTAGCAGCGTTGTCGTCTCGCCAATCTTATGCTTCCACGACTATCGCTACCGGTTAGTGATAAAGTAAAGCATTACAGCGCGATTGTATTGCATAAAATAAAGCGACAACCATATGGCTCCTGCCAGTTGCCGATAACTCGGTTACAAAACATGATCATCTCATACAATAAAATTTAGCATCATGTCTTGACCATATCACATCACAACACGCCCTGCAAAAACAAGTTAGACGTCCTCTACTTTGTTGTTGCAAGTTTTACGTGGCTGCTACGGGCTTAGCAAGAACCGTTCTTACCTACGCATCAAAACCACAATGATAGTTTGTCAAGTTGGTGCAGTTTTAACCTTCGCAAGGACCGGGTGTAGCCACACTTGGTTCAACTAAAGTTGGAGAAACTGACACCCGCCAGCCACCTGTGTGCAAAGCACGTCGGTAGAACTAGTCTCGCGTAAGCGTACGCGTAATGTCGGTCCGGGCCGCTTCATCCAACAATACCGCCGAACCAAAGTATGACATGCTGGTAAGTAGTATGACTTATATCGCCCACAACTCACTTGTGTTCTACTCGTGCATAACATCAACGCATAAAACCTAGGCTCGGATGCCACTGTTGGGGAACGTAGTAATTTCAAAAAAATTCCTACGCACACGCAAGATCATGGTGATGCATAGCAACGATATGGGAGAGTGTTGTCTACGTACCCTCGTAGACTAGCAACGGAAGCGTTGACACAACATAGAGGAACTAGTCGTACGTCTTCCCGATCCAACCGATCCAAGTACCGAACGTACGACACCTCCGAGTTCTACACACGTTCAACTCGGTGACGCCCTCGAGCTCCGATCCAGCAAAGTGTTGAGGGAGAGTTTCGTCAGCACGACGGCGTGATGACGGTGATGACGTTCTACCGATGCAGGGCTTCGCCTAAGCACCGCTACGATATGACCGAGGTGGAATATGGTGGAAGGGGGCACCGCACACGGCTAAGAAACGATCACCAAGATCAACTTGTGTGTCATGGGGTGCCCCCTTTCCCCCGTATATAAAGGAGGGAGAGGGGGAGGTGCGGCCGGCCCAAGGGGTGCGCCTGGAGGAGTCCTACTCCCACCGGGAGTAGGACTCCCCCCTCTTGCCTTGTTGCAAAAGGAAGGGGAAGGGAGAAAGAGGAAAGGGGGGCGCCGCCCCCCCTTCCTTGTCCTATTCGAACTAGGGAGGAGGGGGCGCGTGGCCTGCCCTGGCTGGCCCTCCTCTTCTCCCTTAGGGCCCATGTAGGCCCAATAACCCCCCGGGGGGTCCGGTAACCCCCCGGTACTCCGGTAAAATCCCGATTTCACCCGGAACATTTCCGATATCCAAATATAGGCTTCCAATATATCAATCTTTATGTCTCAACCATTTAGAGACTCCTCGTCATGTCCGTGATCACATCCGGGACACCGAACAACCTTCGGTACATCAAAACACAAAAACCCTTATTACGATCGTCACCGACCTTTAAGCGTGCGGACCCTACGGGTTCAAGAACTATGTAGACATGACCGAGACACGTCTCTGGTTAATAACCAATAGCGGAACCTGGATGCTCATATTGGCTCCTACATATTCTATGAAGATCTTTATCGGTCAGACCACATAACAATATACGGTGTTCCCTTTGTCATCGGTATGTTACTTGCCCGAGATTCGATCGTCGGTATCTCAATACCTAGTTCAATCTCGTTACCGGCAAGTCTCTTTACTCGTTCCGTAATACATCATCCCGCAATTAACTTATTAGTTGCAATGCTTGCAAGGCTTGAGTGATGTGCATTACCGAGATGGCCCAGAGATACCTCTCCGACAATCGGAGTGACAAATCCTAATCTCGAAATACGCCAACCCAACAAATACCTTCAGAGACACCTGTAGAGCACCTTTATAATCACCCATTTATGTTGTGACGTTTGGTAGCACACAAAGTGTTCCTCTGGTAAACGGGAGTTGCATAATCTCATAGTCATAGGAACATATATAAGTTATGAAGAAAGCAATAGAAACAAACTAAACGATCAAGTGCTAAGCTAATGGAATGGGTCAAGTCAATCACATCATTCTCCTAATGATGTGATCCCGTTAACCAAATGACAACTCATGTCTATGGTTAGGAAACATAACCATCTTTGATCAACGAGCTAGTCAAGTAGAGGCATACTAGTGACACTCTGTTTGTCTATGTATTCACACATGTATTATGTTTCCGGTTAATACAATTCTAGCATGAATAATAAACATTTATCATGATACAAGGAAATAAATAATAACTTTATTATTGCCTCTAGGGCATATTTCCTTCAACTTGGTGGAAGATCATATGTTCAGATCCATTATGCATATTAATACCCCTCTGATTATGAACATGAATATGCTTTGTGAGTAGTTACGTTTGTTCCTGAGGACATGGGAGAAGTCTTGCTATAAGTAGTCATGTGAATTTGGTATTCGTTAGATATTTTGATGAGATGTATGTTGTCATCCCTCTAGTGGTGTCATGTGAACGTCAACTACATGACACTTCACCATTGTTTGGGCCTACAGGGAGGCATTGGGAAGTAATAAGTAGATGATGGGTTGCTAGAGTGACAGAAGCTTAAACCCTAGTTTATGCGTTGCTTCCTAAGGGGCTGATTTTGATCCATATGTTTCATGCTATGGTTAGGTTTACCTTAGTACTTCTATTGTAGTTGCGGATGCTTGCAATAGGGGTTAATCATAAGTGGGATGCTTGTCCAAGTAAGGGTAGTACCCAAGCACCGGTCCACCCACATATCAAATTATCAAAGTACCGAACGCGAATCATATGAACGTGATGAAAACTAGCTTGACGATAATTCCCATGTGTCCTCGGGAGCGCTTTCCTTTATATAAGAGTTTGTCCAGGCTTGTCCTTTGCTACAAAAAGGATTGGGCCATCTTGCTGCACCTTATTTACTTTTATTACTTGTTACCCGTTACAAATTACCTTATCACAAAACTATCTGTTACCGATAATTTTAGTGCTTGCAGAGAATACCTTGCTGAAAACCGCTTATCATTTCCTTCTGCTCCTCGTTGGGTTCGACACTCTTACTTATCGAAAAGGCTACGATAGATCCCCTACACTTATGGGTCATCAATACTCTTTTCTGGCGCCATTGCCGGGGAGTGAAGCGCCTTTGGTAGGTGGAATTTGGTAAGGAGAAATTTATATAGTATGCTGAAATTTACTGTCACTTGTTACTACAGAACATAATCCTTTGAGGGGCTTGTTCGGGGTATCTTCACCCTGACCTGTAGAGCAAAGAGTTGCTCCTCAACCTACTGAACCTACTGAAAATGTTTACTTTGAAATTCCTTTGGGTATGATAGAGAAACTGCTAGCTAATATTTTCAAAGGTGATGGAACATTACATCCTGATTTGCACCTAATCTATGTGGATGAAGTTTGTGGATTATTTAAGCTTGCAGGTATGCCCGAGGATGTTGTCAATAAGAAGGTCTTCCCTTTATCTTTGAAGGGAGATGCATTGACATGGTTTAGGCTATGTGATGATATTGGATCATGGAACTACGAACGATTGAAATTGGAATTTCATAAGAAGTTTTATCCTATGCATCTTGTTCATCGTGGTTGTAATTATATATAATTTTTGGCCTCGCGAAGGAGAAAGCATCGCTCAAGCTTGGGGGAGGCTCAAGTCAATTTTATATTCATGCCCCAATCATGAGCTCTCAAAAGAAATGATTATTCAAAGAATTTATGCTCGGCTTTCTCTCAGTAATCGCTCCATACTCAATACTTTTTGTACTGGATCTTTTATGATGAAGACTATTGAATCCAAATGGGATTTATTGGAGAGAACTAAACGCAACTCTGAAGATTGGGATCTTGACGAAGGTTAGGAGTTAGGTATAACACCTAAGTTTGATTGTGTTAAATCTTTTATGGATACCGATGCTTTTCGTGAATTTAGCACTAAATATGGACTTGACTCTAAGATAGTAGCTTCTTTCTGTGAATCCTTTGCTACTCATGTTGATATCCCTAAGGAGAAGTGGTTTAAATATAATCCTCCCATTGAAGTAAAAGTAGTTACACCTATTAAAGTTGAAGAAAAAACTATCGCTTATAATGATCCTATTGTTCCTACTTCTTATTGAGAAACCACCTTTCCCTGTTAGAATAAAGGCTCATGCTAAAGCTTCAACTATGGTCAACAAAAGTAATATTAAGACACCCAAACCCCCTGAGCAAATTAAAGTTGAACCTAGTGTTGCTATGGTTAAATATCTCTTGGCCGATAACATTGATGGGCATGTTATTTACTTCTGCAATGAATCTGCTAGAATTGCTAGACCTGATAGTAAAAATAAACATAGACCTGTTGTAGGCATGCCTGTTATTTCATTGCTATCATGGATTATGTGATATGGGTGCTAGTGCAAGTGCAATACCTCATTTCTTATACAATGAAATTATGCGTGATATTGCACCTGCTGAGATAGAAGAGATAGATGTTACAATTAAGCTTGCCAATAGAGATACTATTTCACTAGTTGGGATTGTTAGAGATGTTGAAGTCTTGTGTGGGAAAGTTAAATATCCTACTGATTTTATTTTTCTTGGTTCCCCACAAGATGACTTTTGTCCCATTATATTTGGTAGACCCTTCTTGAATACTATTAATGCTAAGATAGACTGCAATAAGGATATTGTTTCCGTTGGTTTAGGGGATATGTCTCATGAGTTTAATTTTTATAAATTATGTAGACAACCCCATGATAAAGAATTTCCTAGTAAAGATGAAATTATTGGTCTTGCTTCTATTGTCGTGCCTCCTAGTGATCCTTTAGAACAATATTTGCTAGACCATGAAAATGATATGTTTATGAATGAAAGAAGGGAAATAGATGAAGTATTCTTTAAACAGGGACCTATTTTGAAACACAACTTTCCTGTTGAAATCCTAGGGGATCCTCCTCCACCTAACGGCGATCCTGTGTTTGAGCTTAAACCTTTACCAGATACTCTTAAATATGCTTATCTTGATGAGAAAGAGATATATCATGTTATTATTAGTGCTAACCTTTCAAAGCATGAAGAAAAGAAATTATTGAAAACTCTGAAGAAGCACCGTGCTGCTATTGGATATACTCTTAATGATCTTAAGGGCATTAGTCCCACTCTATTCCAGCACAAAATAAAGCTGGAGAAAGACGCTAAACCAGTTGTTGATCACCAATGACGATTAAATCCTAAGATGAAAGAAGTGGTAAGAAAAGAAATACTAAAGCTTCTGGAGGCAGGTATAATTTATCCCGTTGTTGATAGTCAGTGGGTAAGTCCTGTCCATTGTGTCCCTAAGAAGGGAGGTATTACTGTTGTTCCTAATGATAAAGATGAATTGATCCCACAAAAAATTGTTACAGGTTATAGAATGGTAATTGATTTTCGCAAATTAAATAAATCTACTAAAAAGGAGCAATACCCGTTACCTTTTATTGATCAAATGCTAGAAAGATTATCCAAACATACACATTTTTGCTTTCTAGATGGTTATTCAGGTTTCTCTCAAATACCTGTGTCAAAAGAGGATCAAGAAAAGACAACTTTTACTTGCCCTTTCGGTTCCTTTGCTTATAGATGTATGCCTTTTGGTTTATGTAATGCACCTGCTACTTTTCAAAGATGTATGACTGCTATATTCTCTGACTTTTGTGAAAAGATTGTTGAGGTATTCATGGATGATTTCTCCGTTTATGGGACTTCTTTTGATGATTGCTTAAGCAACCTTGATCGAGTTTTGCAGAGATGTGAAGAAACTAATCTTGTCTTGAATTGGGAGAAATGCCACTTTATGGTTAATGAAGGTATTGTCTTGGGGCATAAAATTTCTGAAAGAGGTATTGAACTTGATAAAGCTAAAGTTGATGCTATTGAAAAGATGCCGTGTCCTAAAGACATCAAAGGTATAAGAAGTTTCCTTGGTCACGCCGGTTTTTATAGGAGGTTCATTAAGGACTTCTCCGAAATTTCTCGGCCTCTGACTAATCTCTTACAAAAAGATGTCCCTTTTGTCTTTGATGATGATTGTGTAGAAGCATTTGAAATACTTAAGAAAGCTTTGATTTCTGCACCTATTGTTCAGCCTCCTGATTGGAATTTACCATTTGAAATTATGTGTGATGCTAGTGACTATGCTGTAGGGGCTGTTCTAGGACAAAGAGTTGATAGGAAATTAAATGTTATTCAATATGCTAGTAAAACTCTAGACAGTGCTCAAAGGAATTATGCTACTACTGAAAAAGAATTTTTAGCAGTTGTATTTGCTTGTGATAAGTTCAGACCTTATATAGTTGATTCTAAAGACTGTTCACACTAATCATGTTGATATTAAATATCTTATGGAAAAGAAAGATGCTAAACCTAGACTTATTAGATGGGTTCTCTTGCTACAAGAATTTGATTTGCATATTATTGATAGAAAGGGAGCTGAGAACCCCGTTGCAGACAACTTGTCTAGGTTAGAAAATGTTCTTGATGACCCACTACCTATTGATGATAGCTTTCCTGATGAATAATTAGCTGTCATAAATGCTTCTCGTACTGCTCCATGCACTACAAAAAAAGACACATCCGTGACATTTTGGGCCGAACGATTTTTTCTGTCATACTTATGACACTTCTATGACAATAATTGTGACAAAACATAGTATCATCATAGATGTGGTGGGGTCCTACTTCTATGACAAAAAATCATGACAGAAAATGGGCTTTTCGTCCTGGGCGGGCCGGAGAAGCAGCTGCATGACATTCTTTGGGCCGTCCATGACAGAAAAAAACCGTGGTAGAAGCGAGGGTGAGGAAAATATCAAGGTGTTCCCGGTTACGGTGGGTGGTCGGGGCCGAGTGATGCGCGTTTCTGTCGTACACACACTCGCGTGGGTGCGAGGTGTCAGGCTCTAACTGAACCTGAGCGAGGCGTTGGGCTCTGACTGAACCCGAGCGATTGCACTGTAGGCTACGCGTTACTGAACCCGAGCGATCGATCGATGGCTGTTAACTGAACCCGATCGAGCAATTCCTTCGCTACTGCTGCTAACTGAAGCCGACTGATGCTGCCTCTGGATGAACAGTGAGCGTTGCTGGGGGGTTTGGATGAACAGTTCCCGGTGGGGGTGGATGAAGGACCCCGTGGTGTTGCCTCTGGATGAACATGACCCCAATCGATCGAGCCGGTTGCGGCTGGATGAACAGGACCCCGTGGAGGGCTGGATGAACAGTATTCGGTGGAGGGTTGGATGAATAGTAGCCCGTGGAGGGGTGGTTGAACAGGAGCCCGTGGAGAGGGTTGGTTGAACAGTAGCCAGTGGAGTAGCGCGCGGTGGAGGCTGGATGAACAGGAGCCTATGGATGAACAGCCGCAGGTGGAGGCTGGAGAAGGTCGATGGTGGATGAACAGTAGCCCGTGGAGGTTGGAGGGGGTCGACGATGGAGATCAACAGTATCCCGTGGAGTCCCGTTTTGCGGTATGCCACACCCCTCCCGATGAACAAGACCTCCGTTTCGACCGTAGCGCTCCAACACAAGTCCGTTTCCTCCGTTTTGCGGTATGCCACACCCCTCCCGATCAACAGGACCCCCGTTTCGACCGTAGGAGGTCCGTTTCCTCCATTTTGCGGTACGCCAGACCCCTCCCGATGAACAGGATCCCGTTTCTACCGTGGCCGGTTGAACACAAGGCCGTTTCCTCCGTCCTGCAGTATGCCATGCCTCGTTTCCATCGGCTGTTCCGTCCAAGCCCTCCCGATGAACACGACGATGCATTCCGTTCTGACCCAGCCGGTTGGCTCCCCATGAACACAACGACGACGCAGTTTGTCCGTTCCGACCCAGCCATGTACACGAGCCCTGGCCGTACGTATGCGCAAGCAGGCGTTTGAGACCCTGCCCGTATGTACATATGTGGCCATATTTTCTTTCTTGCACACTGGCCGCTGTACGTATGTGTACATGCTACGTGCGCGCCTCTACTACGACACGTGCGTGCCTCTACTATGACACGTGCGCGCCTCTACATCGACCTGTATGTACGTATACGTTCGCGACCAGAATGACAATGCTACGTACGCTTCGACCAGGTGGGTCTCGACTGTCACGCACTTCCTTGCGTGCGAAGATGTAGCTGGCGGGTCCCAGCACTCAAGGGGGCGAATCTCTTTTTTTGCCCAGATGCACTTCCTTGCATGCGAAGATGTAGCTGGTGGATCCCAGCAGTCAGGGGGAAACGTTTTTTTTTTCACGAAATACGGTGGCCCGTCCGGTGGGTCCCCGCTGTTAGGTGGAGGAATAATTATTTTGCGCATAATAAGGAGGCACTTCCTTTGCTGCGGCCGGCCATCGGAGGCAGGAGCACACGGCACGACCGACGCTGGTTTGTGCGGCTGGAACAAGAAGACCAGAGGTTGATGAAGCACTACGACCGTTGGATGGACATCGTACGGCTACTGGAGCTAGAATCATTCATATTGACTAAGTTGACAAAGCCCTCTGTCCCCGTCAACTTAGTAGGCCCACAAGTCAGCCTACCACCAAGGTGGGTCCCAGCTAGCCGGGGGAGTATTCATTTTTTTCTACGTAATAAGGAGGCACTTCCGGTGGGTCTGAGCTGACAGCGGGGGGAACATTTTTTTCGCGAAATACGGTGACCCGTACGGTGGGTCCCAGGAGTCAGGGGGAAACATTTTTTCGCAAAATACGGTGGCCCGTCCGGTGGGTCCCTGCTATTAGGTGGAGGAATCATTATTTTTCGCGTAATAAGGAGGCACTTCCTTGCTGCGGCTGTGGACCCAACTGTCAGCCTCTCCACGTATAGTACACTTCTGATGGAAGCCGTACCTTGACCACGTTGGCCATGCCGTGTTCCGTTGCATGCATGCATCCATGGGCGTGGTGCGTCCCCACTGTCAGTCTCTCACGTACAGTCATCTTTCGATGACTCTCAGTTGTTGACCACGTTGACCACACCATGCCGAGCGCACAAAAGGCCGGTGGACGACAACGAGGCCCTAGACTGGAACGACCCGGAGATGGGGAAGATGGGGTACTGGAGTCGCAGATAAAGATGAGTGGGAAACTTGACCGGTTCGGGTGCGCGGCAACACAGCCGCGGTGCCGCCCACAGGAGACAGGAGCAAGAACAGACGTTGAAGAAGGAGCACGGCTGTTGGATTAACATCCAACGGTCCATCTGCTAGAATCATTTGTTGATTAAGTTGACAAAGCCCTGCGTACACGTCCGCTTAGTAGGCCCACAAGTCAGCCACCAAATCTGATGGGTCCCAGCTGTCAACGGGAGGAATAATTTTTTTCGCATAACAAGGAGGCACTTCCTTCCGTGCGGAGATACATCCGGTGGGTCCCAGCTGTCAGGTGGAGGAAACATTTTTTTCTAGCTTAATAAGGAGGCACTTTCCTTGCGTGCGACCATGGACCTCGTGGGTCCCAGCCGTCAGGATCTCCACATACAGCCCTCTTCCAATGACTCTCGTTTGTTGACCACGCGGCACCGAGCGCAACGAGGCGGTGGACGACGGCGAGGCCCCGGACGGGAATGACTCGGAGATGGGAGGACGCGGCAGTGGAGTCGCAGATTGAGTGGAGGAGAAAGGTTATAACTGGTTCTGGAGCGGTGTGGGGCTGCAGTCCGTGGAGAATAACATGAGGTGTGGAGGGGTGGAGGGATAGCCTAGCTGGCGGTTGGGTAGCGCTTCACAGCGAAGCGTGCTAAGCAGAGCCGCTAGCCGCTGGAGGCCAGACCAGGCGGTCCCGGCGATGCTGGAGGAAGAAGATGAGAGATTGAAGGTGCATGCCGACCAAGTTGACAAAGCCTTGCGTAGGCTTCGACCTATTGGCCCACATGTCAGCCTGCAAAAATGTGGCATATATTTAACCCATGTTTTCTAGAGGGTGAATAAATAATTTCGCGTCAATGCGGCCCATTTATATTATCTAAGAAATCCCAGCCCATTTGCACTTCCTTCAAATACACGAATTAGCTGGGCTCGTTATATATATAATGTTATGTTAGAAGGAGCAATTAATATAAAAAATAAACCGAAGAGGCACATTATTTATATACATAATTAACAAATTAGCGAGTTATTGCTCAAAATAAAAATGAGCGCATTATTATTACATTGGTCATGAAAATCTTCGCAAGATTTTGTACGCAATCACCAGGATTTTCCTTGCCTGTGAGTCAAAAACAACCAGGATTTTCCTTGCCAACTTCTGTTAAAAATTTACTTTTATAAGTTAATAACACGTGGGATGTTTTTATAATGTATATATAAGTCTCTATAAAATATACGATAATAGTAATAATTTAAATATATATATATATATATATAATGTGGTTAAAAATACATTGGGCTGCCGATCTTTAAGAAAAAGCCCATAGGACGATATGGACCTCAAAAAATAAGTTGAAACCACCGTTACCATATGTCGTGGGCTACACATGTTAAAATACAAAACCTAGGCCTAGCTGACACTTGTTCGCTCTATGGAAAAAATTATCCCAGATCCCCGAGCGAACTGGATTATAGAGGGGGCCGACGGCACGACTGAAGAAGCACATTAGGAGCGATTTTTTCTTCTTCAGTGGATGGCTCTCAATGGCATTTTTTTACTTGCCTCTGCACCATACAACTTGTATTTTTAGTCTCCCAGTCCGTGGTGGACCAGCAGCCTATTTGCTGGGTGGGCCAACCTACAGAAACCAACACTCGATTTTTCATCAAGCCCCCAAAACAACGCAGTACTATGTTTGTTTTGAGGCCGAATACATTACGGAAGGGGTTGAGCGGGGGAGGGGGCAAGACAGAGCAAAAAGATTAAAAAGAGCTAATGCACTGTTGCTACCCTAACAAAATAGGTTCAATTCTTCTCGAGAAGAAGGTGTGCCGTTGACACCCACACGTCACATACCCCATAGTAGTGATATGTCCCCAACGTATCTATAATTTTTGATTGCTCCATGCTATATTATCTACTGTTTCGGACATTATTGGGCTTTATTATCCACTTTTATATTATTTTTAGGACTAACGTATTAACCGGAGGCCCAGCCAGAATTGCTGTTTTTTTGCCTGTTTTAGGGTTTCGAAGAAAAGGAATATCAAACGGAGTCCAAACGGAATGAAACCTTCGGGAACGTGATTTTCTCAACGAACAAGACCCGGGAGACTTGGACCCTACGTCAAGAAAGAAAAGAGGAGGCAACGAGGTAGGGGGCGCGCCTCCCCCCCAGGCGCGCCCTCAACCCTCATGGGCCCCCTGTTGCTCCACCGACGTTCTCCTTCCTCCTATATATACCTACGTACCCCCAAACGATCAGATACGGAGCCAAAACCCTAATTCCACCACCGTAACTTTCTGTATCCATGAGATCCCGTCTTGGGGCCTGTTCCGGAGCTCCGCCGGAGGGGGCATCGATCACGAAGGGCTTCTACATCAACACCATAGCTCCTCTGATGAAGTGTGAGTAGTTTACCTCAGACCTACGGGTCCATAGTTAGTAGCTAGATGGCTTCTTATCTATTTTTGGATCTCAATACAATGTTCCCCCCTCTCTTGTGGAGAACTATTCGATGTAATCTTCTTTTTGCGGTGTGTTTGTTGAGATCGATGAATTGTGGGTTTATGATCAAGTCTATCTATGAATAATATTTGAATCTTCGCTGAATTCTTTTATGTATGATTGGTTATCTTTGCAAGTCTCTTCGAATTATCAGTTTGGTTTGGCCTACTAGATTGATCTTTCTTGCATTGGGAGAAGTGCTTAGCTTTGGGTTCAATCTTGCGGTGTCCTTTCCCAGTGACAGTAGGGGCAGCAAGGCACGTATTGTATTGTTGCCATCGAGGATAACAAGATTGGGTTTTCTTCATATTGCATGAGTCTATCCCTCTACATCATGTCATCTTGCTTAAGGCGTTACTCTGTCTTTAACTTAATACTCAAGATGCATGCTGGATAGCAGTTGATGAGTGGAGTAATAGTAGTAGATGCAGGCAGGAGTCGGTCTACTTGTCTCGGACGTGATGCCTATATAGATGATCATGCCTAGATATTCTCACAACTATGCTCAATTCTGTCAATTTCTCAACAGTAATTTGTTCACCCACCGTAGAATACTTATGCTCTCGAGAGAAGCCACTAGTAAAACCTATGGCCCCCGGGTCTATCTTTATCATATTAATCTCCTACTACTTAGTTATTTCCTTTTTCTTTTACTTTGCCTTTATTCTACTTTGCATCTTTATCATAAAAATACCAAAAATATTATCTTATCATATCTATTAGATCTCACTCTCGTAAGTGGCCTTATAGGGATTGACAACCCCTATTTGCGTTGGTTGCGAGGATTTATTTGTTTTGTGCAGGTACGAGGGACTCGTGCGTAGCCTCCTACTGGATTGATACATTGGTTCTCAAAAACTGAGGGAAATACTTACGCTACTTTGCTGCATCATCCCTCCCTCTTCGGGGAAAACCAACGCAGTGCTCAATAGGTAGCAAGTAGGCATACTAACAAGTTCATACCCAACCACAACAGAAAAGGTACACATTCGTATCAAACTCAGGTTCACAGGACACGTTCATATTGATAGCCAACATTCACTATCAACAACTCAAAAGATTCATATATATACAGAAGTTCAGCAAGTCTATGGATCCAAATGATTGATAGATCACACAACAATATTCATAGATAATTCAAAAAAAGATTCAGATATACACATGTTCAGTATGTTTATGCGTCCAAATGATTGAGATCACAGCCAATATGATCCATGGATGAACTTTAATTACCTAGGGTACAGACTGGTAATTGGTGTTCCGTCGGAGGTACTTCTTGCTAAAATTAATGCTTGCACGAGTGAACTTTCGAGTATATAAGAGGCAGCACAGACAATCTGGACTTTGCTTGTAGGTTTATCCTCAAATAGTGGCCTCGTGCCGAGGGAGGTTTGAGCAACTTGGCCACTACTTTCATCCAACTAGTTTACTGACTCATCTTGGTCCTGTAGCTCGCCAAAATTCTACATTGCAGACTGGTAAATGGTGTTCAGTCAGAGGTACTTCTTGCTAAAATTAATGCTTGTACGAGTAAACTTTCAAGTACATAAGAGGTAGCACAGACAATCTAAACTTTGCTTGTAGGTTTATCCTCAAATAGTGGCCTCGTGCCGAGGGAGGTTTGAGCAACTTGGCCACTACTTTCATCCAACTAGTTTACTGGCTCATCTTGGTCCTGTAGCTCGCCAAAATTCTACATTGCAGACGAGAAAGGAGGCGGTTGAGAAAATGAACCACCCAATTTTTTGTGCAGTTCAACTGAAATGGAGCATCCCTGGCGTGCAGACTGATTAAGTGCCAGATGATTATACGCGTCAACCAACTTGTCTGGAATCTTTAGACTCCATGCCAAACAGTTCGCTACCATATATGCCGATAACCAAAAGGCACAAGTTGGGACCAAACACTGGACTGTGTTTTTCTGGGCTATGCGCCAAGCAATATTTTTAGCGTTCACTCTCCTAATACTTGGAGTTTGACAACTGGTTGATGCCAGTTGATACTCGAATGAATATAGGCACTTCTTGTCAACATTGATGCTTGTCTGAGTGAACTTTGGAGTACATAGGGGCAGCATAAGTATCTATCCATCTGATCTTTTTGTGCAGTTCTACTGAAATCACCCAATGCAATGATTAGCCTACAAGTTCAGGCTCCAAGTTACTCCTTTATAAAATCGGCAAACGGTAGCACAATACCAAATTACCAATAGATGACAAGCACAATAATCAGGATAAAGACCAGTACCAACCTCTGTGAGGTAGCATATCAATTACTTTTTCCTTTGACAGGAAGTCGAGATAAGCTAAGCGACTGGCAGCAAAGGAAGGAAGAAGGCCCAGATTAGCGATTGACAGGAAAGGACGGAACCTATCGAGGCAATGAAGCACCCAAAGTTTTTGTGCAGTTCCACCAAAATCGAGCATCCTTGTTGGCACATATATTGAGAGAGTGAGATTACTGTAATAGTGGGAATAGTTGATGAAACATACACTAATAAATAGAAGCACCCTCATTATCTTAATGGGTAAAGTTAGCAACATATTAGTCTTGCTTAAAGAGAGGTATTAGTTTATTTAATCAGTGCCAATTAGCTCAAGACTCAAAGCATTGCCATGTATCATAGATTGCAAAACTTTAACGTGCAAAGATAAATGAGTTTGTCATGACAGTAGCACGATACAAATAGAGATGACAACAAACTAATATGGATGAAGGCCTTAGGCCCATACCAACCTGAGGAAAAAAACTTATTCATGTAGTCCCATAAGAGATGATAAAGCACTCACTGGAATCACTCAATAATATATATTTTTGTGCACTTCAAATGTATGGTTGAAATCACTCTTGTTTATCAGTGCTAAGATTATATCAAAAGATTATCAAGAACTTCCAGCATAATTAAAGCACATGCTGGGATACAGTTCATTGTATTGTCTTGTGTAGTTCCACTAAAATGTATGATTGGCACAACATGATCCCTATTTGCACAAGTAGGAACAAGGTGAAACCTTCATTAGCTTAGTGAGAAAGGATAGAAAGACATTAGCATCAAATTCATGATGGACAATACGCAAAACATTGCCTCATTGAACCTATGGCAATAAATTGACATGCAAAACAATAGCACTATTATGTCATGACACTAATAATATTCCCTCCTTGCTCCACCACATGATTAACCTCCATAGACAAACATACACACGTACATGATTCATCATAGGGTGCTACTAAAGATTTGTTTAACTCTGATAGGAAAATTAGGCATCAATAAATTAGTGGTACTTAAGTACTCCTAATTAATTAAGTGAGACAACAGAAGTGGAAGCGTCCGGGCTGCGCTTGGCTCTTCGCCTCTTTAGGAGTAATACTGCAGTGGCCATCTGACACCGATTGAACTGCTGCATGTCCACCGCGTACGGGAGGGAGAGCGTGTAGCGAACGAAAGCTTCTCCTAGTCCTGCCAGCCACCACACTCATGGGAGAGGGAGGGACGCAGCTTCATTGACTTACTACTCCTGCCTTTGCGTCCATGATAGGTGGGCCCAACAGGTCGGTGGCCCTCCTATCATGCAGCCAAAGGCAGGTACGGTTAAGGCGAGAGGGCATTGTAGTAATCAAACTTCTCAGTCTTGTACGAGTTGACATGACACATCAAAGCACCGCACTCGATATATTTCAATAATTTGCGTTTACCGATGCATTAATTACAATGCATGCATGCATGCCATGACTCTCCTTTTGATACTTGCATGTGTTGATTTAAAGCACCTTGAAGTAGTATGAATATGTGACGGTAAAGCTTTGTAATGCCCCGGCCCTAATAAAGCGAGAGATGGTTGTGCACGAGGAGGGCGAGATCATGCAGACGGAACAGGACCCGACGATGGAGCTCTCTATGGTCTCGATGGACCTCACCTTGCTCCACAGCCCCTTGTGCCTCCGCCACTTGAAGCCTCCAGTGTATGAGGTTCGAATACACCTCGTCCGTTCGGCTGATCAAGCAAGGTGCAGGTATCTTGATTGATGTGTAGTTCAATTGATTTGTGCAGTGCAAGGGAGGGCACCTGGCTTGCGCGGACTGCCGCGTCGAGCGCCCCAGGAACTAGCGGCAGTGCCAGAAGTGCGAGCGCGGCGGTGGCTTCGACGTGCGGAACACGGCAGTGGACGCCGTCCTCTCCTCGGTGAGGCTGGAGTGCACGCACGAAGGTTGTGGGCTCTACGTCACTTACCATAAGCTTGCCGATCACCAGAGCGTGTGTCCGCTCGCGCCCTGCAAATGCCCCGTGCCCGTCTGCAGCTACGAAGGCCCGCCGCCGGTGCTCACCCACCACATCAGCACCGTGCATCCCATGCCCGTGCACAGGATCCAGTACGGCAAGGCGCTCCGGCTACAAGTGCCACCGTCGGAGCCATGGCTCTTGCTGTTCGCGGAGGAGGACGGCCGCACGTTTTTCTTGGTCGGCGGCATGCTCGACATCGGCGCGCCTATCGCCGTGTCGGTCGTCTGCATCAAAGCGGGGGCGTCCCCACTACCGCACTACGTGGCCAAGCTGTGGGTGAACGGCCCGCCGGGGGAGCCCAAAGGTAGGACCGACGCCGTCAAGGTGGAAATGGAGGTGACAAGCAGCAGGGATCCCGGCGACGTCGCCGTGCAGGAGCTGACTGAGGGAGTCCTGGATTAGGGGGTCTCCGGACAGCCGGACTATATCCCTTGGCCGAACTGTTGAACTATGAAGATACAAGATTGAAGACTTCGTACCGTGTCTGGATGGGACTCTCCTTGGCGTGGAAGGCAAGCTTGGTAATATGGATATGTAGATCTTCTTCCTTGTAACCGACTATGTGTAACCCTAGCCCCCTCCGGTGTCTATATAAACCGGAGGGTTTAGTCCGTAGGACAACATACAATCATACCATAGGCTAGCTTCTAGGGTTTAGCCTCTACGATCTCGTGCTAGATCAACTCTTGTAATACTCATATCATCAAGATCAATCAAGCAGGACGTAGGGTATTACCTCCATCGAGAGGGCCCGAACCTGGGTAAACATTGTGTCCCCCGTCTCCTGTTACCATCCGCCTTAGATGCACAATTCGGGACCCCCTACCCGAGATCCGCCTGTTTTGACACCGACATTGGTGCTTTCATTGAGAGTTCCACTGTGCCGTCACCATAAGGCTTGATGGCTCCTTCGATCATTGGTAACGATGCGGTCCAGGGTGAGGTTTTCCTCCCCGGACAGATCTTCATATTCGGCGGCCTCGCACTGCGAGCCAACTCGCTTGGCCACCTGGAGCAGATCGAAAGCTACGCCCCTGGCCATCAGATCAGGTTTGAAAACTTAAACTACACCGCCGACATCCGCGGAGACTTGATCTTCGACGGATTCGAGCCTATGTCAGGTGCGCCGCACGATCACGACGAGCATGATTTAGCTCTACCGTCGGATAGTGTTCGGGAGATCACACCTGCAACTACTCCGTCCTTCAATCCGGAGCAATTTGCGCCATCCGAGGATGGGTGGATAGACCCCGCCGTGGAGGCCGCACTCTCAGTGGCGATGGAGCCGAATACTGACTTCACCCTTTACGAGAGCCGTGTTGCCAAACCACTGGATTCGTCTCCGGCCACGGACTCCGAGCCGCCTGCGTCCATGCCTATCGAATCCGATTGGGCGCCAATCATGGAGTTCACCTCCGCGGATATCTTTCAGCACTCGCCTTTTGGCGATGTGCTAAATTCATTAAGGTCTCTCTCCTTGACAGGAGAACCTTGGCCGAACTATGTCCGGCTAGAATGGGATGCGGACAACGAAGAAATTCGCTCCCCACCCACCACCCACTTAGTATCCACTATCGACGATTTAACCGACATGCTCGACTTCGACTCCGAAGACATCGACTGTATGGACGACGATGTAGGAGACGAACAGGAACCACCGCCCACTCGGCGCTGGACCACCACCTCATCATAAGATATATACATGGTGGACACCCCAAAGAAGGCAATGGCGACGAGACAGCGGAGGATGACCCCTCCAAGAAGCAACCCAAGAGCCGACGTCAGCGGCGCCGCTCTAAGTCCCGCCATAGCAAAAGTAGTGATACCGGCACAAGAGACAATAACACTCCAGATAGTGCCGAAGACGACAATAATCCCCTCCAGCACAATTTAGAGCGAGAGGGTGAACAAGCTAGCTGTGATGGCCTAGCTTATTAGGGATGATAGACTACTCATATCAATAAGGAATTCCTTCTTTTACGGGAGCCCATTCGGACAGAACTTCAAAGTTAAGCGTGCTCAGCTTGGAGTAGTGTCAAGATGGGTGACCGATCGGGAAGTTGCTCCTGGGTGCGCACGAGTGAGGACAAAGTGCGCAGAAAAGACTAGTATTGATCTGTGGGGCCAGTCTAGATCCCGCTAGGAGTAACGACCACCGGCGGGTGTGTCCGGGGCATTACAAGTTGGTATCAGAGCCGACCCTCATGGTTACACGGATGGTTGCAGACAGGTGCGCGTTCATGTTGTTCATGACGTTTGTGACCCGTCATGGCACCTGACATGGCACATGTACCGGACTGGATGCACAGACGTATGTGCCAAGAGGGAATGTTCCTGTGGCCCGACGAGGACGTCGGTTCCTCTGAGTGGGGGTGTATGTGATGGCCTGGCTTATTAGGGATGATAGACGACTCATATCAACAAGGAATTCCTTCTTTTCCGGGAGCCCATTCGGACAGAACTTCAAAGTTAAGCATGCTCAGCTTGGAGTAGTGTCAGGATGGGTGACCGACCGGGAAGTTGCTCCCAGGTGCGCACGAGTGAGGACAAAGTGCGCAGAAAAGACTAGTATTGATCTATTGGGCTAGTCTAGATCCCGCCATGAGTAACGACCACCGGCGGGTGTGTCCGGGGCGTTACACTAGCCCTCCATAGCGGGCGGCAGATGGAGAATCGGAGGAGGACAATTACATGCCTCTCTCCGAAGATGAGGTGAGCCTCAGCGACGAAGAATTTATCGTGCCTGAGGATCCCGTCGAGCAGGAGCACTTGAAGCGCCGGCTTATGGCCACAGCAAATAGCTTGAAGAAAAAGCAACAACAGCTTCAAGCTAATCAAGATCTACTAGCAGATAGCTGGACCGAAGTCCTTCCGGCCGAGGAATACGATCTCGAGCGTCCCTCCAAGAGTTACCCAAAGCGCGGGTTGCTACCCCACCTCGAGGAGGAAGCATTGAAACCTACATCACCAGTGTACGATGCGACTGACCGGCCACCTCGTGGCCGAGCCGGAGAGGCGTTTCAGCCTGAAGTTCATCCTGCACCCCGCCGCCACTCAAACAAAAACACCAAGGCCCGGGGCAACACACGGGACCCGCGAGATGTATTGGACAGCAGGGAAAATCATGCAAGGTCGATATACGGGTCACGGGGGCGCGCGCCAACGCAGGACGATGACCGTCGTGCCAGATACACTAAAAGTAAATTCGGCCGGGCCAAATACAGCAGACAAGACTCATATGAACTGCGTCGTGATATAGCCCGGCACAGAGGCGCCGCACACCCCCTATGCTTCACTGATGAAGTTATGGATCACGAATTCCCGGAGGGTTTTAAACCCGTAAATATCGAATCATATGATGGTACAGCAGATCCCGCTGTATGGATTGAGGATTTCCTCCTCCACATCCACATGGCTCGCGGTGATAATCTGCATGCCATCAAGTACCTCCCACTAAAACTCAAAGGACCAGCTCGGCATTGGCTGAATAGCTTGCCAGCAGACTCCCTCGGCAGTTGGGAGGATTAGGAAGACGCATTCCTTGACAACTTCCAGGGCACTTATGTGCGACCACCGGATGCTGATGACTTGAGCCATATAACTCAGCAGCCAGGGGAGTTGGCTAGGCAATTCTGGACACGGTTCCTAACTAAGAAAAACCAAATTGTCGACTGTCCGGATGCAGAGGCCTTAGCGGCATTCAAGCATAACATCCGTGACGAGTGGCTCGCCCGGCACCTCGGCTAGGAGAAGCCGAAGTCTATGGCAGCCCTCACGACACTCATGACCCGCTTTTGCGCGGGCGAGGATAGCTGGCTGGCTCGCAACAACAACACATCAAGGAATCCGGGCACTTCGGGTACCAAAGATGCCAACGGCAGACAACGTCGTAACAGACAAAAGCGCTGCAACAACGGCGATAACACCGATGATACGGCAGTAAATGCCGGATCCAGAGGCTCTAGATCCGGTCAGCGGAAAAAGCCATTCAAAAGAAGTACTCCGGGCCCGTCCAGTTTGGATCGCATACTTGATCGCTCGTGTCAAATCCACGACACCCCCGATAAGCTAGCCAATCACACCAACAGAGAATGTTGGGTGTTCAAGCAAGCCGGCAAGTTGAACGCCGAAAACAAGGACAAGGGGCTGCACAGTGATGACGAGGAGGAGCCCCGGCCGCCGAACACGGGAGGACAGAAGAGGTTCCCCCCACAAGTGAAGACGGTGAACATGATATACGCAACCCACATTCCCAATAGGGAACGGAAGCATGCACTAAGGGACGTCTATGCAATGGAGGCCGTCGCCCCAAAGTTCAACCCATGGTCCGCTTGTTCAATCACCTTCGATCGCAGGGACCATCCCACTAGCATCTATCATGGCAGATCCGCCGCACTGGTCCTAGACCCCATCATCGACGAATTTCACCTCACTCGAGCCCTTATGGACGGCGGCAGTAGCCTGAACCTGCTCTATCAGGATACAGTGCACAAAATGGGTATAGATCCCTCGAGGATCAAACCCACCAAAACCACCTTTAAGGGCGTCAGCCCAGGTGTAGAGGCCCATTGCACGGGCTCAATCACACTGGAAGTGGTCTTCGGATCTCCGGACAACTTCCAAAGTGAGGAGTTAATCTTCGATATCGTCCCGTTCCGCAGTGGCTATCACGCACTACTCGGGCGAACCGCATTTGCAAAATTCAATGCGGTACCGTATTACGCATACCTCAAGCTCAAGATGCCAGGACCTAGGGTGGTCATAACAGTCAATGGAAACACAGAACGCTCGCTCCGCACGAAAGAGCACACTGCGGCCCTCGCAGCAGAAGCACCCTTTTAAGGCAAACCACCAATTCGGCGATACAGTCCCCGAACACCGTCAAGCGAGTCCGGAGTAAACCGCAACAGGATTGCCTGGCATGTTCAGAGCTCGCCTAGCAATTCGGCCCCCCGTCCTAGTCCCAGTCAAGTGACAAAATCCGTGCCACGCGTACATAATTACGCACTGAAAATACCATGGGCATAGGCGGGGGCACGACCAAGGCACGTCCCACAATGCGGCTTAACCGCCCTAGGGGCTGCATACCTTTATCATTTTTTCTCTTTCAGGACCTTACTCTCTGGAAGCCCTTTCCGGCGGTATGATTGCCGGACACATTACGGGAAGGAACAACCAAGGCAAGAAGCTAAGACATACAAGGGAACCCCCAGGTGGTCTCTAATAACAATCGGTATACCCGCTTTTTACTATCCATACGCAGCTTGCCCTTGGATAGGTCATGTCAAATAGTCCCATTTTTTGCTTATTGCACTACTTGTATCAGTACGCTTCAACGTATTATTTAAATAACAGCGCATAGCATTAGTCTATTATTGCATTATCCATCCCTTTTTCCTTATATGTTCATTTACAACAACTTGCACCCGTACATTCTGGTACGGTCAGTACGCCAGGGGCTTTCGTTTACCCCATAATACGGCGTGAGAATTCCGAACACTTTCGATAGTGCGGCACCCCGAACTTATAGCATTATATGCATCAGCTCTGAATCATGTCTTGGGTCAATAGTTGGGTTTGCCTGGCTCCCATGTTTTGGTACCTTACATTCCGCTATATCGGCTAAGGTAGCGCTGGGAGAACTACTACGATTGTGTCCCGGTTCTTCCGGACGAGCACCTCAGTAGAGAAAGCGAAAAACTGACTGTCATGATAAGGCGAGAGTTGGTCGCTGTTGAGAGGTCTCAAGTCCTTAAAGACTTTTTCTGCTTCGGGCGAGGAGTCGGCCTTGCCCAACTTAGGCGTATATAGCGCCCCAAATTCGGCCTTCCGAATACTAGGGGCTTCGCCAAAATTTAAAATTGTAGACTTCTATGGCTAAGTGAGAGTGATAAAGCCTTATAGTCCGATTGCCTGGTTTGTTGTGCTGAACACCTCCCTCGAAGGACCCAAAATTGGGATAAAGAGTGCTCAGGTTTATCCCGAACACCCTAGTACTAGTTACATTTGGGCAGAAGCCGACGACTGGCCAACTCTCAGATTATATAAATGGCCGCACATAAGGTAATATTTTAAATTCAAAAAGTGTTGCATAGCGCAAATGAACTCGTTTCACATTACAGGATCACATGAGCATGCTCATTCAAAAATTAAATCTGTGGCACATTCCTCCGCCATAAGGCGGGAACCCTTTAGGACACAGTCATAATATATTTTGGGGCAGCGATGCTCCTTGCCATCCGGCGGCCCCTCCTTCACCAGCTTCATGGCGTCCAGCTTCGCCCAGTGCACCTTCGCCCGAGCAAAAGCCCTGCGCGCACCCTCGATGTAGATGGACCGCTTTATGATTTCAAGCCGTGGGCAGGCATCCACAAGCCGCCTCACTAGACCGAAGTAGCTGCTAGGCACGGGATCGCCAGGCCACATCCAGACTATAAGACCCTTCATGGCCTATTCGTCCGCCTTGTGAAGCTCGACCAGTTGCTTTAGTTGGTCGCTCAAGGGCATTTGGTGTTTGGTCCCAGTATATTGAGACCAGAACAACTTTTCTGTCGAGCTCCCCTCCTCAGCTCGGTAAAACTCCGCGGCATCCAGTACAGTGCGGGGAAGATCTGCGAACGCTCCTGGAGAGCTCCGAACTCGGGTAAGTAAAAGGAAAGTTTCCTTCACATGCTTGCTTTGCATAATGAATGCCTTACACGCTGCTATCTTCTTCACCACGTCAATCTCCTGGAGGGCCTTGTGGGCTTCAGCCTTGGCGCTCCGTGCGCTTTCGAGCGCCTTTGCAAGCTCGGACTCTCGCGTCTTAGAGTCAAGCTCTAAGGACTCGTGTTTTTTGGCGAGAGCCTCGAGCTCTTGCTGCACCTCGCGTACCCGGGATTCTTGATTTTCCCACTCAATGCGCTCCTTGGCCGCATCGTCTTTGACCTCGGACAACGCCTTCTTCAGGGTCGCCATCTCGGTCGTGGCCCCTGGCAAATTCATGATGATCCTATTAATTTACAACCGAACTTCTTTTTAATGTATAGACAAGGTATTGCTTACCTTTTCTCTCGTCGAGCTGCCTCTTGGTAAGGCCGAGCTTGTCCTTGGACCACTCCAGGTCCTGCTTCAGTGCAGCGACTTCCGCAGTACGTGTGGCAGCGGCCAGCAGTGAAGCCTGCACATGCACATAGACATATTCTAATTAGACTCCTGAGTCATTATTTGATCCTCTATTCGGCCTTTCTTCGCGAACGCCAATCAGAGCATCAGGGGCTACTGTCTATGCGGTAATATTTTCCTATATTTCGATTGCTTACTTGAAAGCTTGTTAGGAGGCTGGCACAAGCTTCGGTTAGTCCATTTTTGGCGGACTGAACTTTCTTGATCACCGCACTCATGATAGTACGGTGCTCTTCGTCGATGGAAGCGCTGCCAAGCACTTCCAGCAAGTTGTCCGGTGCCTCCGGATGGATAGAGGCCACCGGCACGGGCAGCTTGCCCCCCTTAACGGGGGATCACCTGCCGGAGTCCGGAACCACCGAAGGATCCGGCGTAGTGTTCGGCTGGGGGCCGAACTTGGAGCCCATTGGGATCTTGCTCCCTCTGCGCCCAGGACCCGGAAGGTCGCCTCGAGGTGCCCCCAGGACTACCTCCCCTCGGCTCGATGCCTTTTGAGACAACACCTCAATGTTGTCCGTAGGGAAAGGGGTGGAGGCGGTCGGAAGTGAATCGCTATTCATATCCGACAAGTCCAAAGAACCGTCCAATGAAGATACGTCGAGACAGGATCGGGACGGACTGCATAATCATATTCGGCGTAAGGAGAAGTAGTGCAATAAAAATACCATGAATTACTATGGTATCCGGATACTTACGACTTCGCCAGGGGCTTGTCCCTGGGTAACCACTCGTCGTACCTGTAGGCGGCCGTCGTGGAGCAGTCCGGAAGAAGGGTCCTTCCCTTCTTGGACCCTTCGGCCTGCCCGGTTGGGGCGGCTTTCCTTTTCTTATCTCCCCCGGCTGGGGGGGGGGGACTTTTCTCTTCCTCCTCCTCGTTTTCGTGGGAGGAGTGCGCTTCGGAGTTATCGGACGATGAATCCGACATAACCTTGCATCGAAGACCCTTTCGGGTCCCCGTGGACTTCTTCTGGGCCTTCTTCACCGGCACCTCGTAAGGCGCCGGAACCAGCATCTCCGTTAGGAGAGCATCTGCAGGATCTTCAGGTAGGGGGGCTAGGCAATCGAGCTGCTCCGCTGTCTCTACCCAGTCCTATTAATGGCATGGAAGCTTAGATCCTGCACATCATTAAACTGGGCAAATAAATATCCTGTGAGATATAAAAACTTACCGGATTGGCATGGCGCTTTGCGCTGAGTCCGCGGTCCTTGGTAAGGGGAGGAGTTACATCGGCGCCCTTGAACAGCACCTTCCAGACGTCCTTGTGCGTCGTGTCGAAGAGCTCTCGCAGCGTCTGGTGCTTGGCCGGGTCGAACTCCCACAAATTGAATGCCCGTCGTTAACATGGGAGGATCCGGCGGAAGAGCATGACCTAGACCATGTTGAGAAGCCTGATTTTCTTGCTCATCATGTTCCTGATGCAGGCCTGGAGTCCGGTCAGCTCTACCGGGGAACCCCAGGACATGCCCTTCTCTTTCCAGGAAGTGAGCTGCATGGGGATTCCGGATCGAAATTTGGGGACCGCCACCCAGTTGGTGCCGCGCGGCTCGGTGATGTAGAACCACCCCGATTGCCAACCCTTTATGGTCTCCACATAGGAACCTTCAAGACAGGTGACATTAGGCATTTTGCCCACCATGGCTCCTCCGCACTATGCTTGCTGGCCGACCACCACCTTCGGTTTGACATTGAAGGTCTTCAGCCACAGGCCGAAGTGGGGCCTGATGCGGAGGAAGGCCTCGCACACGACGATGAACGCCGAGATGTTGAGGATGAAATTGGGGGCCAGATCATGAAAATCCAGCCCGTAGTAGAACATGAGCCCGCGGACAAACGGGTGAAGGGGAAATCCCAGTCCGCGGACAAAGTGGGTAAGGAAAACTACCGTCTCATGGGGTTCGGGCGTAGGGATGATCTGCCCTGCATCTGGCAGCCAGTGCGTGATATCCGCGGCCAGATATCTGGCTTCCTGTAGCTTTGTGATGTTCTCCTCTGTGACGGAGGATACCATCCACTTGCCTCCTGCTCCGGACATGCTTGGAGTGGTTTGAGGAGAAAGACGCAAACTTGGGCGCTGGAGCTTGAGTGTGCGAGAATGGACAAGAAAGGAGGAAGAAGGCATGGGTAAAAAGGGTGAATCTTTGTCCCTTTATAAGGGCGGAAGAGGCGATGCGCCTCCCCACTTACCTGGTAAAATCGCTTATTCCCCGAACGCTGTAATTGATGGCCCGTTTGGTTACCCATACCCGTATTGATGAGAATACCGCGATAAGGGGACACAATCCCTGCTTCGACAAGACATGTCAAGGAAACCGCCTCGCTATATGTGTAGTGCTGGTTGAGGAAAGACGGTTCGAATAATGACCGGGCCATGGCATGATGTCATGTTGCTAACCGTGTCAGCAGATTAAATTTGTGGAAATATTATTCTCTCTACGGTGGTATGTGGAACTTGTTTTGCAGAGCCGGACACTATCCTTGTGTTCAAAATCCTCTATGGAGTATCGGAGGAAGAACCCGCCTTGCAATGCCGAAGACAAATTTGCGTGCCAGACTCATTGTCATTGAAGCCTGGTTCAGGGGCTACTGAGGGAGTGCTGGATTAGGGGGTCTGCGAACAGCCGGACTATATCCCTTGGATGGACTGTTGGACTATGAAGATACATGATTGAAGACTTCGTCCCATGTCCGGATGGGACCCTCCTTGGCGTGGAAGGCAAGCTTGGTAATACAGATATGTAGATCTTCTTCCTTGTAAACGACTCTGTGTAACCCTAGCCCCCTCCGGTGTCTATATAAACCGGAGGGTTTAGTCTGTAGGACAACATACAATCATACCATAGGATAGCTTCTAGGGTTTAGCCTCTACGATCTCGTGGTAGATCAACTCTTGTAATACTCATATCATCAAGATCAATCAAGCAGGACGTAGGGTATTCCCTCCAGCGAGAGGGCCCGAACCTGGGTAAACATCGTGTCCCTCGTCTCTTGTTACCATCCGCCTTAGATGCACAGTTCGGGACCCCCTACCCGAGATCCACCGGTTTTGACACCGACACTGACCTTCTTCACAGTTCCACCCAAGCTGGTGGTCGGGGCTAAGTTGGTGTCCCTGCACATTCAAATTGACAAGCTCACGTCCTAAATGATTCTACAGTGCCTTCTGTTTATCTTAGTAATATGCTAATATAGGGGTTAGCTCGGTCTACTATAGCTTAAGAGATGGTGGGGTTTGGTGGCGATGCAACAATTACCTCGACATCAGATCAGTAGTGAAAGTAAATTGAATAGTTGAATGGATATTTTGTGTCTGTTGGATATAAAGATCCTTTGGGTAAGAAGTAACAACTTATATGTTTTTTTGAAACGGAACAGCGATACTAGTATAATTTTTGTTGTAATGCACTAATATTTTCAAAACGGACGTCGGGCTGTAGCTAGAAGGGTGGTTGGGACGCGGCATCGGCCCATATCGTGGTGACCCTGATTGGGACGCACCGACTATGTATTTTCTCTCTCGCCGATGTCGACCGCGTCTACGCAGAACATTGTTCCCTTCCCCCAGCTGCGGGATCAGGCCGGATATGTGACCAGTGGTGTGGCCACCATCGTTCTATGCTTGTGAAGAGAGCAACCCAATCAAGCAGGCTTGTAGCTTAGGCTCTTGCTAGTGTATATATAGTGGTTTTCTTTTTCTCTCCATATCAACCATTTTATATTGCGTATGTGTCATTGAAGAGTGAAATGATGGTTGCTTCTTCCGACTAACTTATTGTGTGATTTGACTGCTCCTTCAGTGGACCCTACACGTACTCCCCCTACGTGTATGCAACAGTCACACGTACACATGGACACAAAAACACGCGCGATGCCCTAATGCATGCATGTCCGAGCACACGACGGAACACACACGGTCATGCTCAAGTTCTCAACCTACATGTTCATGCACACACATACTCAGCCAGGGTGAGCTAGTGACCTTATAAACTCCGGAAAATGTATATATTGAGCGCAATGAGCGTATTATGAAGTCCACTGACCGTATTTTTACAAATATACAGTGACAGACAGTGTATTTATCTTGTTTGAAATTAAGCCATATTAACCGGAGAGGAGGCAGTATGGACTAGCATTACTTTGCTGTGTCCCGTCAACTTGCCGAACGAGGAGAAGCTTGAAGGACGGGAGAAGCTTGCGCGCGGTGGCTCACAGGACAAGGAGAAACTTTTGACTAATGCAAGCTCTCCTTCGCTCAGGCGGTGGACGTGCAACAGTTAATTCAGTGTCAGATTGCCAGAAGCATACACTGTACTAGTACTATTATTGTTGCACTTCCCGAAGAGGCGAACAACCAAGCGCAAATTTATAAGTACTAGTACTACTACTATAGTCTATAGAGGTATGTACTATACTAGTACTAGGAACCGGATGGAGGAGCGTCTGCACTCTTATTATATATTTAAAATGTGATAAAGCAATCTTCAACACATTTGGTTCTCTTTGAGGGTTCTCGAATGTGATGATGGAAGTTGATTGCATAAAACACCCTCCACAATTCTCTCTTAATTCTGGCTCATATCCTATTACAAATAGGAGCGCTCGGTAATATTTTCTCTTTTTTGTTATTCAGCATGTAAACAAGTCAGCAAACCTTGCGGCGCATCTTTGTGTGAACCGTGTTTGCTGCACTTTGAATGTGGCCGAGAGCTGGCTTGATGAAACACCACGCTTCCTACTTCTTTTTTTGCGGGGTACCTCGCTTCCTAGTGACCAGTGTCTTGGCTGATCATCCTAAGAATGCTTAGATATGAATAAAGCTCTCTCATTTACCCGCACAAAGGATTAAGCCATACTAATCGGAAAGGAGGGACTATGGACTAGCACTACTTGTTGGTGTGTCTCGTCAACTCCTAGAACGAGGAGAAGCTTGCAGGACAAGGTGAAGCTCGCTTACACCTTTTGACTAATGCAGCGTACACTCGCCCAGGCGATGGACATGCATCAGTTCATTCGGTGTCAGATTGCTAGAGGCATACACTGTAGTACCGAACATGCGGAGTACCGTCATTGTTCGACTTCACGAAGAGGCGAAGAGCCAAGCGCAAGGTTTAGTAGTACGAGTAGTACTACTAATAGAACCGCATGGTGGAGCCTCTGTACTCTTATTTTTTATCTCTAATAAAGTACACATTTATTTCGGAGAAGGGCGGAAAATGGCAGCCCAACATGTAATGATGATATTGATCAACCATGCTCAAATATATCTTGGCCTCCGTGCGAGCCCGTCTGCGTGTTCTCGCTCCTCGTCCCTCTCAAGAAATGGCGGGTTGGCCATTTTGCCATCAATTGAGATCGGTTTGCTCACACTCCGGTCCCACGTGTCAGTGATATGCCAAGAGGAGGTGCGTTGACCGACTGGCCATACACGTACTTGGTTTTGCACCTTCATACTACTCCTCCCTCCGTCACAGTTTACAGGGCGTGTGAGGGAGTCCTGGATTAGGGGGTCTCCGGACAGCCGGACTATCTCCATTGGCCGGACTGCTAGACTATGAAGATACAAGATTGAAAACTTCGTCTCGTGTCCGGATAGGACTCTACTTGGCGTGGAAGGCAAGCTAGGCAATATGGATATGGATATCTCCTCCTTTGTAACCGACCTTGTGTAACCCTAACCCTCTCCGGTGTCTATATAAACCGAAGGGCTTTAGTCCGTAGGACAACAACCACAACATACAATCATACCATAGGCTAGCTACTAGGGTTTAGCCTCTCCGATCTCATGGTAGATCTACTCTTGTACTACCCATATCATCAATATTAATCAAGCAGGACGTAGGGTTTTACCTCCATCAAGAGGGCTCGAACCTGGGTAAAACATTGTGTCCCCTACCTCTTGTTACCATCCGGCCTAGACGCACAGTTCGGGACCCCCTACCCGAGATCCGCCGGTTTTGACACCGACATTGGTGCTTTCATTGAGAGTTCCTCTGTGTCGTCGCCATTAGGCTTGATGGCTCCTACTATCATAGATAGCGATGCGGTCCAGGGTGAGACTTTTCTCCCCGGACAGATCTTCGTGCTCGGCGGCTTTGCACTGCGGGCCAAGTCGCTTGGCCATCTGGAGCAGATGGAAAGTTACACCCCTGGCCACCTGGTCAGGTTTGGAAGCTTAAACTACACGGCCGATATCCGTGGAGATTTGATCTTCAACGAATTCGAGCCTTTGTCTTGTGCGCCACGCGGTCACGATGAGCATGACTTAGCTCTCCCATCGGACAGTGTTAAGGAGATCGCACCGGCAGCCGCTCCGACCCTCAATTCGGAGCCAGTTGTGCCTTCCGCGCACGGGTGGATGGACCCTGCCACAAAGGCCTTACCCTCAGCGGAGATCAAGCCGAACATCGACCTTGCCTTGCATGAGAGCCGTGTTGTTAAACTGCCGGATCCTTCTCCGGCCACGGACTCCGAAACCGCCTATGCCCGTTCCTATCGAATCCGATTGGGCGCCGATCATGGAGTTTACCTTCGCGGATATTTTTTAGCACTCGCCCTTTGGCGACATACTGAAATCATTAAGGTCTCTCTCCTTGTCGGGAGAATCCTGGCCGAACTATGTTCGGCAGGACTAGGATGCGGACGACGAAGAAATTCGAGGCCCACCCACTGCCCACCTGGTAGCCACTGTCGATGACTCAACTGACATGCTCGACAACGACTCCAAAGACATCGACGGTATGGATGACGATGCGGGAGGCGAAGAGGAACCACCGCCCACAGGGCGCTGGACGTCCACCTCATCATATGACGTATACATGGTGGACACACCAAAAGAAGACGACGATGAGGAACGGAAGGACGCAACAAAGGCTTGTCCCCTCGTGAAGCAATCAAAGCGGCGGCGTAAGCGCCGCCCGAAATCCTACCTCGGCAGAAATAACGATCATACAGACCCAGGGTTGGAGCAGGACGAACCACTGTCGGACCACGGCAATACAGAAAATCAAACCGAACAAACCAATTCTGTCAAAGATAATAGTCCAGATGACATAACGCCGGACAGGCACCCGGAGCAGCAAAATGCCTGTCAAAGGCTTGTTGCCACCGCGGGGAGTCTGAAAAAGCGGAAGCAAAGGCTCAAGGCTGCGCAGGACACACTCCAAATAAAATGGAGTAAAGTACTCAACACAGCAGCGGAGTATGGTGGTAATTGCCCCACCAAGAGCTACCCGAAGCGGAAGTTGCTACCCGAATTCGATGAGGAGGCCCTAGATCCCCCACAACCAAAAATCAAAACGGCCACCTGGCCGGATAGACGACCTCACGGCCAACATGGAGCGGCAAACAACTCCACTCACAAGCCAATAAGCGATCCAAATGAGGGCTCGCACCAAAAGGACGGCGCAACCAGATCCATCTATGGACCACGCAAGCGCGCCCCAGCATATGATTTAACACAACAAACATCAGAACAACGCGGTACACCCAGATATAGGGGTGCCGCACACCCCCTATGTTTCATCGATGAGGTGCTGGACCATGCATTTCCAGAGGGATTCAAACCCGTAAACATAGAAGTATACGATGGAACAACAGACCCTGGGTCTGGATTGAGGACTACATCCTCCATATCCATATGGAGCGAGGAGATGATCTCCACGCCATCAAGTATTTACCCCTCAAGCTCAAAGGGCCAGCTCGGCACTGGCTTAAAAGCCTCCCCGAAAACTCCATTGGAAGCTGGGAAGAGCTCGAAGACGCTTTTCGGGCAAATTTTCAAGGGACTTATGTCCGAGCACTGGATGTGGATGATCTTAGTCATATAACTCAATAGCCCGGAGAGTCAGCCCGAAAGCTTTGGAATAGGTTTCTTATTAAGAAGAACCAAATAGTTGACTGCCCGGACGCCGAAGCCTTGGCAGCTTTTAAGCATATCATCCGCGACGAATGGCTTGCCAGACACCTCGGCCAAGAGAAGCCGAGAACAATGGCAGCATTAACAAGCCTCAAGACCCGCTTTTGCATGGGTGAGGACAGCTGGCTAGCCAGATGCAGCACCAGCGACCCAAGCACATCCGAAGTTAGAGATGAAAACGGGAAATCCCGACGCAGCAAAAATAATAAGCGTCGGAATAAAGAAGACAGCCCGAAGAGCACGGCGGTACACGCCGGATTCCGAAGCTCTCGGCCAGGGAAGCAAAAGCTGCCCTTTAAAGGCGCTAGAGATGAACTGTCCAGCCTGAACAAAATTCTGGACCAAGTTTGTCAGATCCATAGCACCCCTGGTAAACCCGCTAATCATACCCATAGAGAATGTCGGGTCTTCAAGCAGTCCAGCAAGCTCAACGTCGTACACAAGGGGGAGGATACACCAAGCGAAGATGAGGATGAGCCTCTCAAGCAAGACACTGGGGAACAAAAGAAGTTTCCATCAGAAGTCAAAACAATCAACGTATTACACGTGATCAAGGGAAGCAAAGCGGCCCTCCCAGATAAATATGCCCAAGGGCCTATCACCACGAAACCCTGCCACTGGTCGTCTCAACCGATCACTTTTGGCCATCGTGATTACTCAGCAAGTATCCGGCGGGCAGGATGGGCTCCCCTGGTATTAGACCCGATAATTGACGGATACCACTTTGCACGAGTCCTGATGGACGGTGGTAGCAGTTTAAACCTGATATACCAGGATACAATCCACGAAATGGGGATAGACCCAATGAAAATTTGCCATAGCAACACTACCTTTAAAGGAGTAACACCAGGCCTAGGGGCTCACTGCGCGGGCTCCCTGCTACTAAAAGTTATATTCGGCTTCCCCGATAACTGCCGTAGCGAACATTTGACCTTCCACATTGCTCCGTTCCGATGCGGTTATCAAGCACTACTTGGACGCGAAGCTTTTGCTCGTTTTAATGCAATACCGCATTACGCTTCCCTCACGCTCAAGATGCCCGGTCCACATGGCATCATTACAGTGAACGGAAGTATTAAGCGATCTTTGCGTGCCGAAGAGAATGCGACTGCCTTGGCAGCCGCACACTAAAAACGGCCTCACCAACTAAAGCATTTGATAGGTCGTTAAGACCACGGACGCGGTTAGACGAGTCCGGCGCTGCTATATGTAATTTGTACCGGACTGATGGCCACAACCCTATTACAAATACAAGGGGCTCAACGCCACAGACAAGTGGCAATTTCTACTCATTTCTAGTTATACATGGTTTGTTTAACAACCAACTTTTTGCACGACAACTCTTTCACCTAAGTTCCTCTCTTTTACAGATGACCATCGTGCTACACCCGCCCAAGATACGGCACAACGGAGACACAGGCGCAGATGTGCGACAGGGACCCGCTCCAAGGATTCTTTTTAGATTAAGACCCTACGTAAACCTTTTTTACTGTCTCTTGTTGATACACATCCACCGAATTCTCAGCACAATTGAGAAGGATGCTAACGTCTTGACATGTGGCCATGTCCGAATAATGCACGCACCTGGACACAAGGGGCTTCTTACAAATGGCACTATTTAGGCCCGGTTTATTCCATAAAGACCGAATACCTTAGGGAGTGTTCGGCGTCGCGAGTTTTGCCTTATATGCATCAGCTCTGAATCATTGTCTTTGGTCAAATGTTGGGTTTGCCCGGCTCCTGTGATTTGGTGCCTTACGTTCTGCTTTATCGGCTAAGGCAACACCAGGAGAACTGTTGCGATTGTACCTTGGTTCATCCGGACAAGCACCTCAGTAGAGAAAGCCAAAAACTGACTGTCATGATATAGCGTGAGACTGGTCAACCACTCGATGACCTATCGGAATGTTAGAATTCCTCCGCCTTAACGAAGGGCCGTTTTCCGGCCAGGCATGTATGCACCCCGAGATCGGGAGAGTGCGGAGCCACCAGGGGCTATCTAGTAGCCCCACTGTCAAACTCCTATGGCTAAGTGAAAGTGTTAAAGCATTATAGTCCGGTTGCCTCGTTCGCTGCACTATCACCTCCTTAATAGGACCAAGACATTGGGTTAAGTGTGAACACACATTTTTTGCGAGCACCTCCGCATTATATGCGTGGGGGCTGAAGCCGACGACTGCAATCTTTCAGGTTATACACATGTATACATAAACGGCCACACATGAGGCATCATATTACTTTCAGGCAAAAGTATAAACACAGCCTTATAGAATTTCGTAAAAACATTGTGTTTACAATGGGAACACATATCACTCAAACATAATATTCTTCGAGCACTAAGCCTTTATCAAACGAGCACCCTCGAGAACCTCCTCGAAATAGTGCTCGGCAGCCACTCGGCCTATGGCCGAACCCTGCGCCACAACAGTGGTAGCGTCCATCTCCGCCCAGTATGCTTTAACACGGGCAAGGGCCATCCGCGAGCCTTCTATGCACGCCGACCTCTTCATCGTATTAATGTGCGGCACCGCACCAAGGAACTGCTGCACTAAGCTGAAATAGCTGTTCGACTTTGGCTTTTCCGGCCATAGCTGATCCACGACAGACGTCATGGCGAGTCCGGACAACCTATTTAGTTCGGCCCATTCGGCTAGCTGATCAGTCAATGGAAGCGGACGCTCTGGAATGTTGAATTGCGACCAGAACAGCTTGTCCACCTCACGATCTGTTTAACCTTGGAAGTATTTGGCCGCATCGGTAGCGCTCGCCGCCAAGTCCATATATGCATCTGCCGAACTCCACAGCCGATCCAGAGGGGAATACCGTGGATCTCCGAACTTCCTGCGTAGCATGAAGGGCTTCCCAGCCGCAATATCCCCGGCTTCCCGCAACTCCTCCTTCTTCGCTCTCATAGCAGAGTGGGTGTCTTTATCCGCCATCGTGGCCTTCTCAAGGTCCGTTGCCTTTGCTCAGTTTTCTTTCTCAAGGAGCCAGCAACGGTCGGTAGTGTCTTTTAACTCTACGGCCATCTTGGCCATCTTCTCTCTGCTCTCGCAATGTGCGGCCTTCTCGGCTTTCAACTCTTCGGCCGCCTTCAAAGCAGCCGCATTACTAATCCTCGCTTGTTCCTTGGCTCGGGAAAGTTCTGCCCGCAAGGTTTCCACGATGGCAGCTCCATCTGCAGTCACAACATATTAAAGATACTGGCATCATGCTGCTCTTACTACGTGGCATTCACCAGAAAATAACACTTACCCTGTGCCTCGTCAATCCTCTTGTTAACAAGCTCGATCTCGGCATCTGCCGCATCCAGTTGCCGTTTTAATTCGGCAAACTCACTAGTCCAGCTAGCCACCGGAGCTTCCACCACCTGCACATAAAGGCAGTCTGGTTATTGCCTGGGACTATGATCCTCTGTTCGCCGCCGTTCTTGACGACAACCAGAGTCTCAGGGGCTACTATCTACACAGGGCACACCTAACATGTGCGATACTATCACATATTATCTCACGTACCTCAAAGCTTGTTAGTAGACTCATAAAGGCTTCATGTAATCCGCTTTCGGCGAACGAAATTCTCTCCATCACCGTACCCATCAGCGTACGGTGTTCTTCTAAGATGGCCACTCGCCCCACCAGCTCCCTCAGAACGTCCGACCACATACCAGACGGTGCCGGACTCTTTTGTTTGCTCTCTTCGAGAGCCGGACGCTGGGGACTTCGGGGGTCTATGGGATTATCTTATGGCCTCACTGGATCTGGAGAGGCCCTCCGTGACGACACTTCGGGGTCGCCCACTTCCTGAGCGGAGGAGTCCGGGGGAGGCGTTTCGCTCTCCATCATCTCTGGAAGAAGATCCCCCGAAGACGAGCTCAGCTGAGAGGGGCTAAGGCCCGAACTGCAAGATATATGCGGCGGTCATTTTCTCAGAAGAAAGATAGTATACCTTCACTATTAAAGTATTTTTGGATCACTTACGACTCGTTGGAGGGCTGATCCCCCCGCGGACTTTGTGCGGCAAGAGCACCCCCCGAAGCAGGACCCTCTGTTGGAGACTTCTTCTCCCGTTTGGAGGCCTCGGCTTCCGGATCCTCGGAAGCAGTCCTTTTCCTCCCCCGGTTATCCTCCTTCATGGAGGTGCTCATTCCCTCGTTTGGAACTGGCAGCGATGGGGGCCCGCGTCTGCCCGTATTATTTCCCCATGTATCTTCCCTCGAGGGCTCCGGGCAAGGTGCGAGCTCGAGCATCTTTTCCAATACCGGATTTTCCAAACCCTCAGGAAGGGGGACCAAACACCGAATCATCTTCGCCTTTGTTAGCTAGTCCTGGTCAAAGAGCGAATCCTCAGAAATAACTTCATGATGAATAAAAGACGGTGTAGATTTTCTTACTTGTTCGGTGGCGCGGTTACTGCTCAGGCCCACGTCCTCGGTAGTATCCGGACACTCTATTTGAGGTCCGAACAATGACTTGTACATCTCCTCGTGCGTCAAGCCGAGGAAACTTTGAATGGCATGCGGTCCTTCTGGGTTGAACTCCCACAAGCGAAGGGGCCGGCATTTGCAAGGCTGGACTTGATGAACCAGCATAACTTGCATTACCACAACCAAATTAAAATCTCCCTCGAAGAGATCTTGAATGCGTCTTTGCAGTATAGGCACGTCCTTGGCTGGACCCCAGCTCAGACCTTTACTAATCCATGACATCAGTTGTGGTGGGGGGCCCGAGCGGAAGGCGGGGGCAGCCGCCCACTTGGCACTTCTGGGAGCTATGATGTAAAACCACTCCCGTTGCCATAATTCGGACACCTCTGGAAAGGAACCTTTCGGCCATGGAGCTCCTGCCATCTTTCCTATTGATGCGCCTCCACACGTGCATGTTGCCCCTCGATCATCTTCGGCTTCACTTCAAAGGTCTTGAGCCATAGGCCGAAGTGAGGGGTAATGCGGAGGAAGGCCTCACACACGACAATAAATGTTGAGATGTGGAGAAAGGAGTCCGGAGCTAGATCGTGGAAATCTAGCCCGCAATAGAACATCAAACCCCTGACGAAGGGATCCAGAGTGAGGCCTAGGCCTCGGAGGAAGTGGGAGACGAACATGACGTTTTCGTTGGGTTCGGGAGTAGGGACGACCTGCCCTCGAGCAGACAGCCGATGCGAAACCTCGGCGGTCAGGTATCTAGCCTCCCTCAACTTCTTGATATCCTCTTCCGTAACGGAGGAGGGTATCCATCGGCCTTGAAGGCTGGATCCGGACATGATTGAAGATCCGGAGCACCTGACCTTGGCTTTGGGTGTTGGAACTCAAGGCGGGGGAGGGGTTCGATTGAGCACAAGAGGGAAAAAGCGAAAACCTTGTCCCTTTATAAAGAGGATGAATATCAAGCGTCCTCTCCCTAGCCGTTTGGGACTTTCCTATAATCTAGGAGTCCTAGACACGGTTGGGTTACCCACGACCGTATTAATGAGAATCTCGAGGGGGAAGGAGTGTGCGAGTACGAGATCGATGAAAAGAGTGGTGGGAGTGAGGCATGGACGGTGATAAGATAAGAGGGGAATCTTGTGTTTGTGCTAGGCACACCTGGCTAGAGAGGCATATCGATGATGTGTGTCGTAAAGAAGGAGCTGGGGGGCCTACACACACCTTGGGTGAACGACCTAAAGTGAAAAGATGAATTTGCGCGATGGAGATAGAGAATGCTGAGGGAGGGTGAGAGGGATGCGGGCGTGTGCATGCACGAGAGAAAGTTAGCGCTAACTAGCTATGAAGGTAAGAGGATTGTGTGGGTGTAAAAGACAAATAGAGATCATACTTCATTATAAAAGGCGAATTCAGATATTTGAAGAATTTATCATAGTGTTTTAAACCAACGCATGTGTGAATATTTATAACGGTGATACACATGGTGTGGTTATGAACATGTTATACTACATATAATATATTTTATCTCTACTCTTATAAAAAACGGAGTTGTTGATGATGTTGTGCCTGCCATCCTGTAATATAGGCCGTCCGATTTATATTTGACGGATAGGAAGGAAACTATGGCAATTTTGAAAAAAGTTACCCACACCCCTATCCATATTTGCAAATTAGGCCTCCCCTTGATCATGTTGATGTTCTGTGGAACGCATGGGTATCTTGCTAGTACTACGTATAATATATACAACATTGATCATAATTTGGGCTAATGTGTGGCTTTTGCAGCTCAGGTCTAAATACTTGTCATAATGTAGGGGGTGGGGCACTATACTATGTGTGATAAACACGACGTACACGTATGGAACATGGTTTAGATTATGAATATATAGTTAGTACATCAAATGTACTATTATTTGGAATCAACATCAAGCGTATTCAAAAAATAGAATTTGAGTTCATGTAGTACACATAGTTCATATCTATCTCTATAGTAATCATGTGGTGTGTTATTAAGGTAATACATGAATGATGGTTGAAGTTGGCAACAATCATGATTGTAGATTCTTATTGAAATAGAGAAATGAATTCAAATTCAGTTCGAATTGCAGCGGTAGTATAGACATTTTGAATGCACTAAAATGTTGGTATGAGTAGGTTACATGCATTATACAGCAAGCGGAAAAATTTAATTGGACATAACATGGATTCATACTCCCTCCTTCCATTTATATAGGGCGTAATGCGTTTTTAAGACCGCCTTTGACTATTCACAAGATTAATAGTACATGACAAGCACAATGTGAAAATTATATCATTGAAAGAACCTTTCATAGACGAATTTAACGGTGTGCTTTGTGTAAGTTGCATGTCATATATTATTGCTCTAATATTTGGTCAAAGTTAGCATCGACAAACACATTAGGCCCTATATAGATGGAAGGGGGGAGTAGCTTTGAATAGCATTTTTATAGTAAAACGGGGCAAGACTCTCTCTTTGTGTGGTGTGAATATTTTTATTTTTTCGTTTTCTTTTTGGTTGAGGGAAGTGCGAATTGATTTGGTACGTACAAGTACAATATTACACGTTAGGTTTGTCCCTAAAATTCAACTCGCGCCTTGTTATATCCCGAAAATTCAGATATCGTGCTCCCAAAACTGGCGCCTTCACAACCCGCGCCTTGCTATCCCGAAATTACAACGCGCAAGAAAACTCCCTCCAGGTGCCAAATCCCGACACGCGAAATCCCCCTTCTAACCCTGAGCCGAAAGGGCTGCTAGTTCAAATCGGTGGGGGGGTACTTTTGTAACATACCCTACATTTTGGACAAGCGCGTCCCTAAGTCATGGTTTACCCCCTCCCATCGCCTCCTTTTTGCCATTCAAAATCCCAGGCCGCCATAACCTCTCCGCTTTAGCCGCCAAACCCCACCCTCCTCCGTCCACCACCTCACTGCTGCCCAGCCGGAGCCTCTTCCCCGACGACATCGTCCACCGTAATAGCTCGACGTCCCTCGTCCACCTCCCCGGATGAGGATCCGTCGTCCATCTCGTCGTCCCGCCGGTTCAGCCGCCCCGTCCTCCATCTCCAAGGAGCTTCTCCGACGATCGCCTCGTCTATCGCGGCTGCTCCATCCCCACAGCGCCGCCTTAACCTGCTCCACCAGAACCGCATCATCCTCATCGACTCCTCGGACGAAGCCGAGGCCTACTCGGCGCCATCAAAGAGGTTGTACACTCATCGCATCGCACCTTCTCCTTAGCTCGACCTCCCGGCGCCGACGGTGCTCCATCCCGCACCCCCATGGAGTGGCTACCTTGAAGCCGGGGCCGCGGGCGACATCTCCATGGCGGCTCTCCACCAATGTGAGGCCCCTTGGGCGGCGGCGTCCATACCAGTCGGATCTGCTGCTGCTCCTTCGGCTCTCGCTCGCGCTGCTGCTGCTCCGACTCTCGCTCGATCGTTCGCTCGCTCACCCAACTGCTGCTGCTCCGGCTCTCGCTTGCTCTTGCTGCTGCTGCTGCTCTCCCCCTCGCTCGTGCTGCTGCTCTGCTCCAATTTAGCTACACTTCAGTTGACTGAATCGACTTTTGGGTCAGTTGATTTTCAGGGGGTGGGGGGGCTCGCCGGAGTTAAGGAAGAACCACCCGTAGCGGGGACGGGGGCTCGCCGAAGAAGTACCCCACTATCTATCTTAGGGTTCAGGGTGGGGGGCGGGGGGCCTATAGGGCTGGCCGAGCGGCGGCGGACCGGCGATGGAGAGTTGTTTCGGGGCGGCGAGGCGGCGCTGGGGCCGGCGGTTCGGCCGGTGGTGGCTGGCGGCTCAGGGGGGTGCAGGTTGAAGATGAACTGCAGGCCCTCCCTAATCTACATGTCAAGTGCCTCTCTGCTGCCATTGCGTTCAGTTTCGATAGTAACAATCAAATTCCACAGTAAATTTCAGTTTCGACAGTTAAGTTCAGAGTCAACAGTTTTTACCTCATCTGTTGTAGTCAGGTGGTTTTTGGTGATGTAAATTTTACATCTATTGGAGATGCTATTAGAATCCCACTTGAGATTGACGATGTCTGTCTTGTGCTGTTTCAACCTTGACGTCTTACGGCTCACCGGGGATGCTCCAACGACAGAACGATTCATCACAATAGAGCAGTGCCCTGGACGCCGTCTACAGATTCCTCAGATCTTCCTCCAAACCTCTGACAGCCACCTCTGCCTCAACTACTTCAGTGACCAACCCAATGATGCTGAAGTCGACACGTCTACGGCAAAGAGGTTGTACACTTGTTGCGTCACTTATTATACATTCATGTCGATCCATTAGGGCTATTTTGGTTCAACGGAAAAACATAGCAATAGGGAATTTTCCAATGGCACTCTACTATTCAATTATTCATGCATTTTGTTGAAAGAAATGAAGCATAACATCCACCTGGACCTACTTTTCAAAATCCTATGCATGAAAACAAGACCAAGTGCATTAGAGGCAGAATAACATTCTAACTGTACACGCTTTCATATGGTTTCACTTTATTTTGGCCATGTTTCTTTGCATTCCTCTGCTCTTCCAATTCCTGTAAACCAAACACTCAAGTTGATAGAAATCCTGTGTTTACAAATGCTCTGCTTACCATGTGCATTCCTATCCTATTCCGGTGTTTTTCCTATACCTGCATTTTTAGAATCATGCAAGCCAAATGAGCCCTTACAGAATTACTTCAGTTATAGGTAGGTGTCGAAGGGAACTTTGTGTGGTTTGTCCTGCTCCTACCGCGACGTCGTCCACCTCAACTGAGCTGCTCCGTCGACAGAAACATCCACCAAACGAGACATCACCACTCCTGACCATCTTTCGCCGCCTCAGATCTCCCTCCCTGCCTCCGGCACCCACCGCAACGACATCACCATCATCAACTCAGCGGATGAACCTGAGGAGTACACGGGTCCACAAGAGAGGTCGCACTCTTTTGTTTCTGCTTATGTTATGCATTGCTTAAAACTACCTGCTACTTTATCGTCATGTTCACCTCTTGGACTCCAAGTCAGGTCCAAATTAATGTTCAAACTTGAGTTCTAAATTATTTGTGGGGCACATATCGAGGAACCAATGAATAGTATCTCTGTCTAACATCTGGTTCACCTAGGGTATGCCTATGCTGTTCATCTTGGGTGGGAAACAAATAGTAAAGCAATCATCATCTGTCTTTTTATTAAATTAAAGCAATCATCAGAGTGCTATCATTATTTTTGCATCCATCCACTGGTTGTTACCATCACTCTAAATTTCTGCATTCTCTCCTTACATAATCTCACCATATTTTTTTCGTATGCATGTCAGATATTGTACACAGTCATGCTGAACATGTAGAGAAAAAGAGAAGAGTTTTGTGCGGCAATACAATGTCATGCAGACATCGCTCCTTGGTGGGTTCAATGGCAAACCCTTCCCACCCCTCTCCAGATTGTAATCCAGAGGAAGATATCTGTTCTGAGGCGGATTCAAACACCGCTGACCACTCCTATTTACCCCCCAAGGTGTTTGCTCTACCTTGGCATGATGATGTTAGTCATATCATGCATATGTTGCCTTGCAGTGCCTACTTTTTACATCATATATGTCATTTGCTTAGTTTAGACATGTTCTGTAATGCCATCTGTTTAGTTTCTATATCATATATGGGAATTATGCAGTCTCATGTCATTTAGCCAGCCATAATATACGTGAAATGTGCAATGCCATCCTTTTGAACTAGGCATCATATATTTGAATGATATCTTGCCCATCCTTTTCTTCATTACATTTCCATTTGTCGACAATGTTTGTACATTAAACTACTCTTCCTGTGAATCAGCCATTTGGGTGGGAGATTGAAAAATCTGGAGTGAAAACAAGGCCTTCAGAGCAGACAATGCTACCTGTCGAAGCAGATCTCTTGTTGGGTCCCGATAGCTCCTCAGAGATTGATTCAGAGATAGATGACCAGTCCTATTCCCCCACCAAGGTGTATGCTCTAATTTGGCATGGTTATACTGCTCATATCATGCATATGGTGTCTTACATCGCATAGTTTAGACATGATATACACAATATTCAACACCATGTTCTTAGTTCAAACATCATATCTAATGCCCTCCGTTTAGCATATAAATCACATATGTGAATTAAATGATGCGATCCTGATTACTTAGATAACATGTAGGTGAATCATGCCATGCAATCCTGTTTAGTTATTCATCATATCTTTGAATTATGTTATGCTATGCTATCCAGTTTACATAGACATCATATATGTGAAATTATGTCATGCTATCCGTTTTTGTAGCGACCAGACCTCAAACAGTATGATCTCTGTGCTTCAGTGTCATCCCTGGATCAGTAATGCTGACACGCACAGTACTTGAAGGATTTATAACAGAGTAGCAATCACACACTTATTACATCGAGTGTCTCAAAAGAGAACTTATTACAATAAATATGGCTTAAGGCCATCTAATAACGATAACAACAGAAGGCTTGGAAGATAAGTGAGTCCATCAACTCCAACGGCATCACTGAGTATAGAACCACGACCAAAAGGCACCTTACTCGTCATCTGAAAAGTCTGCAACATGAATGTTGCATCCCGAAAATGGGTCAGCACATGGAATATGCTGGCAATGTAACACATAGAGAGTAATGAAAGAATAAGACTATACTACATGCATATATGGCTGGTGGAAAGCTCTATGGTTACAGTTTTGCGTAAAGCCAATTTTTCCCTACTTCAAAGGAATAGACTTTATTTAACTATCATGGAGGTTGTTAAACATTGAGAGTGTAGACACCCTCTCAATCCCAATTAAGCATCATCATTAAAACCCAACAATATTAATTAGAGTAGCATGATGAGATTCACATGATAATCCAAGAACTAGATACTCAAGATGTCCATAACCGGGGACACGGCTAACCATGATTAGTTTGTACACTCTGCAGAGGTTTGCGCACTTTTCCCCATAAGACTCGGTCTCCTCCATTGGGATTCTCACACTACATGATGTTTGAGAAATGGATGACCGAGACATAGTCTTTCAGAAGCGGTAGCACCTTACGATCAGGTAGACCGTACCAACCTACAGCCCCTACATCTGCTAGTCTACCACTGTAAGAGTTCGCACCACTTAGTCAACTATGCTAGAGCCCATAGTAGCTTGTGGCTGCACACGGAAGTTTCTAGTATGAATAATCTCATGATCCCTTTGAGCCTGGGTGGCGGTCCATAAAGAAAAATAGGCAATCGCTGGAATACCCAGGTGCCTCAATCCACCCAGATGTGTGTTTAAGTTTCCACCTTAAATAAACCATTAATTAACAATCTCACATCTGTCATGGATACACTCACCCAATCCACGTCTACTAGCATAGCATGGCAATATAAGCAAATGTAGAAGTAACTCCCAAAGGTTTGATAAGAAAACAGGTAATAGGTACTACCTCATCTACTTCCCAAAACCCACAATTTAATTAGATACTAATCATGCAATGTTTGAGTTTTGATCTAATGCAATAAAACTGGGCAGTAAAGAGGTATGATCAAAGTGTTACTTGCCTTCCTGATGATCCGCGAAACCTAGCGATTCAAAGTAGCAAGCGGCGCACTCCGGGTACTCTGTCGCAAACAAACAAGCACACAATAAGCACACATCTAATGCACAGGTAAAACTCAAATAAGAGATCTAACCAGAAAGTTCAACTTAAGAACTCCGGTTTGCAAAAAGTATCAAATCGAACAAAGCAACGAAAGTCAAACGGTGAAAGAAACAAGCTTCATTTACTAATCTGGATCTAGGTCAAATTTTACAGAAGCAAAAACTTGTTTGAGTTGGTTAAACGGAAAGAGGGTTTCGAGATGAAACTCCAGGCGCTTGAATCGCCTGATTCTGATAAACGAGCGAAAAGTTAAACTAGAACGAAAATCGAATCAGAAATCGCGATCAGAAATAATCACGGAAAAATCCGAGAAAAAGAAAAACGACGAATAGATTAACGAACGAACGTTCGTTTTCTGGAACTAATCGGTGAACGCGTTCGTTAAAACGAACGAACGAGCGAACGCTCGCTAAATAAACTAAACCGGAAATAAACCGATCTAAATAAAAAAACGAATCTAAAAAAACCAAACAAAAAACCGAACGGTTTTCTCGGGGAAAACCGCCGGAGGCGGGGCGGGGTCAACCTCTGGCGAGGCAGCGGCTCCGGCGGGGCGGCGGGGTCGGCGGCGTGGTCCAGGGGCGGTGGCTCCGGCGTCGGGCGGTGGCTCCGGCGTCGGGCGGCGGGCCGGCGAGCGGCGGCGGCGGCTGCAGCGGCACGCGGCAGCAGTGGCTTGGCTAGGGTTAGGGTTGCGGCACGGCTGGGGCTAACGGGCTCGGGCGGCGCCTTATAAAGGCCCGGCCGGACAGAGTCCTGGCCGAACACGGCCCAAAGTCGGTTGCGCGTTTTTTGAATAAATAATTACGTGTAGAAAAACAAATAAAAGAAATACTAAACTGACTCCAAAAATCCCGAAATAAATTTTCCCCAACTTCTAAAATCAAGCCGGTCTAGATGAACATTTATTTGGGGGCCTAAATGCAATTTTGAAAAACGCGCATTTTTCCTAAATTCAAATAAAATAGCGAGAAAACTCCGAAATAAAATCTTCTTTGATTTTATTATTAAATCCTCAATATTTCTTTATTTTGGGAAAATCATTTTATTCCCCCTCTCATATTTTTATAATAGAAATAATTGAAGATAAAATAAATAAAATCAAATGATCCTATTTTCAAAATTTGAGAAAACTCAAATATGAAAATAACGAAATCTCCAACTCTCTCCGAGGGTCCTTGAGTTGCGTAGAATTTCTAGGATCAAACCAAAAGCAAATAAAATATGATATGCAGTGATGATCTAATGTATAACATTCCAAATTCAAAATTTGGGATGTTACAAACCTACCCCCCTTAAGATGAATCTCGCCCTCGAGATTCGGGTTGGCTAGAAAATAGGTGAGGGTGGTCCTTCAGCAGTTCTTCCGCTCGCTCCCAGGTGGCTTCATCCTCGGTGTGGTGGCTCCACTGAACTTTGCAGAACTTGATAACCTTGTTGCGGGTGACTCGGCTGGCATACTCAAGAATCTTGACTGGTTTCTCCTCATAGGTCAAATCACTGTCCAACTGAATCGCTTCCAGCGGCACTGTATCTCTCAGCGGTATATCAACCATCTCTGCGTGGCACTTCTTCAACTGGGAAACATGGAATACATCGTGAACTCCTGACAATCCTTCGGGTAATTCCAATTTGTAGGCTACTTCTCCCATACGCTCCAAAACCTTGTATGGTCCTACAAAACGTGGCACTAACTTTCCTTTAACTCCAAAGCGCTTAACTCCTCGAAGTGGAGATACTCGAAGATAAACTTGGTCTCCGACTTCGTAAACTGTTTCCTTGAGTTTAGAATCTGCGTAGCCCTTCTGCCTGGACTGGGCTACCTTGAACCTATCTGGTCCAAACAACTGGCGGTCTCCAACTTCATCCCACGACAATGGGGCCCTGCACCTCCTTCCGTACAAGGCTTCGAAAGGGGCCATCTTCAAACTGGATTGATAACTGTTGTTGTAAGAGAACCTGCATATGGAAAATTGTTGTCCCAACTAGATCCATAATCTAGCGCACAAGCTCTCAACATATCCTCCAAAATCTGATTGACTCTCTCGGTCTGTCCATCTGTCTGTGGATGAAAAGCTGTACTGAACTCTAGCCTGGTACCCAAAGTTTCGTGCAACTGATTCCAGAACTTTGAGGTAAACTGGGTTCCTCTATCTTATACAATGCTCCTTGGAACTCCATGCAGACATACAATCCTGGTCATGTATGTCTTTGCCAACTTAGCACTGGTGTACGTAGTCTTCACTAGGATGAAATGAGCTACCTTTGTCAAACGATCGACTACTACCCAAATCGAGTCATAGCCTGAACGAGTTCTGGGCAATCCCGTAACAAAATCCATGCCTAACTTATCCCACTTCCATTCGGGTATTGGCAATGGCTGTAACAATCCTGCTGGCTTCTGATACTCTGCCTTTACTCTCTGACATACATCACAAACTGCTACATACTCCGCAATATCCTTCTTCATTCCGGTCCACCAGAAAGTATCCTTGAGATCCAAATACATCTTGGTATTTCCTGGGTGAATCGAATATGGTGAATCGTGGGCCTCCTGCAGAATTAACTTCCTGATCTCCAGGTCATTGGGCACAAAAACACGGTCTTCAAACCATAGGGTATCGTGCTCATCCTCACGAAATCCTTTAACTTTCCCTTTGCTCATCTTCTCCTTTATAGAGGCAACCTCCTTGTCAGTCTTCTGAGCTTCTCTGATCTTATCCACCAAAGTAGACTAAATCTCCAATGCTGCTACATAGCCTCTCGGAACTATCTCCAAACATAGCTCACGAAGGTCCTCGGGTAACTCCGTCGGTAAATCTCCCGTCATTAGCGTGTTGACATGGCTTTTACGGCTCAGCGCATCGGCTACTACGTTAGTATTTCCGAGATGATAATGCAATCTCATATCGTAATCCTTCATGAGCTCCAACCATCTCCTTTGCCTGAGATTTAGTTCCTTCTGCGTGAAAATATACTTTGAACTCTTGTGATCCGTGTACACTTCACAATGGTTTCCAATGAGAAAATGTCTCCAAGTCTTTAATGCATGCACTATGACTGCTAACTCCAAATCATGCGTGGCATAATTCAACTCATGAGGCTTAAGCTGTCGTGAGGCATATGAAACAACTCTTCCCTCCTGCATAAGCACTGCTCCAAGTTCTCGACATGAAGCTTCGCAATACACCTCACAATCTTTGTTCTGATCCGGCAAAATCAACACTGGTGATGTAACCAAATGTTTCTTCAACTCCTGGAAACTGGCCTCACATTCCTCAGTCCATATGAACTTGGTATCCTTCTTCAACAACTCCGTCATAGGCTTCGCAATCTTCGAGAAATTTTCAATGAATCTCCGGTAGTATCCTGCAAGTCCAAGAAAACTCCGGATTTCTCCAACTGTTGTTGGGGCTTCCCAATTTGTCACAGTGACAACCTTGGTGGGATCTACTGTTATACCTTCTCTGGATATAACGTGTCCGAGGAATCCAACTTCCTTCAACCAAAACTCACATTTGCTAAACTTGGCATATAACTGATGTTCTCTGAGCTTCTCAAGTACCAAACGCAAATGCTCCTTATGCTCCTCTTCATTCTTCGAGTAAACCAGAATATCATCAACGAACACTACGACGAACTTATCCAAAAACTCCATAAACACTTTGTTCATCATGTTCATAAAATAGGCAGGTGCGTTAGTTAGACCAAATGACATAACGGTGTACTAGTACAACCCATACCTGGTGGTAAAAGTCGTCTTAGGTATATCCTGTTCTCGAATCTTCAACTAATGGTACCCTGATCACAGATCGATCTTGGAAAATACCTTAGCTCCTTGCAATCGATCAAACAGATCATTGATCATCGGTAGTGGGTACTTGTTCTTGATTGTTACTTCATTCAATCCTCGATAATCAACAACCATCCTTAACGATCCATCCTTTTTCTCCACTAGAAGTACTGGCGATCCCCAAGGCGAAGAACTTGGGCGAATATAACCTTTATCCAGTAACTCTTTAATCTGCTTCTTAATCTCTTCCAAATCCTTTGTGGGCATCATGTATGGTCTCTTAGATATTGGCCCTGTGCCTGGCAAAAGTTCAATCAAAAACTCAATATCTCTGTCCGGTGGCATGCCTGGTAACTCTTCTGGAAATACATCCGGAAAATCCTTTACCACCGGTACTTCCTCTTGTGCAACTCCTGTTAGGGAATTTACTTGAGTCCTCTTAGGCACATGTCGGGATACATACTTGATCCTTCTTCCTTCTGGGTGGTAAGCAAAATTGACTTACTAGCGCATTCAATGTTCCCTTCATACTTCGATAACCAATCCATGCCTAATATCACATCCAATCCTTGGGATTCCAACACTATTAGGTCCGAGGGAAATACATAGTTACCAATCCTTAATGGTAACCCATCACACCATAGACTAGCCATATATTCTGCTCCAGGCGAGGTTACTAACATGGGTGACCTAAGGGCTTGGGTTGGCAATTTATACTTATCCACAAATCCCCTTGAGATGTATGAATGCGATGCACCAGTATCAAAAAGAACGAGTGCAGTAAATGACTTAACCAAAAACTTACCTATTACTGCATCTGGCTGAGCTTCACCCTCCTCCACGTTAACGTGGTTCACCTGTCCCCTATTGAAAGGGTTCGGCTTCTTCCCAGAGCTTCCATTGCCATTTCCATTCTGGGATTCAGGACATTCATTGGCATAATGTCCAGTCTTCTGGCACTTAAAGCAAGTGACTTGGCTCAGGTCTCTCTTGGCTGGTGTTGATAGGGTGGTACGGTTCTGGCCGTTGCTTCCTCCATTCCCGTTACCATTCTTGGGGCCATTTTGATTATGCGAACTTCCTCCCCCATGAGTATGCTGAAAAGGTCCTCCCGGTTTAGGGGTAAAACGCGGCTTCTGCTGAGCTCCAGAATTATAATTCCCTTGTCCATACTTCCTCTTGCGGTTCTCAATCTGCTGCTGCTTCCCTTCAATCATAAGAGCATGATCTACCAACTCCTGGTAGTTGTTGAAACTTGCTACCATCAACTGTATGCTCAACTCATCATTCAGTCCTTCTAGAAACTTCTCCTGCTTAGCTGCATCCGTAGCAACGTCATCTGAGGCATAACGTGCTAGCTTACTAAAGTCATCCACATACTGGCCAACTGTCCGTCCTCCTTGGCGCAAGTTGTGAAACTCATGCTTCTTCATGGCCATAGCTCCTGCTGAAACATGGGCAGTACGGAAAGCCTGCTGAAACTGATCCCATGTGACAGTGTCGATAGGGTAAGTGGCTGTGAAATTCTCCCACCATGATGCTGCGGGTCCTTCAAGCTGATGTGCGGCAAATTTCACCTTTTCCGCATCTGTGCATCCTGCCGTGGTCAACTCCCTTGCTGTCTTGAAGGCAACAATCGGCTCGGTGCTACTGGAGAACACCGGCGGATTCAGCCTAAGAAAACGGGTTAAGTGATCAATAGGTGGTGGCGGTGGTGGGTTGTTGTTGTTGTTCCCCTGATTCTGATTCTGGACTATCAACTGCTTCAACGTATTCTGCTACTGGATCAACTGAGTGAGCTCCGGTGGGAAGGTAAATCTGGGGTCACGTCTCGAAGGCATCTGATGGATTTAGAAAAGATGAGATTTAAGAATAGAGAGGGGTGTAGAGAGAAAACACTACCCAAATGCACATGAGGCAAATGCACACAAAATCACTTCATTTAATCAAACAAGGGCATACAATCGGTCTAACTATCGCAAAAGTGCTCGGATTACTCTTTTTACATGGTGGAATACTACTACTGATGGGTTGGTCTACTAGAAATATTCTTCGGTTGCAGACTCCATGATATCTGCTCCAGCTTCATCAACATAGTTATCATCGCTATCGTCTGGGTCCGAGTCGGTGTCATCAATGATGATGTAGTCTTCCGAATGAATCTCCTTGGGTTCTTTGTCTTCTTCTACTAGTGTAGGGTCTCCTTGCGACAGCTCAACCGGATGAGACATCTCTTATTTACAGAACTGTGCCAACGTGTGCCTACATTGTTTGATTTACCAGTTCCGGGTATTGGATTTTGGAATAGAAAGAATGAAACTAGTACCAGCTTATCGCTAACCGTGCTTTCTACCAACTCCGCCAACCCCAGACGGGAATATTGATTGCGAGGAATCCAAAAGCGCCGTATCTGTGGATCACTGACGGCTATACCCAATGAGCAAAGTAGAAAGAGCCTAGGAAAATGCATCTTCTCCCTATTCAGTCAGCAGTTGTCCATCGACTAGTCTTACTTACCGCACCGCCCGGCGAAAAGGGATTTCTCAGTGATAGACCCACGAGAGCGTGTGTGCCAGTGACAAAAGAAGTGCGATAAATATTTCGATCTTCTTGATCAGGTCGTCATTCTTCTCCACTAATACTTCGATTTCCTCCATATAATCTTCACGTGTAGCCTTGAGTTGTTCTTCTAGCTCTATGATTCTTGTCCTCGCCTTCTTCAGATCTATCATGTCTGCGCACATCTGGTTCTCCTGACGTTGAATGTGCTGGTTTAACACCTGGATAAAAGTTGCGATTGATCTATCCTTCCTGGTGCTGATCATCTCCCAGTGCTCATCTCGGCGCCCACAAATCTGGTAGATAGTATCCTTGAGATCATTGCGGTAAACTTCTCCAATACGTCCCATGGCGTTGTGAGCTGCCATGCTCTTTCCTAGACTCCAGGTCGGTGCATCAAAGGAAAACTCTATGGGCTTAGTGACTGGCATGAACGTCCTTCGTGGAACTTGAACTTGAATCATCCAGCGCTCCTCTTCACATAAAGTGGCGTTGTAGGTTCCGGTGAAGCTTGGTACTCCGATGTTCAGATATCTAGTGACTTCCTTCAAGTGACGTCCAAAAGGTGTATCTTAATCCGGTTGCGTGAACGTGTTCCTTGCATCCTCCATCCTAAAAGAGTAGAAAAGATGAGGAGTCAGAAATGAGAAGAGTGAGTAGTGATCTAGGGCTTTAGCTTAGTGGTCGTGTCCTACAGTCAGCGTGTGCTCTGATACCATCTTGTAGCGACGAGACCTCAAACAGTATGATTTCTGTGCTTCAGTGTCATCCCTGGATCAATAATGCTGACACGCACAGTACTTGAAGGATTTATAACAGAGTAGCAATCACACACTTATTACATCGAGTGTCTCAAAAGAGAACTTATTACAATAAATATGGCTTAAGGCCATCTAATAACGATAACAGCGGAAGGCTTGGAAGATAAGTGATTCCATCAACTCCAATGGCATCACTGAGTATAGAACCACGACCTAAAGGCACCTTACTCATCGTCTGAAAAGTCTGCAACATGAACGTTGCAGCCCGAAAACGGGTCAGCACATGGAATATGCTGGCAATGTAACACATAGAGAGTAATGAAAGAATAAGACTATACTACATCCATATATGGCTGGTGGAAAGCTCTATGGTTACAGTTTTGCGTAAACCCAATTTTTCCCTACTACAAAGGAATTGATTTTATTTAACTATCATGGAGGTTGTTAAACGTTGAGAGTGTAGACACCCTCTCAATCCCAATTAAGCATCATCATTAAAACCCAACAATATTAATTAGAGTAGCATGATGAGATTCACATGATAATGCATGTACTAGATACTCAAGATGTCCATAACCGGGGACACGGCTAACCATGATTAGTTTATACACTCTGCAGAGGTTTGCACACTTTTCCCCACAAGACTCGATCTCCTCCGTTGGGATTCTCGCACTACATGATGTTTGAGAAACGGATGACCGAGACATAGTCTTTTAGAAGCGCTAGCACCTTATGATCGGGTAGACCGTACCAACCTACATCCCCTACATCTGCTAGTCTACCACTGTAAGAGTTCGCACGACTTAGTCAACTATGCTAGAGCCCATAGTAGCTTGTGACTGCACACGGAAGTTTCTAGTATGAATAATTTCATGATCCCTTTGAGCCTGGGTGGCGGTCCATAAAGAAAAACAGGCAATCGCTGGAATACCCAGGTGCCTCAATCCACCCAGATGTGTGTTTAAGTTGCCACCTTAAATAAACCATTAATTAACAATCTCACATCTGTCATGGATACACTCACCCAATCCACGTCTACTAGCATAGCATGGCAATATAAGAAAACGTAGAAGTAACTCCCAAAGGTTTGATAACAAAACAGGTAATAGGTACTACCTCATCTACTTACCAAAACCAACAATTTAATTATATCCTAATCATGCAATGTTTGAGGTTTGATCTAATGCAATAAAACTGTGTAGTAAAGAGGTATGATCAAAGTGTCACTTGCCTTGCTGATGATCCGCGAAACCTAGCGATTCAAAGTAGCAAGCGGCGCACTCCGGGTACTCTATCACAAAAAAACAAGCACACAATAAGCATTCATCTAATGAATAGGTAAAACTCAAATAAGAGATCTAACCAGAAAGTTCAACTTAAGAACTCCGGTTTGCAAAAAGAATCAAATCGAACGAAGCAATGAAAGTCAAACGGCAAAAGAAACAAGCTTCGTTTACTAATCTGGATCTAGGTCAAATTTTACAGAAGCAAAAACTTGTTTGAGTTGGTTAAACGGAAAGAGGGTTTCGAGACGAAACTCCAGGCACTTGAATCGCCTGATTCTGATAAACGAGCGAAAAGTTAAACTAGAACGAAAATCGGATCAGAAATCGCGATCAGAAATAATCGCGGAATAACCCGAGAAAAAGAAAAACGACAAACAGATTAACGAATGAACGTTCATTTTCTGGAACTAATCGGTGAACGCGTTCGTTAAAATGAACGAACGAGCGAACGCTCGCTAAATAAACTAAACCGATCTAAATAAAAAACAGATCTAAAAAAACCAATCGAAAAACCGAACGGTTTTCTCGGGGAAAACTGCCGGCGGCGGGGCAGGGTCAACCTCCGGCGAGGCGGCGGCTCCGGCGGGGCGTCAGGGTCTGCGGAGGCGGGGTCCGGCGGCAGTGGCTCCAGCGTCGGGCGGCGGGGCGGCGAGCGGCGGCGCCCGGCGGCGGCAGCGGCGGCGGCTTGGCTAGGGTTAGGGTTGCGGCGCGGCTGGGGCTAACGGGCTCGGGCGGCGCCTTATAAAGGCCCGGCCGGACAGAGTCCTGGCCGAACACGGCCCAAAGTCAGTTGCGCATTAAATAAATAATTACGCACAGAAAAACAAATAAAAGAAATACCAAACGGACTCCAAAAATCCCGAAATAAAATTTCCCCGACTTCTAAAATCAAGCCGGTCTAGATGAACATTTATTTGGGTCCTAAGTGGAATTTTGAAAAACGCACATTTTTCCTAAATTCAAATAAAATAGCGAGAAAACTCCGAAATAAAATCTTATTTGATTTTATTACTAAATCCTCAATATTTCTTTATTTTGGGAAAGTCATTTTATTCCTCTCTCATATTTTTATAATAGAAATAATTGGAGATAAAATAAATAAAATCAAATGATCCTATTTTCAAAATTTGAGAAAACTCAAATATGAAAATAACGAAATCCCCAACTCTCTCCAAGGGTCCTTGAGTTGCGTAGAATTTCTAGGATCAAACCAAAAGCAAATAAAATATGATATGCAGTGATGATCTAATATATAACATTCCTAATTGAAAATTTGGGATGTTACAGTTTTAGTTAAACAATATACATGTCAACTATTTCATGCCCTCTTTTTTGCACACTCTCTATTACATCTGTCTCTCATACAATGTTTGTACATTCAACTATGTTTCCTGTTTATCAGCCATTTGAATTGGAGCGGGTGATGCCAGCATCTAGCGGACTAAAAAGACGGTCTTCAAATAAAACAATGCTACCTATTGGTGGAGATAGCACATAACCCAAACTCTCGCAGATTGTAATACTACTGCCATGGACAGAGAACCAGCTAAAACAGTGCTACCTCTTGGTGGAGATAGCACCCCGGTTGTACATGCACGAGAACCAGCCCTACCACACATAACCCAAACTCTCGCAGATTGTACCCCTACTGCGATGGACAGAGAACCAGCTTCATCCAATCTAACCCCAACCCCAGCAGATAGTAACCCAGTTCCTGTTGACACAGCACCGTCTCCACCACAGAGCTCCCAAACAAGAGCAGTTAGTAAGGTAGCTCCAGTGCCCAAAGGGCCAGTACTACCATGGCGAACCCCAACTCCACCAGTTAGTACGCCTATTCCTATGGAGGAAGCACAACCAGCTAGTCGTAGTTTAGCATCTATCGCATTTGATGTTGTTAAATCGTATATGCGTATCTTCCCATCTTGGAAATATTATACTGAAGATGAAGGAAAATGCCAGTTGCAGGTGTTTGTCCAGGAGTTATGTGTAAGTAATGTTATTCATGGCAATTAGTTTGCTTTGTCCGATACATCCTACCTCCATGATGGTTATAATACAGCTAATTTTTCCATTTTTCTCTATAGAGAAGGACCGATTTGGAAACTCAGGATGAGGTAACCTGTGCTAATACCTCTGCTATCTTCAAGAATGCTTGGTACCAGTATCGGAATTACCTGAAGAAAACGTACTTCACCAGTAAAGAAACTCATCAAATTCCCTTACGTTCTTCTGAGACACATTTACTAGACGATGACTGGGAACGCCTCGTTCTGTACTGGTCCCGAAGCAAGAATGTGGTAAGGTCTATGAGCTCATTTTCTATTTTTAAGTACTATATTCTTGCGTCTTACTGTACTCTGTTCATGTAGAACAAGTGCCTAAACCTGAAGAACAACTGTTCTAATTTAAGATTCCATTGCTATCATAGTTCAAAAAAGCGCTAGGCGTTAATTGTGCATTTTGCCACCGCCTTGCGCTTTACTGACCAAAGTGCATGCTTATGCGCAGTTATGCATAGATTAAGCATAGTTATGCGCAATGCATTTTGCCAACGCCTAGAGCTTAGGTGTGCTTAAGCGCTCGCTTAGGCGCGCCTTTTTTTAACTATGATTGCTATAGTTCATACTGCTTTGATCTTGTATCACTGTATTTACTCATAAAAACTTATTTTTAAATTGAAGGATCCAATCAAAACTCCAAAGGCACAGTAGGTATGTTCACACATGTTTCTTTAATAGGCCTGCTCTTATCAATAGCTCTGTTGATTTCAATTTCAATTGTGTATACAGTTGACTTCTCATATCATGCACATTACTAGCATCACAACAGAGCCAATAGTGTTGTTGTACATGTAGACCTGTGGTACCCATCTGAAATCATGTTGTGCCGTGTAGTTTCCCACACTTTGTATTCTTTCACTACTGCTTTGTCTTGAACTGATATGATTTGAACTGTGTCTCCATTTTGATTTGGCAAGACAATGTAGTGACCATAGGACATAGATATATGTTTGTTTGATGCTTTTATTATGTACTAGTACTTGGCAATAGAAGACTTGGTAGTTTAATCATGTCCACCTTACTAATGAAATGGTTCACCGAAATGAGTTTCATATACTAGTACATGCTAAACCTGTTATGTGTCTGCTTGTTTCTTCTTTTAGAATGCTGACAGAATATTGGGGAAGAGTGCCTTATTAAGCAATGGTAAAGGAAGTATTGCGGATAAGGTTCAGGATAGTGACACATCCTTGTTGGTCTCCAACAAAGCTGATAAAACAGCTAAGGAAGACTATCTCGAAGACAGTGAGACAAACCCAAAGTCCTATCTTGGTTTAGTGTTCGAGTTACTGGCCACTACCGCTTGCACAAGCTATTCAAACTCACTATCTGAATCAGTTCAGTTTCTTGAGTCTCAACTACAAGCTGAAAGACATTGATCAGCTGTGCTGCGACAAGAAGCGGAAGGACTACGGAAGTCCCTGGAGCATTCAAATGCATACTTTCTCGCGCAACAGCAAGCGTTGGAGGATTTTAGTGCCAAACAGGACAAAGATAATAATAAGCTTGCTAAGCTTATTGCCAGCATGGTCGATACCATGTTTCTTGAGCTCTTCTGAAGTTTTTTCAGTTATGCTCTTGTTTTCCTGCCAGGTTTATTTGCACTGGTGGCCAATTTTGACGGCTAGTGTATGTAATACGCTACTTTGTTCCCTATATTTGCACTGGTGGCGAACTTTGATGCCTAGTGGATATAATATGTGTAATAGCGGTAATAGGCTAGCATTAATTGCTTGCTTATTTATTTCCTTGTTGTTTAGTTTAGTTGTTTGCTTGTAGTCATTGCAGTTCATTTTGTGTTTTTCAAGTGGCCACAGTAACCTATTTTTGGAAACTAGGCCAAAATAATCATGGCAACACACAGACTGTTGTAACCATGGGCCTCCTGCAGGCCGTATGATCCATGGGCCTTCTACGGGCCGTAGGATCCATTGGCCTTCTATACGGGCCGTAGGATCCATGGGCCATCTATGGGTCGTACGATCCATGGGCCTTTTATGGGCCGTAGGATCCATGGGCCTTCTACGGGGCGTATCATCATTTCGCCAATCATGGGCCGTACTATTCGTGCACAATAACGGGCCATTAATAGGCCATATTTGATAACTCTATGAAAATAGCCCAACGGGTTTTTCTCGACATGAAAACGGCCCAACGTATTAACAGGCCACAAACGGGCCGACTGTAACCACGGGCTGAATTTGGCCCACAAGCAGAAAATGAGAGTAACGGGCCATAAGTAACCGAATGCTGGAAAATGAGCCCAAGAATAAATGGGCCCTGAGAAGGCCGAAAGATAACATAGGCTGGAAACAGCCCAACGGAATAATGGGCCGTTAATGGGTATAAAGTGATACAATGTTCATTATGGGCCAGTTTTACCACAGGCCGTTAAGGGGCCGAGGGTTACTAAGGGCCTCGTATGGGCCGAAAGACGTCATAGGCCATACATGGGCCGGAAGTTAAAACAGGTTGGAATTATATTGGACGGCCCAGATGATGCTGCTGAGCCTAATTCGGATAGGCCGTAAATGGGCCCAGGGATAGCGGGCTGTAAATGGGCTATATGCGAACATGTCGTTAACACGCTTGCCGTGGGCCGGCCTGCCACCTTTTGACCAAGTCAAACAGGCCGGCCTTTTCACAGGAATGGCCTCTGTTGGGCTATGCCACATGTCAACGTAACATAGGCGCTTTGGGTCCAATGAGTGGATGACATATGTCCCAACGGTGAGCCGACACGTGTTTCCTCCAGCCAATGATGATTTTACACGTGGAAAATCCCCATTGGTTGGGGCTATTAACAGGTTATCGGATCCAAAACCGGACCCGATAGCTTAACGGTGTTCCATTATGGTGGATGCCACGTGTTTGTCACCCTTGACGAAAGCACTTCTGTGACACGCGATTTATCATCATGGAAGTGGACACTTCCGTGATGATAATTTTGGTATTGTCATGGAACACTTCTACGACAGCACATGTATGACTTTCTTGATTCTATCATAAATTTGTCATGGATGTACATGCATGACAGAAAACGTGACCTACTGTGACAAACACATATCATCACAGAAGTGTTTTTTTGTAGTGATGGCATGCTGATTATGCTAATTACATTGTTGCTAAATTTGTACCACTCTGAGGCTTATGGAGGACACCATGCTGGAGGCAGAACTGCACATAAGGTATTGCAATCCAGTTTTTATTGGCCTACTCTCTTCAAGGATGCCCGTAAGTTTGTTTTGTCTTGTGATGAATGTCAGAGAATTGGTAATATTAGTAGACGTCGAGAAATGCCTATGAATTATTCACTTGTTATTGAACCATTTGATGTTTGGGGCTTCGATCATATGGGACCGTTTCCTTCCTCTAATGGGTATACACATATTTTAGTTTCTGCTGATTATGTTACTAAGTGGGTAGAAGCTATTCCAACTAGTAGTGCTGATCATAACACCTCTATTAAGATGCTTAAAGAAGTTATTTTTCCGAGGTTTGGAGTCCCTAGATATCTAATGACTGATGGTGGTTCACATTTTATTCATGGTGCTTTTCGTAAAATGCTTGCTAAGTATGATGTTAATCATAGAATTGCATCTCCATATCATCCACAGTCTAGTGGTCAAGTATAATTAAGTAATAGCGAGCTTAAATTAATTTTGCAAAAGATTGTTAATAGATCTAGAAAGAATTGGTCCAAGAAACTTGATGATGCATTATGGGCTTATGGAACTGCATATAAAAATCCTATGGGTATGTCTCCATATAAAATGGTTTATGGTAAAGCATGTCACTTACCTATTGAACTAGAACATAAGGCATATTGGGCTATTAAAGAGCTCAACTATGACTTCAAACTTGCCGGTGAGAAGAGGCTTTTTGACATTAGCTCACTTGATGAATGGAGAACCCATGCCTACGATAATGCCAAACTGTTTAAAGAAAAAGTTAAAAGATGGCATGATAAAAGGATACAAAAACATGAGTTTAATGTAGGTGATTATGTATTGTTATACAACTCTCGTTTAAGATTTTTTGCAGGCAAACTCCTCTCTAAATGGGAAGGCCCTTACATCATCGAGGAGGCCTATCGTTCCGGTGCCATAAAAATCAACAACTTGGAAGGCACAAATCCGAGGGTGGTGAACGGTCAAAGAATCAAACATTATATCTCAGGTAATCCCATAAATGTTGAAACTAATGTTATTGAAACCGTAACCCCGGAGGAATACATAAGGGACACTTTCCAGAACGTTTCAGACTCCGAAAAGGAATAGGTAAGTGGTACGGTAAGTAAACCGACCCCAAAATAGTTATAATGGCAATTTTTCTCCGTTTTGGAATATTTGAGAAAATAGGAGAATAAGAAGTAGTCCAGGAAGGACACGAGGCGTCCAAGAGGGTGGAGGGCGCGCCCCCTGCCTCGTGGGCACCTCGTGTGATCTTTGGACTTCATTTTCTTGCATGATACTTCCTTTGTTCGGCAAAAATTCATTATATAATCTAACGAAGGTTTTGACCACCGTATCATGCAAATATCTTCTGTCTTTGTTTCGAGCTGCTTTTCTGATAGATCTTGATCGCCATGGCGTCTTCAAGTGCCCCCAAGGACAAATTCTTTGAGAAGGTCATCAACCCCTACCTCACGGAGGTGCTGCAACACCCTCAAAGCATTGAGATGCGTGAGGGGTTGCTGCACATCTGCGATGTTGAGGGACCAAGGAGGACCAGAAGCATGGAGACAAGGCTCGAGGCATTGGAGCAACAAGTTTTCCAGTGCCAGGAGATGGTGGAACATGGACTCGACTCCAATCATATAATGATCATGGAGTTCACCAACAACCACAAGCTGGATGACAAGAACATTGGGGAGGCCATCTTCAAGCTTCACGAGAAAATCGAGCGCCTCCAAGCCCAGAACTATGACCTCCAAAACCAAAACTGCGAGTATGAATATAGATTCAAGAGGATGAGTTTGGCTGCAGATCTGAGGATCCCGGAGACTCGATCATCCTTCTATGATGGTGAGCCTATGCCTTGGAAGATGGATGACAAGCCTACATCATCAACAACTCCATCATCACCACCTCCGAGGAAGGAAACATAAACACATGGGTATGGGCACTCCCCCTGGCAACTGCCAAGCTTGGGGGAGTGCCCCGGTATCATATCACCATCATACTTTTATCTTTACCGTTTTTCTTAGTTCGATCCTTTTGGTAATATCTTGATCTAGTAGAATAAAGTTTTAGTATGATCTAGTTTTGAGTTTGCTTTATGATCCTTCTATGTAATCAAGTCCGTGAGCTATATATAATAAAGATTAGTGTTGAGTCAAGGCCTTCATTATTTTGCTATGATCTTGAGGGAATAGAATAAAAGAGAAAGAAATAAAAAGGAATAAAGAGATCATATGGATCTTATGGAGAGTAATGACTTCACATATAAAGAGTATGATGAATAAAAGTTGTTGAGAGTTGAGAAACATAGTTTTGGTCATCGTTGCAATTAATAGGAAGTAATAAAGAAAGAGAGGTTTTCACATATAAATATACTATCTTGGACATCTTTTATGATTGTGAGCACTCATTAAAGTATGATAGGCTAAAGAGTTGACGTTGGACAAGGAACACAACATAATGGATTATGTTTTCTTACATCTAAGATAAATTATATTGTCATGGATCATCCAACATGTTGAGCTTGCCTTTCCCTCTCATGCTAGCCAAATTCTTTGCACCAAGTATAGATACTACCTGTGCTTCCAAACATCCTTAAACCTAGTTTTGCCATGAGAGTCCACCATATCTACCTATGTATTGAGTAATATCTTTCAAGTAAGTTGTCATCGTTGCAAGCAATAAAAATTGCTCTCTAATTATGTATGATTTATTAGTGTGGAGAGAATAAGCCTTATACGATCTTGTGATGTGGAAGAAATAAAAGCGACAGACGGCATAATAAAGGTCCATATCACAAGTGGCAATATAAAGTGACGTTCTTTCGCATTAAGATTTTGTGCATCCAACCATAAAAGCACATGACAACCTCTGCTTCCCTCTACGAAGGGCTTATCTTTTATTCTTGTCTTATACTTCATGCAAGAGTCATGGTGATCTTCACCTTTCCTTTTTAAATTTTATCCTTTGGCAAGCACAATGTGTTGGAAAGATCTTGATATATATGGCTAATTGGATGTGGGTTTTCATGAACTATTATTGTTGACATTACCCTTGAGGTAAAAAGTTGGGAGGCAAAACTATAAGCCCTATCTTTCTCTGTGTCCGAATAAAACTTATAACCATAAATATCGCGTGAGTGTTAGCAATTGTGAAAGACTTGCTGAGAAGCTCTTATATTGACTCTTTCCTTTGTTATGATAAATTGCAATTGCTTCAATGACTGAGATTATAGTTTGTTGGTTTTCAATGAAGTTTCTGATTCATACTTGAGTATGTGATTGAATTGTTACTTTAGCATAAGAGATCATATGACAATATATATATATATATATATATATATATATATATTGCTGTTCTAAGAATGATCATGATGCCCTCATATCCGTATTTTATTTTATCGACACCTCTATCTCTAAACGTGTGGACATATTTTTCGATTTCGGCTTTCGCTTGAGAACAAGCGAGGTCCAAGCTTGGGGGAGTTGATACCTTCATTTTGCATCATGCTTTTATATCGATATTTATTGCATTATGGGCTGTTATTACACATTATGTCACAATACTTATGCCTTTTCTCCCTTATTTTAGAAGGTTTACATGAAGAGGGGGAATGCCGGCAGCTGGAATTCTGGGCTGGAAAAGGAGCAAATATTAGAGACCTATTCTGCACATCTCCAAAAGTCCTGAAACTCCACAGGAATTATTTTCAGAATATATAAAAAATATTGGGCGAAAGAAGTACCAAAGGGGGGCCACCCACCGTCCACGAGGGTGGGGGGCGCGCCCCCCTACCTCGTTGGCCCCCTGGTGGCCCTCTGATGCGCATCTTTGGCTATATGGAGTCTTTCGTCGAGGAAAAAAATCATAAGCTAGCTCACGGGACGAAACTCCGCTACCACGAGGCGGAACCTTGGTGGAACCAATCTAGGGCTCCGGCGGAGCTGTTCTGCCGGGGAAACTTCCCTCCGAGAAGGGGAAATCATCACCATCGTCATCACCAACGATCCTCCCATCGGGAGTGGGTCAATCTCCATGAACATCTTCACCAGCACCATCACATCTCAAACCCTAGTTCATCTCTTGTATCCAATCTTTGTATCCAAACCTCAGAGTGGTACATGTGGGTTGCTAGTAGTGTTGATTACTCCTTGTAGTTGATGCTAGTTGGTTTATTTGGTGGAAGATCATATGTTCAGATCCATTATGCATATTAATACCCCTCTGATTATGAACATGAATATGCTTTGTGAGTAGTTACGTTTGTTCCTGAGGACATGGGAGAAGTCTTGCTATAAGTAGTCATGTGAATTTGGTATTCGTTTGATATTTTGATGAGATGTATGTTGTCATCCCTCTAGTGGTGTCATGTGAACGTCGACTACATGACACTTCACCATTGTTTGGGCCTAGAGGTAGGCATTGGGAAGTAATAAGTAGATGATGGGTTGCTAGAGTGACAGAAGCTTAAACCCTAGTTTATGCGTTGCTTCGTAAGGGGCTCATTTGGATCCATATGTTTCATGCTATGGTTAGGTTTACCTTAATACTTCTGTTGTAGTTGCGGATGCTTGCAATAGGGGTTAATCATAAGTGGGATGCTTGTCCAAGTAAGGGCAGTACCCAAGCACCGTTCCACCCACATATCAAATTATCAAAGTACCGAACGTGAATCATATGAACATGACGAAAACTAGCTTGACGATAATTCCCATGTGTCCTCGGGAGCGCTTTCCTTTATATAAGAGTTTGTCCACGCTTGTCCTTTGCTACAAAAAGGATTGGGCCATCTTGCTGCACCTTATTTACTTTTATTACTTATTACCCGTTACAAATTAATTTAACACAAAACTATCTGTTACCGATAATTTTAGTGCTTGCAGAGAATACCTTGCTGAAAACCGCTTATCATTTCCTTCTGCTCCTCGTTGGGTTCGACACTCTTACTTGTGGAAAAGGCTACGATAGATCCCCTACACTTGTGGGTCATCACTGTCTGCACCATCCCGGCCGGATCTGCGTTCAAGTTCATCAAGGGCCTCGTGAGCCGGTTCGGGGTCCCTAATCGCATCATCATTGACAATAGCTCGCAGTTCACTAGCAATCTCTTCAAGACATATTGTGCTAACCTTCGAACGCAGATCCGCTATGCTTCGGTGGCACACCCTAGGAGCAATGGTCAGTTTGAACGCGCCAACGCGGAGGTCTTGAGAGGCCTCAAGACCAGGACCTTCAAGAAGAAGCTCGAGGCTTGCGGTAGGGGATGGCACGATGAGCTCCAGTCTGTGTTGTGGTCCATCCGCACCACTACCACGCAGCCAACAGGCGAGACCCTGTTCTTCCTCGTCTATGGAGCAGAAGTGGTTCTCCCTCACGAGGTCAAGCATCGCTCCGCGCAGGTCCTGGCATTTGATGAGGCGCAACAGGATGCCATGCGGGGGATGGACCTCCTGCTGGGGGAGGAACGCCGCCACGAAGCCACGCTTCGAGCGACAAGATACCAGCAGGCGCTGCGGCGGTATCACTGTCGCAGCATCCGCTCCAGGACGCTCGAGGTGGGTGGCCTCGTCCTAAGGCGGGTGTTCTCCAGGGGACGGCTGCATAAGCTTTCACCCATGTGGGAGGGCCCATTTAAGGTGACCCACGTCTCCAGTCCTGGCATCGTGCGCATGGAGATGCAGGACGGGGTCCCCATCCAGAACGCGTGGAACATCTAGTACCTCCGGAAGTTCTACCCATGAAGCAAGGCCCGATGCCTGTGAAGCAAGGCCCAGTGCCTGTTGATACGTCTCCAACGTATCTATAATTTTTGATTACTCCATGCTATTATATTATCTATTTTGGTTGTCAATGGGTTTGTTTTACACTTTTATATCATTTTTGGGACTAACCTACTAATCAGAGGCCCAGCCCAAATCGCTATTTTTTTTGCCTATTTTAGGGTTTCGAAGAAAAGGAATATCAAACGGAGTCCAAACGGAATGAAACCTTCGGGAACGTGATTTTCTCAACGAACGTGATATAGGATACTTGGAGTGGGCGTCAAGAAACAACAGAGGAAGCCACGAGGCAGGGGGCGTGCCCTCCACCCTCGTGGGCCCTCAGTTGCTCCACCGACATACTTCTTCCTCCTATATATATCCACGTACCCCGCAAACATCTAGGAGCACCAGGAAAACCTAATTCCACCGCTACAACCTTCTGTACCCGAGAGATCCCATCTTGGGGCCTTTTCCAGAGCTCCACTAGAGGGGGCATCGATCACGGAGGGCCTCTACATCAACTCCATGGCCTCTCCGGTGATGTGTGAGTAGTTTAATTCAGACCTTCGGGTCCATAGTTATTAGCTAGATGGCTTCTTCTCTCTCTTTAGATCTCAATACAAAGTTCTCCTCGATCTTCTTGGAGATCTATTCAATGTAATCTTCTTTTGCGGTGTGTTTGTCGAGATCCAATGAATTGTGGGTTTATGATCCAGATTATCTATGAACAATATTTGATTCTCCTCTGAATTCTTTTATGTATGATTGGTTTATATTTGCAAGTCTCTTCGAATTATTAGTTTGGTTTGGCCTACTAGATTGATCTTTCTTGCAATGGGAGAAGTGCTTAGCTTTGGGTTCAATCTTGCGGTGCTCGATCCCAGTGACAGAAAGGGAACCGACACGTATTGCATTGTTTCCATCGAGGATAAAAAGATGGGTTTTATATCATATTGCATGAGTTTATCCCTCTACATCATGTCATCTTCCTTAAAGCATTACTCTGTTCTTATGAACTTAATACTCTAGATGCATGCAGGACAGCGGTCGATGTGTGGAGTAATAGTAGTAGATGCAGAATCGTTTCGGTCTACTTGTCTCGGACGTGATGCCTATATACATGATCATACCTAGATATTCTCATAACTATGCTCAATTCTATCAATTGCTCGACAGTAATTCGTTCACCCACCGTAATACTTATGCTCTTGAGAGAAGCCACTAGTGAAACCTATGGCCCCCGGGTCTATCTTCTATCATATTAATCTTCCAATACTTAGTTATTTCTATTTGCCGTTTATTTTACTTTGCATCTTTATTTATCTTTATCATATAAATACCAAAAATATTATCTTATCATATCTATCAGATCTCACTCTCGTAAGTGACCTGAAGGGTTTGACAACCCCTTTATCGCGTTGGTTGCGAGGTTCTTATTTGTTTGTGTAGGTGCGTGGGACTTGAGCGTGATCTCCTACTGGATTGATACCTTGGTTCTCAAAAACTGAGGGAAATACTTACCCTACTTTACTGCATCACCCTTTCCTCTTCAAGGGAAAACCAACGCAGTGCTCAACAGGTAGCAAGAAGGATTTCTGGCGCCGTTGCCGGGGAGATTCAAGCACAAGTCAAGACATACCAAGTACCCATCACAAACTCTTATCCCTTGCATTATATTATTTTCCATTTTCCTCTCGTTTTCCTCTTCCCCACTTCACCCTTGTCATTTTATTCGCCCTTCTTCTTTTTGTCTTTCCCTTTGCTTTGATGTCTTACTTGGCTCGTTTGCTCGTTTGGCTGGAATAGTTGTTTATTTATTGCTAAAAAGAGAACCTAAGATCTATGGATCCTCATCCGCTTGATAATCTTTTTAAGAAATACAATTATGATGAACCAATTGCTAGTGAGTTCTGTGCACTAGATTATCTTTATGAAGTTTTGCTTGAAATTCGTGAATCTGAAAATTGTGACGAAGTAATTTATGGAGTGATTCACGATGGATCTTTGAATAGAAAGCATGATTGCAATGATGATAGTATAAATTCTATTAATGTAAATTGTGCTTATAATATGCAAAACCCTAAGCTTGGGGATGCTAGTTTTGCTATGTCTACTACTTGTTACAATGATCATGATTGGGGTGATTCTTCTTATGATCTTGAAAATTTATTTAAGCCCCGTGATGAATATGAGATTGATTATAATGTTTGCAATAATATTGAAAGTGGGTTTGGAAGAGTGTCAACTATAGATCCCACAGATTTGGAGAATGTTCAATCTTATGAAGTTTTTGATAAAAGTGGGTTTGTAAAGGTCATGACTTTAGTTAATGTTAATCCCACTATATTGGAGGAGTGTAAACTTTGCATACATGTGGATCGTGTTAAGAATATATTTTGTGATAGCTATATTGTTGAATTTTCTTATGATCCTACATGTAATTATTATAAGAGAGGAAAATATGGTTGTAGAAATTTTCATGTTACTAAATTAGCTCTCGTTATGTTGAGATTGCTATTGTTTCTTTCCACTTCCTTGCATATGCTAATTTTTGCTTGCTATGATAATTTGTTTTCTTATAAAATGCCTACGCATAGGAAGTATGTTAGACTTAGATGTGTTTGTCACATGCTTTAGGATGCTCCTTTTGTGCTTCAATTCTTGTATTTCATGTGAGCATCACTGAAATTGTCAATGCCAAGCTAAAAGGCTTTAAAGAAAAGCGTTTGTTGGGAGACAACCCAATATTTTTCCTTGCCGTTATTTAAAAAATAATTTATCTAGCCTCTGTTTTAGTCGTGTTTTTTGTGTTTAATTAGTGTTTGTGCCAAGTACAACCATTGGGAAGACTTGGGGAAAGTCTTTTTGATCTTGCTGTAAAAAACAGAAACTTTAGCGCTCACGAGAATCGCTGCCATTTTTATTTGGAAAGTGATATTTAGTTAATTATTTTTGAATATCATTAATAGATAAATTCCTCACGTCCAGAAATTTATTTTAGAATTTTTGGGGTTCCAGAAGTTTGTATTAGCTACAGATTACTACAGACTGTTCTGTTTTTGACAGATTCTGTTTTTCGTGTGTTGTTTGCTTATTTTGATGAATCTATGGCTAGTAAAAGAGTTTATAAACCATAGAGAAGTTGGAATGCAGTAGGTGTAACACCAATATAAATCAAGAATGATTTCATTACAGTACCTTGAAGTGGTTTTTTGTTTTCTTTTGCTAACGGAGCTCACGAGATTTTCTATTTTGAGTTTTGTGTTGTGAAGTTTTCAAGTTTCGGGTAAAGATTTGATGGATTATGGAAAAAGGGGTGGAAAGAGCCTAAGCTTGGGGATTCCCATGGCACCCCAAGGTAAAATTCAAGGACACCAAAAATCCTAAGCTTGGGGATGCCCCGGAAGGCATCCCCTCTTTCATCTTCGTTGATCGGTAACTTTACTTGGAGCTATATTTTTATTCACCACATGATATGTGTTTTGCTTGGAGCGTCTTGTATAATTTGAGTCTTTGCTTTTTATTTTACCACAATCATACTTTCTGTACACACCCTTTGAGGGAGACTCACATGATTGGGAATTTATTAGAATACTCTATGTGCTTCACTTATATCTTTTGAGCTATATAGTTTTGCTCTAGTTCTTCACTTATATCTTTTAGAGCACGGCGGTGGTTTTATTTATAGAAATAATTGATCTCTCATGCTTCACTTATATTATTTTGAGAGTCCTTTGGAACAACATGGCAATAATAAAACTTTCATACAAGTGCATTGAATACTATGAGAAGTTTGATACTTGATAATTGTTTTGATATATGGAGATGGTGATATTAGAGTCATGCTAGTTGAGCAATTGTGAATTTGAGAAATACTTGTGTTAAAGTTTGTCATTCCCATAGCATGCACGTATGGTGAACCTGTGACACCCCGAGACCGATGCGCCAGGTGTCTTCCAGTTATTCGTTGTTGTTGCCTTGTCATTTGCTTGCGTGTTGCATTTTATCATGTCATCACATGCATTGCATCATCATGTTTTCAAAACTTGCATCCGTCCCGATCTCCTCGTTCTCTCCGTTGTCCGTTCTGAGCCCAAACACACTTGCACGCACCTGCTACATGTCCGAAATATTATTTTATAAGTGGCCGGAAAATGTACTCGGAATGGGTTGAAAGTTGGCATGCGGTGTTGTTATGTTGTAGGTAGGCCGCCTGCCAAGTTTCATCGCATTTGGAGTCCGTTTGACGCCCCAACGGATAACTATAGCGACATTATAGTCGGTCAAAACGTCGGACGTTTTCGGTCTCGGGAAATAGTTGCCTGGCTGCACTCCTCTCCTCTCTCGTCAGCCCGCGAGCCTCCTCGCGCGCGCCCGAAAGTTGTCCCGGACCCGACCCGGGCAGTCATCACCGTTGGATCCGGATCATCCCCTAACATCTACAAAACATCTCCATTTTGTTCATTGGGCTCCCTAGCTATTTTTCTCGGACCGAGCATATTTTTTGTGAGTCCAAGAAAATTACCCGCATGTTCAAATTTGTTCCCTAAATCCCTCTTCTTTTTCTTCTCTCTACTTTTTTTCTTTCTTGTCTCCCTCTTTCTTCTAAGAAGTGTAAGAGTGAGAGAGCACCAGGCCCAGCAGGGGTCGGCAGCCCAACCAGGCCGACCAGCCTCCAAGGCCCAGTCTTTTCCCTCCTAAGGCCCAAGGCCATCCATCCCCAGGCCTAACCCTAGCCTTCCCCGCTCGACCCCGTGACCTCTCCCGATACCCTCTCCCTCCGCCTCCAGAGAGCATCGCCTCGTCCCCATTTTTCCTCTCCCTCCGATCGATCCCCATGCTCCTCTCTCCTCTCGCTCTCTCCCTCGCCCATAGCGCCTCGCCTCGCTGCTACCTCCATGTCACCCCGCAGCTTCCAGTCATACCGCGCCCTGCTTCACCTGCTCTTCCCGCGCGCCGGCGACCTGCCATGCACCACCTCTGACTCCCTCTCGTTCTCATCCCGCGCCGTAGGACGTCGCCTCCGGCCGGATCCAGCCGCCCTCGGCCTCTCCTCGAGCACTGGCCGCCCACAGCTCGCTGGAGAGACCCCTCCTCGCCACCCCGTTGTGCACCGAAAGTCAGGGCTGCCATGGACAAGACCCCCTGCGACCACGCCCCTGCCGTCCCCGCGCCCTGCTGCCTCCTAGGGTGCTGCGCCGTCGCCCGTTCGTCTTCAACCGCAGGAGCGCAGTTCTCCTTCTACCCCATCCAGATCTGGCTGGCCTCCGCCGCCATTGCCCGTTCCCGGCCGGATCCAACTCCGGTGCCCCGTCCCCTTCAGAGTTGACCTCCACCATCAGCACCTGGTAGCACCTACTCGGTCCGTGACTTGTGCTGATGCTGCTGCTCGCCTTGCGCTGATGAGCCCCGGCGCCCCCTTTGCTTTGTTGCACGCCCATGGCTTCCTTGTCGCTCGTGATGCACCTCCCCGATGGCCACCAGTGCACATCCACCTCATCCTGCCGTTGTTGCCTCCATGTTGCTGCTCCGAAAGCCAAGTACAACTACAAGAATGATTTCATTACAGTACCTTGAAGTGGTTTTTTGTTTTCTTTCGCAAACGGAGCTCACAAGATTTTCTATTTTGAGTTTTGTGTTGTGAAGTTTTCAAGTTTCGGGTAAAGATTTGATGGATTATGGAAAAAGGGGTGGAAAGAGCCTAAGCTTGGGGATTCCCATGGCACCCCAAGGTAAAATTCAAGGACACCAAAAATCCTAAGCTTGGGGATGCCCCGGAAGGCGTCCCCTCTTTCATCTTCGTCTATCGGTAACTTTACATGGAGCTATATTTTTATTCACCACATGATATGTGTTTTGCTTGGAGCGTCTTTTATAATTTGAGTCTTTGCTTTTTAGTTTACCACAATCATACTTTCTGTACACACCCTTTGAGGGAGACTCACATGATTGGGAATTTATTAGAATACTCTATGTGCTTCACTTATATCTTTTGAGCTATATAGTTTTGCTCTAGTTCTTCACTTATATCTTTTAGAGCACGGCGGTGGTTTTATTTTATAGAAATAATTGATCTCTCATGCTTCACTTATATTATTTTGAGAGTCCTTTAGAACAACATGGCAATAATAAAAACTTTCATACAAGTGCATTGAATACTATGAGAAGTTTGATACTTGATAATTGTTTTGATATATGGAGATGGTGATATTAGAGTCATGCTAGTTGAGCAGTTGTGAATTTGAGAAATACTTGTGTTAAAGTTTGTGATTCCCGTAGCATGCACGTATGGTGAACCTGTGACGCCCCGAGACCGATGCGCCAGGTATCTTCCAGTTATTCGCTGTCGTTGCCTTGTCATTTGCTTGCGTGTTGCATTTTATCATGTCATCACATGCATTGCATCATCATGTTTTCAAAACTTCCATCCGTCCCGGTCTCCTAGTTCTCTCTATTGTCCGTTCTGAGCCCAAATACACTTGCACGCGCCCGCGGCATGTCTGAAATATTATTTTATAAGTGGTCGGAAAATGTTCTCGTAATGGGTTGAAAGTTGGCATGCGGTGTTGTTATGTTGTAGGTAGGCCGCCTGCCAAGTTTCATCGCATTTGGAGTCCGTTTGACGCCCCAACGGATAACTATAGCGACATTATAGTCGGTCAAAACGTCGGACATTTTCCGTCTCCGGAAACAGTTGCCGAGCTCCACTCCTCTCCTCTCTCGTCAGCCCGCGACCCTCCTCGCGCGCGCACCCGAAAGTTGTCCTGGACCCGACCAGGGCAGTCATCACCGTTGGATCCGGATCATCCCCTAACATCTACAAAACATCTCTATTTTGTTAATTGGGCTCCCTACCTATTTTTCTTGGACCGAGCATATTTTTTGTGAGTCCAAGAAAATTACCCGCATGTTCAAATTCGTTCCTTAAATCCCTCTTCTTTTTCTCTCTCTATTTTTTCTTTCTTGTCTCCCTATTTCTTCTAAGAAGTGTAAGAGTGAGAGAGCACCAGGCCCAGCAGGGGTCGGCAGCCCAGCCAGGCCGACCGGACTCCAAGGCCCAGACTTTTCTCTCCTAAGGCCCAAGGCCATCCATCCCCAGGCCTAAGCCTAGCCATCCCCGCTCGACCCCGTGACATCTCCCGATCCCCTCTCCCTCCGCCGCCAGAGAGCATCGCCTCGTCCCCATTTTTCCTCTCCCTCCGATCGATCCCCACGCTCCTCTCTCCACTCTCCCATAGCGCCTCGCCTCGCTGCTACCTCCATGTCACCCCGCGGCTTCCAGTCATACCGCGACCTGCTGCAGCTGGTCTTCCCGCGTGTCAGCGACCTGCCCTGCACCACCTCTGACTCCCTCTCGTTCTCGTCCCGTGCCGTAGGACGTCGCCTCCAGCCGGATCCAGCCGCCCTCGGCCTCTCCTCGAGCACTGGCCGCCCATAGCTCGCCGGAGAGACCCCTCCTCGCCACCCCGTTGTGCACCGAAAGTCAGGGCTGCCATGGACGAGACCCACTGCGACCACGCCCCTGCCGTCCCCGCGCCCTGCTGCTTCCTGGGGTGTTGCGCCGTCGCTCATTCGTCTTCAACCGCGGGAGCGTAGTTCTCCTTCTACCCCGTCCAGATCCGGCTGGCCTCCGCCGCCGTTGCCTGTTCTCGGCCGGATCCAACTCCTGTGCCCCGTCCCCTTCGGTGTTGACCTCCACCATCAGCGCCTGGCAGCACCTCCTCGGTACGTGACTTGTGTTGATGTTGTTGCTTGCCTTGCGCCCATGAGCCCCAGCGCCCCCTTTGCTTTGTTGCACGCCCATGGCTTCCTTGTCACTCGTGCTGCACCTCCCCGATGGCCACCAGTGCACCTCCACCTCGTCCTGCCATTGTTGCCTCCATGTTGCTGCTCCGAAAGCCAAGCACAACTACAAACCCGAGGAATTCGGATGCATCAAGTCCCCGAGAAGACCCGTTTTTCGTCAAGTTCGACTACCCGTATCATCAAGAACTACTACGGCCGGAGACCACGGACCCGTCAAGTATCCCTTCGAGCTATCAATAACGCAAGCGCCAAGTAACACGATGACCCCGAAGACTTCGATTTTGACAAGTCCGATGACACTCTTGTACAACTACGTTGCCAAGTCCGGGACCGGCAAGGCTGACGACGCGGAAACGCCAAGTACCCCTACGCGCGAAAATGCCTACGACCATTTCGGGATTCATTGAGTACCACTACCGTCGACCCTCGAAGACCCCGTGGACGTCAAGTTCCGTCTCGTGACCCCGAACCTCTACGAAAACGTTGTACGACTACTTCCGTGGCCGAAGACGCGTGTACAACTACCGTCGCCGTGTACGACTACCTCCACTATGAATGTCCCGAGAACATCTACTTCCTCTACTTTGCACCGAACGAGAACCGTCCCTTTTGCACACTTCGAAGGTATAACCCCGAGACGACCGTCCGTGAACGTTTGCATGTGTTGTATGAGATGCACCCATTGTCTGCACCGTCACCGAGTTGTCACTTGCTCAGTCCTCCTCTTTTGCCGCTAACCCGTGGGGACCCGGTATCCAGGAGCACCCCACCATCCTTGCATGACACGCCCCATCACTTTTCCTTTTGCACCGGCATCTCAATCGAGTTACCGGAAACCGGGACGTTGCCATGGCACCCTTTCGTTATCGTTGTCGTGGCACTCCTTTTCATTTCCACCACGATGACAAATGCTTCTTAATATGCTCTTATCAACATTTCCATAAATACTGCATAAAACTTGCACATGTCATTCACATCATGATAATAACATTTAAATGTTTAAAATTGTTATTTGCATGAAATTACTAATGCATATGGGGTTTACCGGGTTTGTTGTTTGTTATATCCGGCCCCATTTAAATTGTTTAGATGGTATAGTTTTGTTATGCCTCACCTCTTGCCATGTTTAACAACATTTAATATTGTTGGGTACCTAAACGAGAGAGAAGTAAATAAGTCCCGTGGTGTTTCGTCAATATGCAACTCGTTGCATATTGAGCTCCACTTAACTTGTAGTTTTGCTTGTGCAGTTTGCCATGCCATGCCCTCTTTAAACCGGACATGCATCATACTTGGTTGTGCATCGTGCCATGCTTATGTGATGATTGTTTACTATGTTGTTTGCTCCTTTCCGGTGTTGCTTCTTCGGGTTGGTTCCGATAACGTCGTGTTTGTGAGCACCCGTTCGACTACGTCCGTTTGTCATCTTCATGGACTCATTCTTCTTCCTGGCGGTATCTCAGGCAAGATGACCATACCCTTGAAATCACTTCTATCTTTGCTTGCTAGTTGCTCGCTCTTTTGCTATGCCTATGCTGCGATACCTACCACTTGCTTATCATGCCTTCCAAATTGTTAAGCCAAGCCTCTAACCCACCTTGTCCTAGAAAACCGTTGTTTGGCTATGTTACCACTTTGCTCAGCCCCTCTTATAGCGTTGTTAGTTGCAGGTAAAGATTGGAGTTTGTTCCATGTTGGAACATGGATATGTTGGGATATCACAATATCTCTTATTTAATTAACGCACCTATATACTTGGTAAAGGGTGGAAGGCTCGGCCTTATGCCTGGTGTTTTGTTCCACTCTTGCCGCCCTAATTTCCGTCATATCGGTGTTATGTTCCCGGATTTTGCGTTCCTTACACGGTTGGGTTATAATGGGAACACCTTGATAGTTCGCCTTGAATAAAACTCCTCCAGTAATGCCCAACATTGGTTTTGCCATTCGCCACCTAGCCTTTTCTTTCCCTTGGGTTCTGCAGACTCAAGGGTCATCTTTATTTAAACCCCCCCCGGGCAAGTGCTCCTCTGAGTGTTGGTCCAAACTAGAGCTCTGTGCAGCGCCCCCTCGGGGAAACTCGAGGTTTGATTTTAGTTGTATGGAGCGCTCATCTGAGTGTGCCCTGAGAACGAGATATGTGCAGCTCCTATCGGGATTTGTCGGCACATTCGGGCGGTGTTGCTGGACTTGTTTTACCATTGCCGAGGATGTCTTGTAACCGGGATGCCGAGTCTGATCAGATTGTCTCGGGAGAAGGAATATCCTTCGTTGACCATGAGAGCTTGTGATGGGCTAAGTTGGGACACCCCTGCGGGGATTTGATCTTTCGAAAGTCGTGCCCGCGGTTATGGGCAGATGGGAATTTGTTAATGTCCGGTTGTAGAAAACCCGAAACTTATCTTAATTAAAATGCATCAACCATGAGTGTAACCGTGATGGTCTCTTCTCGACGGAGTCCGGGAAGTGAACACGGTGTTGGAGTTATGCTTGACGTAGGTTGTTCTAGGATCACTTCTTGATCATAGTTTCTCGACCGTGCTTTGCCTCCTCTTCTCGCTCTCATTTGCGTTTGTTAGCCACCATATATGCTAGTCGCTTGCTGCAGCTCCACCTCATACCTTTTCCCTTCCTATAAGCTTAAATAGTCTTGATCGCGAGGGTGTGAGATTGCTGAGTCCCCGTGACTCACAGATACTTCCAAAACCAGCTTGCAGGTGCCGATGATGCCGTGCAGGTGACGCAACCGAACTCAAGGAGGAGCTCGATGAAGATCGTGTTCATTATGTTGTTTCGTTTCCAGTTGATCAGTAGTGGAGCCCAGTTGGGACGATCGGGGATCTGTGTAGCATTTGGGGTAGTCTTCTTTATTTTGGTTCCGTAGTCGGACCTTGTGTGTATCTGGAAGATGTAATGCTTTATTCATGTATTTTTGTGACGTGGTGAGTGTAAGCCAACTATGTATCTCTTTCCCTTTATGTATTACATGGGTTGTTGTGGAGATTACCTCACTTGCGACATTGCTTTCAATGCGGTTATGCCTCTAAGTCGTGCTTCGACACATGGGAGATATAGCCGCATCGAGGGCGTTACAAGTTGGTTATCAGAGCCTTCCCCGACTTAGGAGCCCCCTGCTTGATCGAATCACTGGCGTTGTTGAGTCTAGAAAAATGTTTTGAGTCTTAAAGGATTATATCTGTCGGAGAGTAGGATTCTTTTTACTCCTTAGTCCCTTCATCGCTCTGGTGAGGTATCCTGACGTAGAGTTTTGTCTATTCTCTTCTCAAATTTCACTAAAAAAAATTTAGGATCACGCAGGTATCTTGGAATCGTTCCGATGGTTTTGTGACGAGAACATTGTTCTTGGTGCCTCCTGACATTTAGGGGTTATGGCAGTGTCCCGGGGAGTTGAGCTCCGATGTGTTGTCGTCACAATTTTATCGTTGTAGTTCTGGAATACCTGAGTTCGCCGACATCGAAAATCTCTTTTATGCAGTTGTTGGTGAGATAACGTCGACGCCACCCAGTACTGGGGCGGGAGTTCGGGAGTATTTTATGCAGTTGTTGGTGAGATAACCTCGACGCCACCTAGTACTGGGGCGGGAGTTCAGGAGTATTGCCATAACTCGTATAACGGATGCTTTTCGAAGGTTGAGGTAAATGATTTCTGAAGGTTTCTTGGTTATGTGTTAAAGGATGGATACAGCTGGATGTAGGATTTGTTAGTTTTGGGTGAGATATTATGCTTCCCCTGTATCCCCGACACCTGATTGCATAACCGGAAAGTTTCAGGAGTTTATAAGTGGGAATTCAAGTAGCTCTTAAGATATCTTTCCGACAGATGTATGATATGATATTGGGGTTCGACGTCTAGTGGTCCGCCTATCCACGGTTGGTTTTACAGTGGTCTCGTTGTATCTTAAAGAGTCCTTGGCTATGCCGACTCGGGGACACTTCGTATGTCATGTGCACTGCCTTGTACAAGATGGTGTTGTACGATCGAGCCCGTGTAGGCCCCACGACAAAAACTTCGGATGAAATCTCTATCATATGTTTGTTCCGGCTTTATTCTTCCAGCCAATCCTTTGTTTTTGTTTTGAGTTGTGGTATTCGAGTTGCTTCAATGTCAAATGTTGATTCCATACCTTTCCTAACTGGTGTTCTCGTACTCCGATGTGATTACTAATCCTTCATGATAATCAAGATTGTCTTGCCAATCCTTTTCAACCGACGTGTTTCTCTTCAAGTGGATCCGATCATTTCAATATTTGTAAGATCCCATCTCAGTTTCTTCTCAACATTGTTTGTTTCATCCTTCCCAAGTTGCCTTCGTTTTCCCACCCTCCCAACCTTTTCCCTTCAAGGACTCGGATTTCTTAATTTGTTATCCATTTTATGGATGTGAAGTCTCTCCATTCTTTTCAATCAACGTTCTTACCCGGTAGTTCTCTTGAAGATGTTCTACAAGTTCAATATTCTTCATTCTTTTCCTTCTCCGGTGGATTCAATTCAAGCTTTGTCGATCATATCTGTCCTTGCTTCAAATGTTTTCTCATGCCGGTGCACCTCATAATCATCCACTTCTTGCTATTTAATTGTTCCGGAGTGCTGAAGATATCTCAGAAGATTCGTTTCCATTCTCAATCCGCTCAATCTATTTCGAGGCTGTTATCTCATTCAAGCCATGTAATTCAACCGGTGCAATCTTTATTTTAAATCATTTCAACGGTGTTTCTTTTGAGTGGGCCCTAACCCACAAGTCTTTTCCCAGGATCTTACCTGACTCTTCTAAATTTTCCCGGAGTTACTCTCAAATTCATTTCAAAGTTTGACGTAAGAATGAATTATCATCAGTCAAATGCCTTTCTCTAAGATCTCTCAAATTCTTTTCATCGTTGGTTCAACCTTTCCAATTTTAATTCCGGAGTGCCTCTACAATTCTCAGTGGTGGTTCTCGTCATCATTCTCAACATTTGAAGACCGAAGAAGAGTTTTCCTCCATATCTTATCCGTTCTCTCAAGGATCCATGGCTCTAGCTTCGTGTCATCCTCTCATTATTGTTTTCGATTGTGAGATATTCTTTTCACCCATCCGGAGCAATCCAGGACTCTTTTCAGTTTGATTCTCCGAAGACTATCATTACGGGATTATTCATTCCAGCTTTCAGCTATTGTTCTCCAAATCTTACCGGTGCATCATTCAAATTTCTCTAATCAGCCCTGGATCTCTTCGTTCTCTTGTATCTAAATTTTCCCACGTATCTTTGTTAGTTTTCAAATTCTTACCAGTGATTCATATCTTTTCTTCGTTCATTTTCAATTCTTACAGTGGTTCGTTCAAGATTTCTCTTCCTCCTTTATCATATTTATTTATTCGTTGTTTCAATCCTACCGGTGGTTCGTTGAAGATCCTCCCAAGTTCGCGCTATATCTCTCTGTAATTCTTTTCAACGAGAATAAGTAGTATGCCAAATCCGTTGCTTGTCATCAATTTAATTGGTCAAGGATACGCATAATGTAATTCTTATTATTGTTTAATCCAAGTGGTCTAGTTTCTTCTTTCCAGAGTTTGTTCATCATATCACATTCTCGGTTCGAGATGCCTTATCTTTTCTTTTCCGGAGTTTGAAGTTTCCACTTTATCTCGTCACAAAGCTTCATCTAAATCATCGCAAGTCTTCATGTTGTGTTTTCAACTTCTCCTTCTTTTCGGTTGATCATTCTTTTGTTACCGGAGTTCTTCATGGAGGTTCTACATAATGGTTCATCATGGATTTAATTCGTTCTCGAAGTGTTCACCAAGAGGAGCTCAAGCATTCTTCATCTTGCATTCCGAAGTGCAATTCTTTCATATCTCATCTTTTGAGGTGGTGTTATGTCATTTTTGACAATTGCCTTGTGTTTCATGATTCAAAAGTTGTCCCGAATGATATATTTTAAACCATCATTTTTCTTTTCGTTCATGAGATCCTTTGCAATCCATCAATCTCTTCATTGGAGTTATCTTGGGTCATATTTCACCTAAAGCCTTCCATTGGGAATGTTGCTCTTTGTGGTGATTATCTATGATCCAAGTTTTATCCTTATCACCTCGGTGGAAGAAGATTTCTATCTTTTTCTAGCTCACAATCAAATTTTTTTCCGTGAGTGGCATGTTGTCACCTCATAATTTTGAGATGTCTTCTATAAGTCCATAACAAGCTTATCCTTTTCGTTGTTGTTAATCCAACAACTCCGTTCGACCCTTCTCCTAAGGATGCCTTTTCAAGCTCTTTTGTGACAGAAGTTGGCATTTTCTTCTCCATTCTTTTATTTCAATGATCCATCTTCTATTCTCTCTTCCGGAGGCATTGTGATGTTGCTCTTTTCTCTCATATTCTCAGATGGTGTTCTTTTCGTGCTTACCCATTTAACCAGAGTGTTGTGTCCTCTGCTCAAGTTCTTTTCATCTTATCAAGTTTCGTATCTCTTTTCAACCGGAGTGCTATACGAATTTGTTCTTCCCTGTTCCTCTTTACTAACGGAGTGTTTTCAACTTCGTTCATCTTCGTGTATTCTTTCTTTCAATTTGTTCAACCTCTCAAGTTCGTGTATTCACTCGTTTGTCAAAGAAGCAACTTAGTTTACCTCTTCCCCTTCCTCTTCCGTTTTCCCTCTAGTGCCATCCTAGATCTCGGGACGAGATCCTCTTGTAGTGGTGCAGTGTTGTGACACCCCGAGACCGATGCGCCAGGTGTCTTCCAGTTATTCGTTGTTGCTGCCTTGTCATTTGATTGCGTGTTGAATTTTATCATGTCATCACATGCATTGCTTCATCATGTTTTCAAAACTTGCATCCGTCCCGGTCTCCTCGTTCTCTCCGTTGTCCGTTCTGAGCCCAAACACACTTGCACGCGCCTGCGGCATGTCCAAAATATTATTTTATAAGTGGCCGGAAAATGTACTCGGAATGGGTTGAATGTTGGCATGCGGTGTTGTTATGTTGTAGGTAGGCCGCCTGCCAAGTTTCATCGCATTTGGAGTCCGTTTGACGCCCCAACGGATAACTATAGCGACATTATAGTCGGTCAAAATGTCGGACGTTTTCGGTCTCCGGAAATAGTTGCCGGGCTGCACTCCTCTCCTCTCTCGTCAGCCCGCGAGCCTCCTCGCGCGCGCGCCCGAAAGCTGTCCTGGACCCGACCCGGGCAGTCGTCACCGTTGGATCCAGATCATCCCCTAACATCTACAAAACATCTCCATTTTGTTCATTGGGCTCCCTACCTATTTTTCTCGGACCGAGCATTTTTTTTGTGAGTCCAAGAAAATTACCCGCATGTTCAAATTTGTTCCCTAAATCCCTCTTCTTTTTCTTCTCTCTATTTTTTTTCTTTCTTGTCTCCCTCTTTCTTCTAAGAAGTGTAAGAGAGAGAGCACCAGGCCCAGCAGGGGTCGGCAGCCAAGCCAGGCCGACCGGCCTCCAAGGCCCAGACTTTTCCCTCCTAAGGCCCAAGGCCATCCATCCCCAGGCCTAACCCTAGCCTTCCCCGCTCGACCCCGTGACCTCTCCCGATCCCCTCTCCCTCCGCCTCCAGAGAGCATCGCCTCGTCCCCATTTTTCCTCTCCCTCCGATCGATCCCCACGCTCCTCTCTCCTCTCGCTCTCTCCCTCGCCCATAGTGCCTCGCCTCGCTGCTACCTCCATGTGACCCCGCAGCTTCCAGTCATACCGCGCCCTACTTCACCTGGTCTTCCCACGCGCCGGTGACCTGCCGTGCACCACATCTGACTCCCTCTCGTTCTCGTCCTGCGCCGTAGGACGTCGCCTCTGGCCGGATCCAGCCGCCCTCGGCCTCTCCTCGAGCACTGGCCGCCCACAGCTCGCCGGAGAGACCCCTCCTCGCCACCCCGTTGTGCACCGAAAGTCAGGGCCGCCATGGACGAGACCCCCTGCGACCATGCCCCTGCCGTCCTCGCGTCCTGCTGCCTCCTGGGGTGTTGTGCCGTCGCCCGTTCGTCTTCAACCGCGGGAGCGCAGTTCTCCTTCTACCCCGTCCAGATCCGGCTGGCCTCCGCCGCCATTGCCCGTTCCCGGCCAGATCCAACTCCGGTGCCCTGTCCCCTTTGGTGTTGACCTCCACCATCAGCACCTGGCAGCACCTCCTCGGTCTGTGACTTGTGTTGATGCTGCTGCTCGCCTTGCGCCGATGAGCCCCGACGCCCCTTTGCTTTGTTGCACGCCCATGGCTTCCTTGTCGCTCATGATGCACCTCCCCGATGACCACCAGTGCACATCCACCTCGTCCTGCCGTTGTTGCCTCCATGTTGCTGCTCCGAAAGCCAAGTACAACTACAAACCCGAGGAATTCGGATGCATCAAGTCCCCGAAAAGACCCGTTTTTCGTCAAGTTCGACTACCCGTATCATCAAGGACCATTACGACCGGAGACCACGGACCCGTCAAGTACCCCTTCGAGCTATCAATAACGCAAGCGCCAAGTAACACGATGACCCCGAAGACTTCGATTTTGACAAGTCCGATGACGCTCTTGTACAACTACGTTGCCGAGTCCGGGACCGGCAAGGCCGACGACGCGGAAACACCAAGTACCCCTACGCGCGAAAACGCCTATGACCATTTCGGGATTCATCGAGTACCACTACCGTCGACCCTCGAAGACCCCGTGGACGTCAAGTTCCGTCTCGTGACCCCGAACCTCTACGAAAATGTTGTACGACTACTTCCATGGCCGAAGACCCGTGTACAACTACCGTCGCCGTGTACGACTACCTCCACAACGAACGTCCCGAGAATGTCTACTTCCTCTACTTTGCACCGAACGAGAACCGTCCCTTTTGCACGCTTCGAAGGTATAACCCCGAGACGACCGTCCGAGAACGTTTGCATGTGTTGTATGAGATGCACCCGTTGTCTGCACCGTGACCGAGTTGTCACTTGCTCGGTCCTCCTCTTTTGCCGCTAACCCGTGGGGACCCGGTATCCAGGAGCACCCCACCATCCTTGCATGACACGCCCCATCACTTTTCCTTTTGCACCGGCATCTCAATCGAGTTACCGGAAACCGGGACGTTGCCGTGGCACCCTTTCGTTATCGTTGTCGTGGCACTCCTTTTCATTTCCACCACGATGACAAATGCTTCTTAATATGCTCTTATCAACATTTCCATAAATACTGCATAAAACTTGCACATGTCATTCACATCATGATAATAACATTTAAATGTTTAAAATTGTTATTTGCATGAAATTACTAATGCATATGGGGTTTACCGGGTTTGTTGTTTGTTATATCCGGCCCCATTTAAATTGTTTAGATGGAATAGTTTTGTTATGCCTCACCTCTTTCCATGTTTAACAACATTTAATATTGTTGGGTACCTAAATGAGAGAGAAGTAAATAAGTCCCGTGGTGTTTCGTCAATATGCAACTCGTTGCATATTGAGCTCCACTTAACTTGTAGTTTTGCTTGTGTAGTTTGCCATGCCATGCCCTCTTTAAACCGGACATGCATCATACTTGGTTGTGCATCGTGTCATGCTTATGTGATGATTGTTTACTATGTTGTTTGCTCCTTTCCGGTGTTGCTTCTTCGGGTTGGTTCCGATAACGTCGTGTTTGTCAGCACCCGTTCGACTACGTCCGTTTTTCATCTTCATGGACTTGTTCTTCTTCCTGGCGGTATCTCAGGCAAGATGACCATACCCTTGAAATCACTTCTATCTTTGCTTGCTAGTTGCTCGCTCTTTTGCTATGCCTATGCTGCGATACCTACCACTTGCTTATCATGCCTCCCATATTTTTAAGCCAAGCCTCTAACCCACCTTGTCCTAGCAAACCGTTGTTTGGCTATGTTACCGCTTTGCTCAGCCCCTCTTATAGTGTTGTTAGTTGCAGGTGAAGATTGGAGTTTGTTCCATGTTGGAACATGGATATGTTGGGATATCACAATATCTCTTATTTAATTAACGCACCTATATACTTGGTAAAGGGTGGAAGGCTTGGCCTTATGCCTGGTGTTTTGTTCCACTCTTGCCGCCCTAGTTTCCGTCATATCGGTGTTATGTTCCCGGATTTTGTGTTTCTTACACGGTTGGGTTATAATGGGAACCCCTTGACAGTTCGCCTTGAATAAAACTCCTCCAGCAATGCCCAACATTGGTTTTAGCATTCGCCACCTAGCCTTTTCTTTCCCTTGGGTTCTGCAGACTCAAGGGTCATCTTTATTTAACCCCCCCCCCCCCCGGGCCAGTGCTCCTCTGAGTGTTGGTCCAAACTAGAGCCTTGTGCAGCGCCCCCTCGGGGAAACTCGAGGTTTGGTTTTAGTTGTATGGGGCGCTCATCGGAGTGTGCCCTGAGAATGAGACATGTGCAGTTCCTATCGGGATTTGTCGGCACATTCAGGCGGTGTTGCTGGACTTGTTTTACCATTGTCGAGGATGTCTTGTAACCGGGATGCCGAGTCTGATTGGATTGTCTTGGGGGAAGGAATATCCTTCGTTGACCGTGAGAGCTTGTGATGGGCTAAGTTGGGACACCCCACTAGTGCAGAACCGGGCAATAGCACCGGTTCGTAAGGGGCTTTAGTGCCGGTTCGATAACCGGCACTAAATTGTAGGCACTAAAGGCCCCCCCCCCTTTAGTACCGGTTTAGCAGGAACCGGTGCTAAAGGGCAAACACGTGGCACGAGCCAGCTCCGTGGGCCCGTAGGACATTAGTATCGGTTGGTAACACCAACCGGTACTAAATGTTTTGGTCTGTTTTGGTTTTATTTTTTATTTTTACTTTAATTTTGTGTTTTCAATTTAATTTAGTGATTGTTTTACATGATAATGAGTTGTTAAATCATTAGGTGATTAGTTTGACTGGATGCGTGTGGATCCTAGCTAAGTCATCAAGTATATGTCATATCCATATTATATATACTTGATCACCTACTTAAGTGATCGAGGTAATATGGATATGGCATATACTTGATCACTTAGCTAGAATCCATCCAGTTGAAACTAATATGCAATTTCTTTCATAAATGATATAATAACTCATCATCATCATCATCATATTAATTAATATAAAAACTCTTGCATCATATATATCATCACCAACGGTTTTCATAGCAAAGATATCATCGAGTTCAACATGGTAATGATATTATAAGCGTTCATAACACCACAAAAGCAAATCACTCTTTGAGATTAAGTTCAGGACGAAGAACACGGACATGGAGAGGACAAGTACTAAGAGCATGAACTAGCTAATTAATCACTCCTGCTGCTCTCTCTTAGGTAAAATAGCATAGAACATGTATAGCTTTGCTGATTCATCATATTGGAGCAGGCAGATGAACCTGTCTCTTAATCGTGGGTTGCGCTTCTGATTGCTGCCCCCTAGTACTTCTCTGTGATCGTTCACAATTTTGCTCCAGTCTTTTACTATTAAGCATTCCTCGCTATTAGAAATCCTGAATGCACTAAAGTGCATTGTAGGATATCTTGGCCGTAAGCTAACAATATTCATGGTACCTTTAGTCTTGATCCAATCAGGCACAACATTCATCGGGAGTCCCTGTTGAAGAACATCGTATACTAACATACTTAGCAATCAAGTTTAGCTTAAAAAAATAATGTATGCAAAAGATGCACTGAGGAGAAATAGTAGAAATCTTACCATCTTTCCTAAATATATGTGACCGTAGTTCAGTACGAACACTATTGGTCGCACGTTTTGAGTACTAACATTTCTAAGTGCAGGAAAGAAATTTGTCTTGACAGCATCAAGATCCTCAAGCCATGAAACATAATGACTTGTCTCCTCGCAGTTTAGTTCAGCCCCGGGATAGTGGACGGTCCTGTCTACCAAGCGCCGGACATGTTTGCTTGATTGGAAGTAAGCTGTCAATATAAATTGAGATCTATTAATTATTCAACTGGTTCAAATAATCTCATATCGAAGACATAAATATGGTTGAGAAACTCACATAATGGTAGAACTGGAGGCGTCTGCACATTGACCCAGATGTCTCTATTACCTTTAATATCATCTTCTGGACGAATATCAAAGGTGATAACCATATCAGGCTCAAATGCATAAGCCTTGCATAGTGCTTGCCAAGTTTTGCATTCAAAATAGGTGTATGTGTCTGCATTGTATAATTTGACGTTGAAGGTATAACCATGCTCGGTCTTCAAGTAAACTCTTTTTACCTCCATAGTTTCGTTAGGACTGAAACCTATCTTATCCAAGACAAAAATTCTTGCATGGCAGGGGATACGCTAGTAGAATAGTGAAAAATTAAAATTAAAAGGTGAAGCAAATGAAGCATAACTCATGCTTAATTAAGAAAAAAGACTTGTCGTTGTGACTTACTGTATCCACTTCGAAGTTCTCATCCAGCTTGATGCTGAAGCGTCTATCATCAACTAGAAAATTTCTGCCGCACAGGCCGCGCTGGTCTTCGCAGTATTCGCACATAATGAAATCGTGTTCGTCGTCAGACGACATTCCTATATTCATAGGTGAAACATTAAACACTTATTAGTTCTATTAATTCAACTAATTCTGTTAATTCAACTAGTTCAACTAAGCACTTACGAAGAATATACCTAATTAATTGAACTAATTCAACTAACTAGTTCAACTAATTAATTCAACTAAACTAGTTCTGTTAATTAGATAATGAAATCTCATATAACTAAACTAAATATATATCTAACATATAATTTATATCTAATATCTAACATATATGTTCATATATAGGTGAAACATTAAACACTTACTAGTTCTATTAATTCAACTAAATAAACTAGTTCTATTAATTCAACTAAGCATTTACTAAAAATAAACTAGTTCTATTAATTTCTTACTAAAATAAAGTAGGTAGTTCTATATAGTAATATTTTGATTAGATCATCAAATCTCATATACCTAAATTTTCTTACTAAAAATAAACTTGTTCTATTAATTTTCATACTAAAAATAAAATAGTTATATTAATTCAACTAGTTCAAATCTCATATATATACCTAATTAATATCTAGCTATACTAATTCAACTAGTTCAACTTGTTCTAACATTCTAACATTATTATCAACTAATTTATCTAACATTAATCTAAACAACAGAAAATAGAATAAGTAAAAACAATGTGTGTGTATGTGTGTGTGTGGTGTGTGTGTGTGTCTCTCTCTCTGTGTGTGTGTGGTGTGTGTGTGTGTGTCTCTGTGTGTGTGTGTGTACGACCGGGGGGCGGCGGCGTACGGGCGGCGGCGGGCGATGACGGGGGGACGGGCGTGGCGGGCGAGAGGCGGCTGCGACATACGGGCGCGGCGGGGGCGACGGCGACGACGGGTGGCGGGGGCGACGGCGGTGACGGCGACGACGGGTGGCGGGGGCGACAGCGACGACGGGCGGCGGAGACGGCGTGGGCGGCGCACGATGGGGCGACGGGCGCGGCGAGAAGTTTGGATCAAGAAGAACTACTGGTGGGCGAAACTGATTTTTTCGTAGGTTCCATATATATAGGAGGGGTCTTTAGTGCCGGTTGGAGCCACCAACCGGTACTAAAGGCCTATTTTCGCCAGGCCAAGGGGCGGGAAACGGCCCCTTTAGTACCGGTTCGTGCCACGAACCAGTACTGAAGACCCACCCTTTAGTACCGGTTGGAGCCACCAACCGGTACTAAAGGTTGTGTGCTGCCACCGGCGGTGCACAATGTTTAGTCCCACCTTGCCGAGCGAAGGGCAGCCGCACTGGTTTATAAACCCACCCGCGGCTGCTCCTTCGAGCTTCTCTATATAGCAGGCTTCTGGGCCTAATTAACTAGGGCGCGCTGCCCTGTGAGCCTGCTGGCTCTTCTGGGCCTGCATTTGCACACCCTAGGTCTGGTAGGCCCACTGGGCAGGGCGCCAACAAATTTTTTATATAGTTTTTTCTTTTCTGTATTATTTATTTTCTTCTATTTATTTTTGAGTAATTTTTATATAGTTTTTTTCTTTTCTGCATTATTTATTTTCTTCTATTTATTTTTGAGTAATTTTTTTGTATAGTTGTTTTATTTTCTGCATTATTTCTTTTCTTCTATTTATTGTCTTCTGGAAATTGAATGCTGCATACTGAACACAAAAGAAGTCCGGAGTTCAAATAAGTTTGAAAAACATTGAAGTGGCCGTGTAACAGATGAGTTCTCGTCCGAAACCCTGATACTCGGAAAGAGTTTGTCCAGTTTGTACACGAAGTGCGTCTAGTTCTTGCCGTGACCCTCTCTACTCTTCCGCGCATGCTATGCGGGTGATATGATGATACCATGCCAAGTTTCAATAGTTTTAGGATTCATTTTGTAGTGATTTTTAATTTCACGGTCATTTAGCTCTCTAAACAATTAGGTAAATGACCGAAAAACAACAAATGATGTCAGAACATGTTGGAAATTGATGACATCGCTTTGAATGCTGCATACTGAAAACAAAAGAAGTCCGGAGTTCAAATAAGTTTAAAAAACATTGAAGTGGCCGTGTAACAGATGAGTTCTCGTCCGAAACCCTGATACTCCGAAAGAGTTTGTCCAATTTGTACACGAAGTGCGTCCAGTTTTTGCCGTGACCCTCTCTACTCTTTCACGCATGCTATGCGGGTGATATGATAATACCATGCCAAGTTTCAATATTTTCAGGATTCATTTTGTAGTGATTTTCAATTTCACGGTCATTTAGCTCTCTAAACAATTAGGTAAATGACCGAAAAACAACAAGTGATGTTAGAACATGTTGGAAATTGATGACATCACTTTGAATGTTGCATACTGAACACAAAAGAAGTCCGGAGTTCAAATAAGTTATTAAAAATAAAAAAGAGGTGCAATGCTGGTTAATTTGCTTCAAGCCATTCGGAATAGTGTAGACTGCACTGCACATAGCTCAGTGCAATCTATGCTATTCCGCAAGGCTTGAAGCTAATCAACATGCAGGTGAGCATTGCAACTCTTCATCATTGTCTGTGCACTCACGGCTTATAAACCGCTCATATTCCCTCTCTCTTGGCAAGGTGGGACTAAAAATCAGCTTACAAAGAAACTCTAGTACCGGTTCATGGCATGAACCGGTACTAAAGGTCTTCGTGGGGCCCCAGCCTGACCATAGCCTGACACAACCTCATTAGTACCGGTTCGTGGCATGAACCGGTACTAAAGGTTGCCCACGAACCGGTACTAATGATGCCCGCCCGCCTAGCCGTTGGAACCGGCAATAATGGTCACATTAGTGCCGGCTCAAATTCAAACCGGCACTAATGTGCTTCACATTTGACCCTTTTTCTACTAGTGCCCCTGCAGGGATTTGATCTTTCGAAAGTCGTGCCCACGGTTATGGGAAGATGGGAATTTGTTAATGTCCGGTTGTAGAAAACCTGAAACTTATCTTAATTCAAATGCATGAACCGCGTGTGTAACCGTGATGGTCTCTTCTCGGCGGAGTCCGGGAAGTGAACACGGTGTTGGAGTTATGCTTGACGTAGGTTGTTCTATGATCACTTCTTGATCATAGTTTCTCGACCGTGCTTTGACTCCTCTTCTCGCTCTCATTTGCGTTTGTTAGCCACCATATATGCTAGTCGCTTGCTGCAGCTCCACCTCATACCTTTTCCCTTCCTATAAGCTTAAATAGTCTTGATCGCGAGGGTGTGAGATTGCTGAGTCCCCGTGACTCACAGATACTTCCAAAACCAGCTTGCAGGTGCCGATGATGCCGTGAAGGTGATGCAACCAAACTCAAGGAGGAGCTCGATGAAGATCGTGTTCGTTATGTTGTTTTGTTTCCAGTTGATCGATAGTGGAGCCCAGTTGGGACGATCGGGGATCTATGTAGCATTTGGGGTAGTCTTCTTTATTTTGGTTCCGTAGTCGGACCTTGTGTGTATCTGGATGATGTAATGCTTTATTCATGTATTTGTGTGACGTGGCGAGTGTAAGCCAACTATGGATCTCTTTCCCTTTATGTATCACATGGGTTGTTGTGAAGATTACCTCACTTGCGACATTGCTTTCAATGTGGTTATGCCTCTAAGTCGTGCTTCGACACGTGGGAGATATAGCCGCATCGAGGGCGTTACAGAACCGTTATGTGATGAAGTCGGAGCATGATTTATTTATTGATTGTCTTCCTTATGAGTGGCGGTCGGGGACGAGCGATGGTCATTTCCTACCAATCTATCCCCCTAGGAGCATGCGCGTAATACTTTGCTTTGATAACTTGTAGATTTTTGCAATAAGTATGTGAATTCTTTATGACTAATGTTGAGTCCATGGATTATACGCACTCTCACCCTTCCACCATTGCTAGCCTCTCTATTATCGCGCAACTTTCACCGGTACCATAAACCCACCATATACCTTCCTCAAAACAGCCACCATACCTACCTATTATGGCATTTCCATAGCCATTCCGAGATATATTGCCATGCAAATTTCCATCGTTCCGTTATTATGACACGCTTCATCATTGTCATATTGCTTGCATGATCATGTAGTTGACATTGTATTTGTGGCAAAGCCACCTTTCATAATTTTCAGAAATGTCACTCATGCATCATTGCACATCCCGGTACACCGCCGGAGGCATTCACATAGAGTCATATTTTGTTCTAAGTATCGAGTTGTAATTTTTGAGTTGTAAGTAAATAAAGTGTGATGATCATCATTATTAGAGCATTGTCCCAGTGAGGAAAGGATGATGGAGACTATGATTCCCCCACAAGTTGGGATGAGACTCCGGACGAAAAAAAGAAAAAAAAGAGAAGAGGCCAAAAATAAAAAAAGGGATCTTCATGATAGAGAGTCTCGTATGATATCACTTTCATATACTAGTGGGAATTTTTCATTATAGAACTTGGCTTGTATATTCCAATGATGGGCTTCCTCAAATTGCCCTAGGTCTTCATGAGGAAGCAAGTTCTATGCACACCCACTTAGTTTCTTTGTTTGAGCTTTCATATACTTATAGCTCTAGTGCATCCGTTGCATGGCAATCCCTACTCACTCACATCGATATCTATTGATGGGCATCTCCATAGCCCGTTGATACGCCTAGTTGATGTGAGACTATCTTCTCCTTTTGAGAACATCAAACGTATGAAACAATTGCTTGGCTTGTCATCGGGGTTGTGCATGATTTAAATATTTTGTGTGGTGAAGATAGAGCATAGCCAGACTATATGATCTTGTAGGGATAACTTTCTTTGGCCATGTTATTTTGAGAAGACATGATTGCTTAGTTAGTATGCTTGAAGTATTATTATTTTTATGTCAATATTAAACTTTTGTCTTGAATCTTATGGATCTGAACATTCATGCCACAATAAAGAAAAATTACATTGAGAAATATGTTAGAAAGCATTCCACATCAAAAATTCTTCTTTTATCATTTACCTACTCGAGGACGAGCAGGAATTAAGCTTGGGTATGCTTGATACGTCTCCAACGTATATATAATTTTTGATTGCTCCATGCTATTATATTATCTATTTCGGATGTCAATGGGCTTTGTTTTACACTTTTATATCATTTTTGGGACTAACCTACTAATCGGAGGCCCAACCCAAATTGCTGTTTTTTGCCTATTTTAGGGTTTCGAAGAAAAGGAATATCAAACAGAGTCCAAACGGAATGAAACCTTCGAGAACGTGATTTTCTCAACGAACGTGATCCAGGAGACTTGGAGTGGGCGTCAAGAAACAACGGAGGAAGACACGAGGCAGGGGGCGCACCTACCCCCCTGTGCGCGCCCTCCACCCTTGTGGGCCCTTAGTTGCTCCACCGACGTACTTCTTCCTCCTATATATATCCACGTACCCCCCCCCCAAACATCCAGGAGAACCACAAAAACCTAATCCCACCACCACAACCTTCTGTACCCGAGAGATCCCATCTTGGGTTCCTTTTTCGGAGCTCCATCGGAGGGGGCATCGATCACGGAGGGCCTCTACATCGACTCCATGGACTCTCCGGTGATGTGTGAGTAGTTTAGTTCAAACCCTCGGGTCCATAGTTATTAGCTAGATGGCTTCTTCTCTCTCTTTGGATCTCAATACAAAGTTCTCCTCGATCTTCTTGGAGATCTATTCGATGTAATCTTCTTTTGCGGTGTGTTTGTCGAGATCCGATGAATTGTGGGTTTATGATCCAGATTATCTATAAACAATATTTGATTCTCCACTTAATTCTTTTATGTATGATTGGTTTATCTTTGCAAGTCTCTTTGAATTATCAGTTTGGTTTGGCCTACTAGATTGATCTTTCTTGCAATGGGAGAAGTGCTTAGCTTTGGGTTCAATCTTGCGGTGCTCGATTCCAGTGACAGAAAGGGAACCGACACGTATTGTATTGTTGCCATCGAGGATAAAAAGATGGGGTTTATATCATATTGCATGAGTTTATCCCTCTACATCATGTCATCTTCCTTAAAGAATTACTCTGTTCTTATGAACTTAATACTCTAGATGCATGCTAGATAGCGGTCGATGTGTGGAGTAATAGTAGTAGATGCATAATCGTTTTGGTCTACTTGTCTCGGACGTGATGCCTATATACATGATCATACCTAGATATTCTCATAACTATGCTCAATTCTATCAATTGCTCGACAGTAATTCGTTCACCCACCGTAATACTTCTGCTCTTGAGAGAAGCCACTAGCGAAACCTATGGCCCCTGGGTCTATCTTCTATCATATTAATCTTCCAGTACCTAGTTATTTCTATTTGCCGTTTATTTTACTTTGCATCTTTATTTATCTTTATCATAAAATACCAAAAATATTATCTTATCATATCTATCAGATCTCACTCTCGTAAGTGACCTGAAGGGATTGACAACCCCTTTATCGCGTTGGTTGCCTTATTTGTTTGTGTAGGTGCGTGGGACTTTAGCGTGATCTCCTACTGGATTGATACCTTGGTTCTCAAAAACTGAGGGAAATACTTACGCTACTTTACTGCATCACCCTTTCCTCTTCAAGGGAAAACCAACGCAGTGCTCAACATGTAGCACCTGTGAAGGTCTCCGCTCGTGACACTCTCACGTAATAATGAGTGGGGCTGTACATTCCCCGGAGTCTCAAGAGTGCCACCCTCGGGCTTCGGGGGCTCCCTCCCACTTCCTAGTGGCATCACTTAGCTCTACGCTAGTGAGAAGACTAGACTAGGTGCCGGACGTGGCTTTCATTTGCTTTCCGTAGTTGGCTTGCCCCTCTTTAATGAAAATTTGCTTTCTGGTGTTCCTTGCCGGCTTGGTTCCATCGCCTTTTGCCTCCGTTTCTGCCCGCGGTTCCTTGTTTTGACCCATGCTCTCGCTCGCATGCCTCGCGAGAGGGCTAGACAGGTTCCCTCGTGAGCATTTTTCCTGTTCTTCGTGAGGCACCCTCACTCGAGCTCGCAAGCTGGCGCACCTCTCTCAATCCGTGCCCCTCGGGTACCGTGATGCAAAGCGTTGGGTCGTGGCCGGCTGCACCTGCGACCAGGGCTCGGAAGAATAAGAGTTTCCTAACGAATTTTTGCAGTTCCTAGACGCCTCCCGAGCCAAGGAGGCCTCGCCAGGCACCGGGAAATGCACGCCTCACGACGCAGAAACTACTTCGAGCGCGCCAAGCTAAGTTATTTCTACGCGCCTACATAAAACGCGGATGCTGCAACGTGACATAGGAACGATAAACATAGCATAGCAACTTGGAAATCATGGTTCGTTGCACATCCCTGCGGGGCCCCATACTTGTCTCTCTCTTAATGCAGGAAGAAAAGGAAGAACGAAACAAAAGTGGCACGTGCCCCTGCAGCAGTTCACGAGGATGGGCCCATAGCGCTCTCCTGGGCTCAGCCAGACCCCTCCTCACGCTTCACTGGAGCGCGGCGACGAGACAACTCGCTGCCACCCTCGAAACAGGCGCGGCGGCATAGCGGCTGGTCGTAGCCGCTGCTGCTGGAGCTGTCGTCGGAAGAAGAGCCGCCATAGCTGAACGAGCCATGGCCGGCGCCAAGGACAAGCCCTCCTTCACCCTCGTCGCGGCCGTCGCCGAGCTGAGCACGTCACCGTCGTCGTTTTCCTCAGGGCAGCACCCGACGCGGTGACCATCTTCCCCGAACACCCTCACATAGAGGGTCGCGTTGCCATCCTACTTGAAGTGGAGGGTGCACCGCCGGCCCAGGCCGCGCGCGCGGGCAAATGTCTGCCAGCCGCGGGCCAAGGCTGCGTTGCCCACAATGGAGACCTCGACTACGACCCATGAAGCCTTGCTGCAGCAGCCGTCCGCCTGCAACCAGAGATTGCCTGGACCCATGGCTGGCAGCTCGCCGGCAAAGAAGCGCGGAAGTTGAAGCCAAGTGCCGGCCGGGTTCTCTGACCACACGATGAACTCCGGTAGCACCTCCGCCGAGTGGAAGCACGGCCGGGGAGGCCGCGCGACCATGGCGCTCCTCCCTTCATCAACGGGGCTGCCATGACCTGGGCGACTCCCACCGCGTGAAGAGGCGCCACCGCAGCCTCGAGGGGCCACGGCAGGGGTCGCGGTGTGCTTGCAGGGACGGCCGCGCCCCCTCTTAGGTGGCGGTGAGCCGGCCCCTCCTGGCAGGCCTTCCCATTTTCTGTGGCCGAGAACCTCTTTGCAGGCGCCATGGGTGTCACTGTTAGCGATGAAGCAAGGGAGAAGAAGCGAGCGGAGAAGGAAGGGATGAGCGACGGGGGCTCCGCCCCCTCCTCATTTATAGCGGGAGAGGGCCAACCGGCGATCCCCACGATCATATGTAATGATGATTTTACTCTGCATGCAGCAGGGACTCGTCAAGTCGGGCTGCCAAGGCAGCGTGGGGAAGCGGAGTCGCCCACGTCCCATCAATCGCCATGCGTCAACCGAGGCCACAGGCTGTTGGGGCCCGTGGCGCTCCGCACTTGCCCCTTGGCTTCGCCTCGAAGCCAAGTCCGAGCGCGCCTTAGGCCTGGGGGCTACTCTCGGAGTCCTGGGAACGGGGGTCCCAAGACTTGCCTGCCTGCGGACCACGACATGGCTCCGCCAGCGGCCCTGTACGGCCCATATTCATCAGCAAACACTCAAGACCCTCGCAAGGCGGACGATGCAAGACCAAATCTGGGGTGGCCTCACAAGGTGCCTTGCGAGGGGCGGAGAGATCAAGGCGAGGGGCACCTCGCGAGGTTCCTGTGATGCAAGCCATGACGACCGGGGCCAGGCGGGCACGAGGCTGGCTCCAGCGCGCACAGTGTCCTCGTTTACTCTTTGGTACTAAAGAGGAAAGCGCGGGCGAGGAGTCCTGAGCCATCGGGCAAAGGTTTCCATATCAGTGCAACGAGACCAAGACCAGTAGGATGAGAGGACGGATGTCACCGTGGAGCCCAGGATGGTGTCACCACCAGAGCCTTTGGCAGGCGAAGACTACCTTTAGTCAGGATAACTTGTACTAATTGTCCCCCTTCAAATTTGGCCATTGTGGCATCCCTTCTCGCCAGCATTTGGGAAGAGGACCAGGGCCTCTATAAATAGGACTAGCCACCACAGTAGGAGGCAACTGATCCGAGGCCATTCAGATCATCCTCATCCGCACAAACTCACCAAGCACAAGAGCACCTCTCCTCAGGAGGTTGTTCTTCCCTTGTAACTGTTCATCCTCAGCCCAAGAGGCAATCCACCACACCACACTAGAGGAGGGTATTACACCACATCAGTGGCCCGAACTAGTATAAATCTTGTGTCCCTTTGTTCTGCAAGTTCGACGCGCTGAGCCTTGAGATCACGGTCAGAGAGAGTGCAAGGGGGAGGAGAGATGTTCGTGCGCACCCCAGTGTTCGAACCTCAAGGGTTTTGCCGGAACCCGAAATCCGACAGACGCAGAGCACTTAGGATAGTGTGAAAGGGGGGAGCTAGCATGGACACAACCTGGCAGCATTGCCATCAGTTGCGCATGAGCCGGGCGCCACGTAGGGAATCGAGCCAGGATCCCTAAGATAAGTCATGTATCCAAGGCAGCCCAGCTTGTGACTTAGGATTTTCGGCTCCTGTAGCCTTGCTCCGGCAATGTTGCCATCCTTTTCTACCTTTAGGGAGCTGCTTTCACGCCAAGGGGGGGGCTCTTGAGCATCGCGCCTAAGGAGCTCTTACCGGACCTCGGGCCGCTCACCTCCTGGCCTTGACCACGGCACCGTGACCTAGCATACCAGCGATGGCTGAAGCCTGCCTGGGGACTGGGACCTATCGGCGTAGAGAACTAAGCTGTTGTGAGGGCGAAAAGGGGGAACAATGCTGGAGCAAGACGTGCAATCACGAATTTCATAGTAGGAATAACATTGCTACAAAAGTACTACAGATTCTTTACACACCCCCACGGGGTTCATCTCGATTCCTCGCAGGGAACAAAAGAAGAAGATTTCCAGGAGCCATATCTACAGGTGTCGCCGCCAACACCATCATCAACAGTGGGCCACGAGGGGTCGGCGGCAACCCCATCCAGATCAGCGACGACGACGGGCTGACGCTGTCGCTGCGATCCGGGCACGATGAGAGCTTGGGGGCACGTAGCTGTCATCGCTCGTCTCCGGAGTCTCGCCAGGCTCGGGAGAGTCGCTAGACTCCCAGGAGCCGTCACTGCTGCTGGAGGAGCTATCAGCAGGTCCAAGGACTGGCCCAGCGCCGGCCGCTGCACCGTCCTGGCAGCCCCCTCCAGGGCAACACTCCAGGTGGCGGCCTTCCTCGTCGAAGACCTTGAAGAACAGCGTGGAGGCGCCATCGTACTTGAAATGGATGGTGAGGGCCCCCTCCGTGTGACAAACGCGGGCAACCTCGCCCCATCCACGAGTGATGAAGATCTTGCCCGGGGAAACGGCCTCGACCTCCGCTCCAGTTGTCGGGGTGCTTCACTCGGCGTGTTGCAGCCACAGCTGGGGCGGCCCCCTTGGTGCCATCTCATCGGCAAGGAACTGCGGGAACTTGATCCAGGTGCGCGGCGACATCGCCGCCCAAACCACGAGCTCGCGTGAGGAGCCCTCGGTGTGAGTTCGCCGGGCGGCGGCGCGTGCCACCACGGCTTGGCTACCGCGGCCATGCCGCGAGCAATGCGAGGCGCTGCCTCCTCCTCCGAAGCCTTGCACTTGGGTGTACAAGGGCAACGGGTAACCGGGGGAGGCCTCTCGTACCATGGCCTCGTCACCTCCTGCCTCGCGACGATGTCGCGTGGTTGGGAAAACCTCTTCTTCCGCGGAAGATATCCCTGCTCCTCGCAGGGGGCCTTCCCTTTCTCCATGGCGGAAAACCTCCTTATCGGCGCCATGGGTGTCGCAGCAAGACGGTGGAGCAAGGAAGAAGAAGAAGCAAGCGAACTGGAGAAAGAGATGAGCGACGGGGGCTCTGACCCCTCCTCATTTATAGCCTAAGGAGGCCAACCACCGGCCTCCATGATCTAAGGTAATGATGGTTTTCTTCTGCATGCAGCAGGGTCTCATCAAGTCAAAGGGATCTCAAGGCAGCATGGGGAAGCAAAGGCGCCCATGTCCCGTTAATCGCCACGCGGCGACCAAGGCCGCAGGCGGTTGGGGCCCGTGGCACTCTGCACTTGCCCTTTGGCTTCGCCTCGAAGCCAAGTTCAAGCGCGCCTTAGGCCCGGGGGCTACTGTTGGCGTCCTAGGAACGGGGGTACCCAGACTTGCCTGCCTGCGGCTCACGGCGTGGCTTCGCCAGCGGCCTGGTACGGCCCATCATCTGCAACAACAACTCAAGACCCTCGCGAGGGGCCAAGCCTCGCGAGGCAGACGACGCCAAGACCTCCCTGGGGGTAGCCTCACTAGGCTGGCTCCTGAGGAGCGGAGATATCGATGCAAGGGGCACCTCGCGAGGTCCACATGACGTGAGCCATGACGACCAAGGCCAGGCGGGCGCCAGCGGGCGCAGTGTACCAGTTTCCTCTTTGGTGCTAAAGAGGCAAGTGCAGGCGAGGAGTCTCGAGGCATCAGGCAAAGGTTTCCTTATTGGTGCAACAATACCAAGGCCAGCAGGACGGCAGGACGAAGGTCACCGCGGAGCCCACAGTAGCGTCACCACCAGAGTCTTTGGCAGGCGAATACCACCTTTTGGCAGGATAGCTTGTACTAGTCGCCCCCCTTCAAACTTGGTCGTTGTTGGATCCCTTCCTGCCTAACATTTGGGAAGAGGACCAGGGCCTCTATAAATAGGGCTAGCCACCACCATAGCCAGGGGAGAGCATTCGGACCATCGGCGCACACACCAGCTCATCAAGCTCAAGAACACCTCCCCTCAGGAGGCAGTTCATCCATTGTACTAGTTCATCCCTAGCCCTCGAGGCAATCCACCACCACCACACTAGAGTAGGGTATTAGACCAGAACGATGGCCCAAACCAGTGTAAACCTCTATGTCATGTGTTCCTTGGGTTCATGGACCTAGGCCTTGAGATCGTCGTGGGAGCGAGCGAGCTAGAGAGAGAGAGAGTTCTTCGTGCGCACCCCAGTGTTCGAACCTTAAGGGTTTGCCGGAACCCAGAATATGATAAGGGTAATCTACGCATAGGGGTTGATGCATGTTTTTATTATCTTTTCTCCGATAGAAACTTTGGGGTCTCCTTGTAGTTCTTTGTGTGGATTGAATATTATGATCATGATGTTGTTTGATGCATATCATAGAATTTACTCATGGATACTTGTGGTGACATTGCAGTATCTAGGTGACATTAGAGTTGGTTGATGTGTGTCATATGGTGTTATTTTAGTACAAACTCTTGATAGATCGATCAGAAAGAATAGCTTTGTGTTATTTTAGTATGAACTCTAGGATAGATTGATCGGAAAGAATAGCTTTGAGGTGGTTCCGTACCCTACAAACAATTTCTATCTTTTGTTCTCCACTATAGGAACTCGGGAGTGATTCTTTATTGCACTCTGAGGGATAATCATATGATCCAACTATGTTAGCATTGTTCAGAGATTGCAGTAGTGAAAGTATGCGCCCTGGGCCTCATTTTCAAGCATTGCAATACCGTTTTTGTGCCCGTTTACTATTTGCTGCCTTGCTGTTTTTATTTATTCAGATTATAAAAATATATTTCTACCATCCATATTACACATTTATCACCATCTCTTCGCTGAACTAGTGCACCTATACAATTTGCCATTATATTGGGTGTGTTGGGGACACAAGAGATTTCTTTTATTTGATTGCAGGGTCGTTTGAGAGAGGCCATCTTCATCGTACACCTCTCACGGATTGGTAAACCTTAGGTCATCCACTTGAGGGAAAATTGCTATTGTCCTACAAAACTCTGTGCTTGGAGGTCCAACACGTGTCTACAAGAATAAAGTTGCATAGTAGACATAAGTTTTCAACCGAGAGGTCTTGGGTTCGAGTCCCAGGAACTCTCAATTTTGTCCTCCTTGCTTCCTCGCAAAAAAAGAAAGAAACTCAAAGACTTGAGAAGGCGTACAGAATAAGCTAGTGTGCCAGTAAAGAGACATTGCTGAGTTATAGAAAAAAGAGAGACGTGCTCCTGTAGCTGGTTCGAATCCAAACCTAGACTACGATTATATATGCTGCAAGTAATGAAACTAACATATCCAATGTTTGCTTCTCCTCTTCTCTACTTACTCGGCCTAGCATCAGAAGCTCTAGCCCCAGCAACCATGTCCGCTGGCTGCTCGTCCACCTGCTCTTCAGCAGGCAACAACCAGATATGTGCCAAGTCGCCACCCGTACCATCGCCTGTGGGTCTCATCACACCCCCATCGGCACACGCACCGCCATCGGTTGCTCCTCTCAACCCACTGCCGTTGGTGTGGTGCCACTGCTGCAAATCACGCAGAGTTATCTATCGCGTCTCAACCACAATCCTCAACCCTGGCCGAGTCTTCTACAAATGCCCGAATCATGGGGTAATAATATGTTTAAATGTTATTCCGCTACTTTCAGTTGTTGATTTTTTAATAGTTTGGTTGACAATCTTCCAATTTGATTCGTGCAGAAAAAGGAAGATTTGTGTGATTTGTATTTCTGGGAAGTTGCTGATGTGGGGGAATGCAACCACGCTGATTATTTGGTTAGCCGAGGAATCCCAATACTAGCAGGTTGGGGTGTTGGACAAGTACCTGAAGGAACGGCACAAGAGAAAGATGCAGAGCAGAAGGTTAAAGATGCAGTTCCTCTGATCATGGCCAAGCAACAACTGATGAACGGCCTTGACATCAATGAGGATATGAAAGAGCTTGTGAAGATAATGGGAAAAATTGATGTGCTCTGTAGGATGATTGTCTCTTTATTTGGAGTGCATGTAATACTCGTGCTGTATTCAGTGGCTATGGCAGGAGCACTTTGTTGAAACTAGTAATGAATGAAACATGTTAGCGGGCTGGGCGTAGAGTTGTGAACATCTAATGATTTCTATTAACGGAAATTGGGGGTATCCCATTTTTCTCACAAAGAAATAAATAGCAGAGGCCCTTTTGCTAATAAATAAATAAATTAGCATAGGCCCTGTCGGGTCAGCTTTGTTCCCATTCGAAGACGTCGAGTAAATTGCAATCCAACAGCAAACTATGTCATCAAATACATGTTTCACGACCAAATATGAGTACAACTAAACAACAATGTCATCATGTTTTAGTCATCATACAATCACCAAACACAAATCTACATACATAATAAGTGATGTTCTCAGAGAAAAATACTAAACAACAAGTTCATCAGGTTTTAGTTGTCATAGAAAACACAATTTCACATATTAGATAAAAAAACATCTTCTGACGGGAAAATACAACAAAAGCAATCTAATCATCATCCGCAACAGCAGCATCAACATGTTCGCCATGTGTATCAGTCTGAATCGTAACTCCCCTAGTGTCGTCTTGTTCTTCATTCTTAATGTCCACGAACATTGGTGTCTTATTAATCAACTCTCGTATGTCCACAACCCGACAGGAAATCTTTTTTCCGGCGTCATTGACGTGATGGTTCTCAAACATATTAGGAACATCTATGGAAACTTCTACATCAGGAGCAGTGTAAGCATCATCTTGTTGTGAAACTTCATTACGCGAATTCCTCTGCTCAAACCTTTGCAATACTCTCCAGTTATTGCTACATTCAAATGTGTCTTCCAAGAAAAATATATGTGTTGCTTGATTTTCCAAAATAAAAGGCTCGTAGGTCTGGTACGCCGCCTTGACATTGATGGATTTTAAATAATCATCAGCTCTGGGTTTTGCGATCCTGGAAAACAGGTTATACTAACGACAACACAACAGAACCACACACCGATGAACCTCAAAACTGGAGATACACTGCAAGTGAACAATGTCTGTTATGTTAGCATACATTTCAGTTGTCTCTTCGTCGTACTTATCCATGCTCATGATGGCACTGTTTTGTGTCTTCCTACCTTCATCGCGTGTAAGGGTGTTGTAGCGCACATCTCCAACAACGCAAGATTCACAATGTCTTACCTGAGTATCAGGACCCATTGCTAGTGCGTAAAGGTCATCATTAACTGCCTGCCCATCCTCCTGCATCTTCTTAACCTATGGTTAGAAAATAGACAAGCTAATCATCTTATGTACTCAATATATTAAAAAAAGTGACAGTGCAATTCAAAAGCTTACATGGCTCTTGAGCCATTTTGCAAATCTTGCCATAACCAGTTTGTCAATGTTTCTTAGATTTTGCGGCAATAACTCCTTTTTGTAGACGCTCCATAACATAGTGATCGCGTCAAACATCTAAATATATAAGAATGTGCTGCAAGTTTAGTAGATTACGATGTATAAGCTGCAGTACTTAGCACTTACTCGATATAAGGTAGAATCTCAGAATAGTTATTCCACACAAACCAAACCATTTTGTCCAAATCTTTAGGGTTGTCATCTTGTCGACTCTTCCTTGTAACTCAAACAGAACAATCGAAAACATTGAGCCCGGGATTGTCTTCACCCACCTCTTTCCTAAGATGATCAGTTGTTTCAATGTCAACACTTCTGTAGCGATGTAGGCCTCTCCAATGGAACCCTAGGGTCTAGCTCTGTTCCTAACACAGCCCTTGAAAGTACCTAGCCGCCTTTCAATAGGGTACATCTAGCCATACTGCACTGGACCTCTAAGTAGTGCCTCATCAGGTAGATGAACAGCCAAATGCACCATCACATCAAAGAAGGCTGGAGGGTATATCTTCTCAAGGTCGCATAGGATAGTTGGTATCTTGTCTCTAAGACTCTCCAAAGCATCTATCATGATATTTCTACTGCAGAGTTCCCTGAAGAATTGTCCCAACTCTGTAACTGCTTTGTATAAGTCAGGGCGGCCCAATCCTCTAAGGATAACATGTAAAACCCTTTGAAGTAGGACGTGACAGTCATGAGTTTTCAACCCGTGTACCTTGTTTCCATCTGCACTGACTCTCCTTATAGGGTTGGAAGCAAATCCATGTGGGAATCTCACACGTGATAAGACCTCGCATAATTCTTTCTTTTTACCTTGTCCAAGACGTACACATCTGGTGCCATATCCCACGGTTTACCTTCATCTTCCACCTGCAAATCCTTTCTTATACCCAGGTGTGTCAAATCAATCCTAGATTTTAAGGTATCTTTCGTCTTGCCTTCAATATTAAGTAGTGTGTAGATAATGATGTCACATATATTTTTCTCGATGTGCATCACATCAAGATTATGCCACAGATCCAAATCTTGCAATACTCCAAGTTCCAAAAAGGGGACCTGCGGGTAAAGAATAATTTCTCTTCTGCCCAGCCATGCTTCCTTTTCCCACTACCATTATCAGGATGGTTTCCTGGTGTAATATGCCCGACCTTCTCTAATTCCACTTGCAACTCATCGCCGGTGATCCTCTTTGGCACATCACGGTTTTCATGCTTTGCATTGAACACATATCTTTGGTATTTTGTAGGACAGCCTTGTCCTTTGCAAGGAAACGGCGGTGTCAATTGTAACAGATCTTGCTAAGTACTGCGTATGACAACGGATTCCTGTCATAGCGAACAAATGCATTGTAACCATGTGTTGTTCGCCCTGACATAGTGCCCAAATCCAGATAATCATGGATGCACCAAATCATAACAGCATGCAAAAAGAAATCAGCTGGTGGGCTGCTATATAGGTCTCGAGTGAGAACACCCCTCCATAGTTGTTGAAGTTCCTCCACAAGAGGCTCCATGAATATATCAAAATCCTTTCCAGGACTTTTTGGACCTGGGATGAGCAAGCCCATCACGTAGTTTGATTCTTTGGTGCAGACATTTGGAGGCATGTTGTAAGGGATAACAAGCACTGGCCACATGCTATATGTGGCGCTCTGGTGGCCAAATGGGTTAAATCCATCTGAAGCTAATCCAAGTCTAATGTTTCTTGGGTCAGCAGCAAACTTTTTGTGTTTTTGATTGAAGCTTTCCCAGTCAATACCATGAGTCGGATGGCTCATTACATTCTGACCTCTATACTCCTGGTTCCTAGAATGCCATAGTACATCCTCTCTTGTTTCAACATCATGAAACAACCTCTGCAATCTTGGTATAATTGGAAAATGTCTCATAACATTATGAGGAATCCTCTTAACAACATCGCCATCTTTCATTGACGATTTGCATTTTCGGCATTCACTTAAGTTGGCATAATTCTTCCGGAATAGAACACAATTATTCTTACAAAAATGGATCATATCATATCCAATTCCAATTGCAGACAGGAAATTCTTCATTTTACTATAGGTGTGTGGTAGCTCAGACGCATCTGGGAAAGATTTGTAGAAAGCAGCCAACATCGCATCGAATGATTTGTTGGTCATCCGCTCAGATGTCTTCACCTGAAGAAAGGTCACCATAGCTGAGAACACTGACAGCTTATTTCCTGGGGTGACAACCACGTTGCATTGTCCCAACATGCGGGCTCATTGTTTTTATTCTGCAGGTGAAATTTCACGAAATGCGCGAGCATTTCGTAGCATTGTTTCAATGTTGGTCAAATTCACTGGCTCCGCCACCACTACCACCTCCTCCTCCTCTTCCACCTGAGCATGAGGCAGAACAAGATGGTGATCTGCTGCTTCCATATAGTCAGTAATATTGACGTTCACATCTTCACCGTGATGAACCCACCTAGTATATGTGACTGACATCCCATACAAGTGTAGATGATCTTGCACAGTTGACTAGGGTCTTTGAAAGTGCGTTATATCTACTAGAGGGGGGTGAATAGGCGATTTTTATGAATTCTTCACTGAGGAATTTCAGGGTGAGGAAATTCCTGAGTGAAGAACTACTTTCAGCGGAATAAGTACTCAGAAGTAAACATTACAGAACATGAACATGGTCTTTATGATGAAATGAAAAACAAGCATAGAGTACAGAAAGCGTAAACATGGGATAACACAGGATGAAGACAAACAGACTGAAGAAATTGAACTAAGGAAGTAGAGAAAGTCTTCAGTCAAAGTCTTCGAACAGATATGAACAAGCTCACAACACAGAAATGAGGAAATGAAAGGGTTGAGGAAATGGAACCAGGTAGCTTGGTGAAGACAATGATTTGGTAGACCAGTTCCAACTGCTGTGACAGTTGTACGTCTGGTTAGGGCGGCTAGGTATTTAAACCTAAGGACACACAGTCTCGTACACCCAGTTCTGAACACGCAGTCTAGAACACTCAGTCCTAACCGTATTCCCCTTGAGCTCAGATCACACAAACCTCGCCCAATCACTAGTGGTAAGTCTTCAGGTGAATTCCAAACCTTCACAGACTTGGTCACTCAGTGATCCACAATTTCCTCTTGGTTGCTCTAGACCCTGACGCCTAACCGTCTGGAAGATGCACAGTCTTCAAAGGTAACAAGCGTCGGATCCATGCAGAATCAATCTCTTCAGTGATGCTCAATCACTTGGGGTTTGTAGGTGTTTGGGTTTGGGTTTTCCTCACTTGATGATTTTCACTCAAAGTCCTCGGAGGATGGGATGCTCTCAAATGACAAGTGTCAGTTTCTCTCGGAGCAGCCAACCAGCTAGTGGTTGTAGGGAGCGGCTATTTATAGCCTAGGGAGCATCCCGACATGATAAGATATAAATGCCCTTCAATGATATGACCGTTAGGTGGGTAGATATTTTGGGACAGCTGGCGCATAGCACAGCAACGGTCGGATATTTGAGTATCAAAATTGTAGCGACCCGACCTCAAATGGTCAAGTATCTGTGCTTCAGTGTAATCCCTGGATCGGTAATGCTGACACACACAGTACTTCAAAGGATTTATAACAGAGTAGCAATCACACACTTAATGCATCAAATGTCTCAAAAGAGAACTTATTACAATAAATATGGCTTAAGGCCATCTAATACGATAACAGCAAAAGGCTTGGAAGATAAAGTGAGTCCATCAACTCCAACGGCATAGCTGAGCTACATGGCAACGACCTAGCGAACCTTACTCCTTGTCTGAAAAGTCTGCAACATGATATGTTGCAGCCCGAAACGGGTCAGCACATGGAGTATGCTGGCAATGTAACACAGTAGAGAAATGAACAGAAATAATGCTAACACTATATGCATATTTGGGCTGGTGGAGGCTGTATGGTTATAAGGTTTTTGCGAAAAGCCAATTTTTTCCTACAACAAAGGAATAAGTTTTATTTTAACTATCATGGTGGTTGAAACATCATTGAGAAGGTTCCTCCAACTCAATCCCAATTAAAGTAGTTCATTAACCCAACAAATTAATTTAGAGTGATGAGATACCATAGGATAATCCAAGTACTAGATACTCAAAATGTCCATATCCGGGACACGACTAACCATGATTAGACTATACACTCTGCAGAGGTTTGCGCACTTTTATCCACAAGACTCGATCTCCTCTGTTGGATTTCTCGCACTACATGGTGTTTGAGAAACGGATGATCGAGACATAGTCTTTCAGAAGCATTTACTCTTTACTCTGGGTGGACAGTTACACCTACTTTCCCTCTACATCTGCTAGCCGACCACTGAAATAGGTCACACAACTTACTCATACTATGCTAGAGCCCATAACGGCTTGTGGCTGCACACAGAAGTTTCTAGCATGAATAATCTTAAGATCCCTTTGAGCCTGGGTGGCGGAACATACGATGATCACACGGGTACTCCAGGATATCCTAGGACAACACTGGATTCTCCAGGTGCCCAAACAAGCAATCCACCCATATGTGTATTAAAGTTGCCACCTTAAGTTGAACCATCAATTAACAATCTCACATCTATCATGGATACACTCAAACCCAATCCACGTCTACGAGTATAGCATGGCAATATAAGCAACGTAGGGGTAACTCCCGAGGGTTTGATAATAAAACAAGTAATAGGTTCTACCTCATCATCTACTTCCCAAACCCACGAGTTAATCACATCCTAATCATGCGGTGTTTGAGGGTTGGAACTAATGCATAAAAACTGGGTAATAAAGGGTATGATCAAAATGTTACTTGCCTTGCTGATGATCCGTGAAACCTAGAGACTCGTAGAAGCACGCTTCGCACTCCGGGTATTCTATCGCACACAAACAATAGCATACATAAGCAACCAAGCAAATATGCACGGGTAAAACACGAATAACAAGAACTAACCAGAAAGTTCAACTTAAGAACTCCGGTTTGCAAAAAGAATCAAATCAAACAGAGCAACGAAACACAAACTACGAAACAAACAAGATCCAATTACTAATCTGGACTAAAGTCAAATTTTAGAGTACCAAAATCTTGTTCAAGTTGGTTAAACGGAAAGAGGGCTTCGAGACGAAGATCTAGGCACTTGAATCGCCTGATTCCGATAAACGAGCGAAAAGATAAACTAAAACGAAAATTGGATCAGAAATCACAATCGAAAATAATCGTGAAAAATCCGAGAAAAAGAAAAATTGATGAACAGGATAACGAACGAACATTCGTTGTCTGCGACTAACAGGGGAAAACCAAAAACCGAAACTAGGGTTTACAGAATAAAACCGATCGGTTTTCTAAAAAAACCGGTGGCTACCTTGAGTCTAGCGGGCGGCGGCACCACTCCGGCGAGTCGGCGGCGGCGGCGGTGAGCAGATCCGGCGGCGGGGCAGCGGATTGGGGCGGCGGCGGTTCTAGCGGGGCGGCGGCACGGCAGGGTGGCACGAGCGGCGGCTGCGTGGCGGCGGCGGCGGCGCTCGGGCGGCGGGGCTTGGGTTGTGGGAGGCGGGCGGCTGGGCTGGGGTCTCGGGCCCTGGCTTATAAGGGCCGGCCGGGCCAGGAGTCCTAGACGGACACGGCCCGGTTAGGTCGGTGCACTGTTTTTTAAAAAATATTCCGCTGCAGGGAAAAAAAGAAAAGAAATACTAAACGGGCTCCAAAAATCCCGAAATGAATTTTCCCCATCCTCTAAAAATATGCCGGACAAGGTGAACATTTATTTGGGCCTAAAATGCAATTTTGAAAAACATGCATTTTTCCTATGTAAATAAAATAGCAATAAAAATTCAAAGAAAAACAAAAGGTTGATTTTAATATTTTTCCTCCAATATTTCGTTTATTTTGGAGAAGTCATATTATGTCCTCTCATATATTTTAATAAGAAATATTTTCGGGGAGAAAAATAATAAAAAAACTGATCCTCGTTTCGATATTTGATAAAATTCAAATATGAAAACCGTGAAATCCCCAACTCTCTCCGAGGGTCCTTGAGTTTCTTAGAATTTTCGAGGATCGCGAAACGAAAAGCAATAAAATATGATATGCATGAATGACCTATGTATAACATTCCAAATTGAAAATAGGTGTGGGTGGTCTTTGCGAAGATCATCTTCTCGTTCCCATGTGGCTTCATCCTCGGTATGGTGGCTCCACTGAACTTTGCAAAATTTGATAACCTTGCTGCGAGTAACTCGGCTGGCAAACTCTAAAATCTTGACACGCTTCTCCTCATACGTTAAATCACTATCCAGTTGAATTGCTTCCAGGGGCACTATATCCCTCAGAGGAATCTCGTCCATCTCTGCATGACATTTCTTCAACTAGGAAACATGAAGCACATCATGAACTCTTGACAGTCCTTCGGGTAACTCCAACTTGTAGGCAACTTCTCCCATGCGTTCCAAAACACGGTACGGTCCCACAAATCTCGGGGCTAATTTCCCCTTAACTCCAAAATGTTTAACACCTCAAAGAGGTGACACTCGCAGATACGCTGTCTCCAATTTCATAGACTACTTCCTTGCGTTTTGAATCTGCATAACTCTTCTATCGGGACTGAGCTACCTTCAGTCTATCTCGAATTAGTTTAACCTTCTCTTCTGATTCCTTAATCAAATCTGTTCCAAACAACTAGCGGTCTCCAACTTCATCCCACATCAATGGTGTTCAACATCTTCTCCCATACAGTGCTTCGAATGGTGCCATCTTCAAACTGGTCTGGTAATTGTTGTTGTATGAGAACTCTGCATAGGGCAGGTTGTCATTCCAACTAGATCCATAATCTAGCGCACAAGATCTCAACATGTCCTCCAGAATCTGATTGACTCTCTCGGTCTGTCCATCTGTCTGCGGGTGAAAAGCTGTACTGAACTCCAGTCTGGTACCCAAGGTCTGGTGCAGCTGGTGCCAAAACTTTGAGGTAAACTGTGTTCCTCTATCTGATACGATGGTCCTCGGAACTCCATGCAGACATACGATCCTGGTCATGTATATCTTGGCCAACTTCGCACTTGTATACGTGGTTTTTACGGGGATAAAGTGAGCCACTTTGGTCAAGCGATCAACTACTACCCATATAGAATCATATCCCGATTTGGTCCTGGGCAATCCGGTGATAAAATCCATGCCAAGCTTATCCCACTTCCATTTGGGTCTCGGCATAGGCTGTAGCAATCCTGCTGGATTTTGATGTTCTTCCTTCACTCTTTGACATACATCACATACGGCTACATACTCGGCAATATCCTTCTTCATACCAGTCCACCAGAAACGCTCCTTCCAATCCAAATACATCTTAGTGTTTCGGGGTGTATCGAGTATGGCGAGTCATGGGCTTCCTGTAGTATCAACTTCCTGATCTCTGCATTATTGGGCACATATATACGGTCCTCAAACCACAAGGTGTCGTGCTCATCCTCACGAAAACCTTTGGCTTTGCCTTCACCTATTTTCTCCTTTATCTCAGCGATCTCTTTGTCATCCTTTTGAGCTTCTCGAATCTTTTCCAATAGTGTTGCTTTAACCTCCAATGTTGCCAAAAACCCTTGAGGAATTATTTCCAATCGAGGTTCCCTAAGATCCTCGGCTAACTCCTTTGGCATCCCTCCGCTTACGAGGGTATTAACATAACTCTTACGGATCAAAGCGTCTGCTACGACATTGGCCTTTCTTGGATGATAATGCAACTTCATATCATAATCCTTTATAAGCTCCAACCATCTCCTTTGCCTGAGGTTAAGCTCCTTCCGTGTGAAGATGTACTTCAAACTCTTGTGATCCGTGTATACATCGTAACGGTTTCCGATGAGAAAATGTCTCCAAGTCTTCAACGCATGCACCACAGCAGCCAACTCCAAACCATGTGTGGCATAATTTAACTCATGCGGTTTCAGTTGTCATGAGGCATACGAAACTACTCTTCCGTCCTGCATCATTACTCCTCCAAGTCCTAGGGGAGAAGCATCACAATACACTTGGAAGTCCTTGCGTATATCCGGCAGAATCAGCACTGGGGCTATAGTCAAATGTTTCTTCAACTCCTGGAAACTTGCTTCACATTCTTCAGTCCAATGGAATTTGAAAGTGCGTTATATCGACTAGAGGGGGGTGAATAGGCGATTTTTATGAAATTCTTCACTGAGGAATTTGCTGGTGAGGAAATTCCTTAGCAAAGAACTACTAGCAGCGGAATAAGTACTCAAAAGTAAACACAACAGAATACAAGCATAGTCATCATGATGAAATGAAGACAGGCACAGAGTACAGGAAGCGTAATCATAGGATAACACAAGATGAAGACAAACAGACTGAAGAAATTGAACTGAGGAAATTGAGAAAGTCTTCAGTCAAAGTCTTCAAACACAGATATGAACAAACATACAGCACAGTTATGAGGAAATGAAAGAGTTGAGGAAATAGAACCAGTTAGCTCGGTGAAGACAATGATTTGGTAGACTAGTTCCAACTGCTGTCTCAGTTGTACGTCTGGTTGGAGCGGCTGAGTATTTAAACTCGAGGACACATAGTCCCGGACACCCAGTCAAGGACACTTAGTCCAAGACACCCAGTCCTCACCGTATTCTCCTTGAACTAAGGTCACACAGACCTCGTCCAATCACTCGTGGTAAGTCTTCAGGCGACCTCCAAACCTTCACAAACTTGGTCACTCAGCGATCCACAATTCCTCTTGGATGCTCTAGACCATGACGCCTAACTGTCTGGAAGAAGCACAGTCTTCAAAGGTAACAAGCGTCGGATCCACTCAGGATCAATCTCTTCAGTGATGCTCAATCACTTGGGGTTTGTAGGTGTTTGGGTTTTGGGTTTTTGGTTTTTCCTCACTTGATGATTTTCGCTCAAAGTCCTCAAAGGATGGGTTGTTCTCAAATGACAAGTGTCAGTTTCTCTCGGAGCAGCCAACTAGCTAGTGGTTGTAGGGGGCGGCTATTTATAGCCTAGGGAGCAGCCAGACATTATAAGACATAAATGCCCTTCAATGATATGACCGTTAGGTGGATAGATATTTTGGGACAGCTGGCGCATAGCACAGCAACGGTCGGAATTTTGAGTAGCAAAATCCTCAGGGCTATCGTGTTCCTCACTATGTAGGCAATCCGCACTGGCGAATTCCTAACTCCTCAGTCAGGACAAATTCCTCAGAGACCAGAAGAACTTCGTCTCTGTCACTGAAGAAATTGACTGAACTGTATGAGATTTCCAATGGGTTCACTCGAAGGGATTGGTAGGTGTAGGATTTTGAGTTGAGCATCACATGGAAATTTTTCCTTAGTATTTCCTCGACCCCCTTTAACAGTACGGTGTTTCCTATGACTCAAGAAAGAGAAAAACAAAACTATGAACACGAAAGTCTTCAAGCTTCATATTTCTCACATGAATATCAAGTCTTCACGGACACACCAATTTATTCACTTTCAAAGTCTTCATGAAAGTCTTCAAAAATACCAAAATCTTCAATCAAAGATATTCATTTTTAGGGGTCGACTTTTCCTGTAAATATCAAACTCCTCATAGACTTATAGACCCGTGTACACTCACACACGCATTAGTCCCTTGACCTATAAGTCTTCAATACACCAAAATCACTAAGGGGCACTAGATGCACTTACAATCTCCCCCTTTTTGGTGATTGATGACAATATAGGTTAAGTTTTCAACAGGGATAAACATATGAAGTTTTAATACTGATATTGAGGAATTTGATTACAAGATATAGAAGAACTCCCCCTGAAGATGTGCATAGTGAGGAATTTGCTTTTGAAGCAATGCACACTTGAAGAGTTGAATCATGGAGATCTCCCCCTATATCTTGTAATTCATACACGTATTTAACATATAATATGAAGAATTTGAAATGCATGATGAAATATGGTGCCTGATGAAATTTAGCATGTGGGCAATAATATTTAACGAGGAATAAGCATGCAGAATAGTGCATCAAGAGTATCAGAGCACAGTGCATCAAAAGTATCAGAGCACCATCGGGTTTAAGATTACAACTCGATCCAATAAAGTTTCAGAAGAACGACAGTTGTAACTTAGCAAAAAAACGTCCATATAGTAGACCCGCTTGAAGACTAACTCATATTTCTCCCCCTTTGTCATCGAATGACCAAAAGGATCGAAAATGAGGACTAACGCCCCTGATGATAATCATGTTGATGAAGGAGCGCCAGCGTTGTTGGGGTCGTTGGTTGATGCAGGGCCTGCTGCTGTGTCGTCCAAATCTTCATGTTCATTAGTGTCGCGTGATGAAGAAAATGAGCTGGCCACCAGAGAAGGAACTTGGACCTTCTTGAATTTCTTCGGTGGAGGTGCAGATCAGTCAAAATCTTCTTTGAGACCCATGTTCTTCAGATCTTCTTCACCATATAGATGTGACAAAATTGCCCAGGTGCGACCGAAGACTTGATGGAGGTAGTAGTGGTTTTTCTTCACTTCATTGTGTGTGGCAGTCATGTCGTGAAGAAGTGAACCAAACTGACGCTTATCCCATTTGTGATTTCGATCCACCTTCTGGTGAAGACTAAGCAGAAGTTCACGGTCAGTCATCTCACACGGAGAAGTGGCTTAAGGAGTGGACTTAGGTGCATTGGCAGAGTCATGTGTGGCAGAGTCATCATTGGTGGAATAAGATGCAGCTTTGCGAAACTGACCATCCAATGGACGAATGCCTTCATCAATTACAGCTGGTGCCTTGCCCTTTCCATCAACTGAGGAATATGTCTGCTTGAGGACTTCAATTGGGGGCAAGTAGCTGAGATGATTCTAGAAATCAGCTTTGTAGTTGAGTGAAGACCTTGTCCTGAGGAATCTCATGATCCAAGGTGCATAAGGCTTCAGCTCAAGTGGAGACAGTGCAACATTGGCCATAGTCCTCATGAAGAAATCGTGATAATTGACAGGAATGCCATGAATGATGCTGAATACCAGATTCTTCATGATGCCAACAATTTCCTTATCAGATGAGTCGTGGCCTTTGATAGGACTGATTGTCCTCGTAAGAATACGATAGACAGTTCTGGGCACGTACAACAATTCCTTCACGAGGAATTTGGTTCTTGGTGCTTGACCTGGCTTCAAAGGTTTCATCAACACCTGCATGTAATGATGTGTGAGCTCAGGTTCACTGTAGATGCAGCGAGCTTCTTCAAGGGGAGGACTGAGTGGTAGAGCACGAAGCAATTCAGAGGCTGGTGCAGTGTAGTGAGTGTTTTCAGACATCCAGTCCAGCACCCATGAATTCACATCTTCAGCATCTCCGGTGATGTGCAGCGTTGCATAGAATTGAAGAATCAGTTCTCATTCCAATCGCAGATGTCAGAGCAAAAGTTGAGCAGCCCAGCGTCGTGAAGAACACTGAGGACTAGTGCGAAGCACGGCAGAGATTCCATATCCACGTGAGGAATATGCTCATGGTAGAAAATCTTCTCCTTGTTGAACAGCACTGAGGAATAGAAATTGGCTTGACTAGCAGTCCAGAAACGCCTCTTCCTAATGCGAGCAGAGTCATATGGGTTGTAATCTTCGAAGAATATGTGCTCGCCGAAGAAATCATCAGCCTTGAACTTTTGCTTGCGTGAGAATGGATCCTTTGGCTTCGGCAGAGGAGTGTCTGTGAGTTGCATCACGGCCTCAGGAATCTCAACCGCAGGTTCTTCAGGCTGAGGAATTTCTGGTTCCTCCTCAGTGGCAGTCTGCGTAGTTGGTTGTTCAACAGCAGCAGTTTCATCAGCGCTAGTGGCTGGAATTTCCTCATGGACAGATGCAGTGGGATGAGTTTCTTCAGAGCCCATGTGAATAGTTTGTGTGGGGGACTGAGGAATTTGCTGTAGAGGAGTGAACATTGGAGAGTTTGGATGCTGACTTTCCTAGAATTCATCACTGATTACGGGTGTGGAGCAGCCAATGTCCACATCATCATCTTCCATTTCTTCAATGCCAGCCTCTTCAGCTGTGAACTGAGGCATAGGAGAGGAGATGATAGGTGTTGAAGGGATCACATCCACTTCAATTTCTTCATCCAACGGTTCAGACGAAGCAGCAGAATGAGTTGCTTCATCAGATCCGTTGGGGATCACATATTCTTCATCAAAAGGAACAAGGTCCTTTGATGGCCTGGTTGAGATGGGAACAACATCAATCAGATGTGCAAATGAACTTGTCATAGGCTTCATTTTCTTTGGAGCTGAAGAATCTGAAGCAGCTGATGCTTTCCTTTTCTTCACTGCAGCATGCTCTGCAGCCTTGGTCTTCTTCACATCCGATGCAAATGGAAGGATTGGAGTTGAAGTTGGTGCAGGAGCAGCTGAGGAATCTGGTTGATTTTCTTTAGGCACAACTGATGCAGTTGCCCTGAGTTCTTCAGTTTCTTCAGGCACACCACTAGTGGGTGCCCTGGCAATTTCTTCAGCGGCTGGAATGCGGTCATCAGCCTTGGAACTCACATTATCTTCAGCAGCCTGATTGTCATCAGCGGTGCTGGCATTTTCTTCAGTAGGCTGAGCAGATGCTTCAGCCTGAGGAATTTCCTGTTGCGTTGGGGCTGCAACATTGGAAGTGAAGTTATCCGCAAGTTTCACAAAATGAACCTTGGCTCCAAGCCAATCAGCGCGATATGCTTTAAAGTCAACACTGAGTTTCTTAATCTCAGTCTGAGTAGTGACAAGTTCTTTAGTTGTCATAGAGACAACGTTTTTCTTTAGATAGCGCTCTTTCTTGTACTACGCTTTCTTGATCTGCCTGGCCTTCTCAAATTTCCACTTTTCTTCTTGAATGAAGTGGGTCAGCATGTGACTTTGGCCAGGAGTCAGCTTGAAGTCACGCAAGGGAGTGTTGGGGTCCTTGTGCCAATCATCAATGTAGTTGAGGATCAGCTTGGGATCTGTCACAGCCCTAGAGTTTGATTGCACTTAGTTTCATAAGCATTCATGTCATCATGTTCAATTTAATAAATTTGAAATGGGGATTGATAAACCCTAGCACAAATGCAATTCAAATAGGTTCAACCAAAATATTTTCAATGACCTCAAAATATCCTTTTAAAAATGTTCATGATTTATGGAAAAAGGTGAAAGCCTCTACCAGAGATGATGCATATTTTTCCAGGACATTTTGGTCATTGAATTAAATCATTATGGTATTTGAGTTGGAGTTTAAAAGTTACCATTAAATATTGGTTGCTCCAAATATTATGAATTTATTGTGTGGTTTGAAAATAATTCAAATATTCCTCACAAAAATTTACAGAATTAACCAAAGTGTTTTGGTTGGTATTTTATTTGCAAACATAAAGCAGAAAAATAGAAAAACAGAATAAAATTAGAAAGGACAGAGAGAGAGAGAGAAGCCCAGCCACTTACCTGGAGCTGGCCCAGTTGGCCCAGCCCACCAATCCCTGCCAGTCGTCTCCTAGCTTCTGCCAGGAGGACGACGCCGTGTCAACACGCGCGCAAGCGAGCTCCACCTCCTGCTTCCACCTCCTGCTCCCCCTTCGCCCTGTCCTCGCGATGCCACGGAGATGCCAGAGACCCTTGTCCTCTCTCTCCCTCGCCCGCAACCTCTTCCTCCCCTCTGCTCTCTCTCCCATGGCCGACCAAACGAGCCGGAGCGCACCGACGCCGTTCGCCGTGGCTGCAGCCACTCCCTCGCTCCCTCTCCGCGTCCCCGAGCTCCGCCACGACCCCGTGGAGAAACACATCGACGCACGCGACCAGAAGAGGCCCCAGTCGACCGGAGCGTCGTCGTCTTCACCTCCGGTGCCTGGAGATCGACTCCATCGATTCGCCTCGTCCAGAGCGTCCCCGAGCCGCTGAGCTTGTCTACGTGACCGCTGTGAGCTCACCGTCTTCTCCCCCTCGTTATCTTCGTCGTTTGCGATCTCCAGCGTCCGTAACCGCCGTGGCCGAGCTTCCCCTGCTGCCGGCCATGTCGCCGTCGTCATTGCAACCACCGCAGCTCGAGCCTGAGAGCGTCACCGTGCTCAGCGTGTCTGTAGGAGCACGAAGCACCCCACCGCTCAAACCACCGTGCACTACAACGCTGATTCCGAGCTTGACTGAACCACGGCCGCCGGAAACCTCGTCGCCGGCATTGATTCCGGCGAGCCCCGCGCCCAACTTCGCCTCCTCTTGATGCGGGCGAGCAAGGGCTATGCCCTGGTGCCCTCAGCGCACTAACCCGATGCCTCTAGCGCAAATCCGGCGCGCCCCGCCGTGTTCTGTGGTCGCTGCCGGTTGAACTCCAGTGAGATGACGTGGCCCGTCATTAGTAGCTAACAGCCCCACTAATTAACCCTCCAGTGACACCGACATATGGGCCCCACGCCCTTAATTAACCATAGTTTAGTTTCTGATTAGTTTTAACTAATAACCGTGGCCCCACCAGTCAGAGTTGACCCTGCTGACATGGCCGTTGACCGGACCCACCTGTCCGTGACACTGATGACCCCGGGTCACTGACCAGTGGACCCCACTGGTCAGGTTTGACCTGGACCGGCCTGTTGACCCTGCTGACGTCACCCAGACGCAATGCTGATGCAGTAATTGATTTTCTGGATTTAAAATAATTAGAAAATTCCAGAAAATGCCCAAAACTTCTAAAAATCATAGAAAATTATCTATAACTCCAAATAAGATAAATTATATATGAAAAATTATCAGAAAAATCCAATCTATCCATTTATGCTAGTTTCATGCATGTTAGAACACTTTAACCTTGCTGTTTAGGTGAAACAAGTTAATGCACTTATATGACTTCATAAAATGGGTTTGCATTTGAATCCTTGGTTCAAATGGACTCATTTCAATATGTTCTAGCTTGCATTAGCCCAAAACACATTCATATTTCAATGTCATAGCATGCATCATATTGTCGCATATCGTCATGTGTTGATTGAGTTCTTTCTCAGTTGCCGGTGTTTGTCCCCCCCTCAGTAGACGTTGATCCAGCGATGAATTCGATGACACCGATGAAGAACTATACTATCTTCAGAAGTGCCAGGCAAGCAAAAACCCCCTTGTTCATTCCGATATGATCCCACTCTCTCACTCCTGCTCTCTTTTACTGCATTAGGACAACAACCTTTCAATTATTACATGCTGCGGTAGCTGAACCCCTTTCCTCTGCATGACCTGTCATTGCCACAATAAATAGATGAAACCCACTAGCATGAGTAGGAGCTGTTTGAGCCCTGATGTGCCTACTCATTAATGCTTGTTTGTCATACCTGCTACTACTTAGAGTTGAGTCAGTTCTGGTTCATCGGAGATGAATTGGAAGGGTGATGAACATGTCCTACTGTGTGAGAGCTAAGTGTGTGAACACAATTTGGTAAAGGTAGCGGTGAGAGGCCATGTAGGAGTACATGGTGGGTTGTCTCATTGCAGCCGTTCTCAAGAACTGAGTTCTGTGTTTGTGATCCATGAACAGTTACTACCACACATTGGGTTCCGGTAACTCGGCCCCTCTCGGCTTATTAATCAACTCGATCTCTGTCCAGGAGTTGCCACTAGTTTCTGGTGTTTGTAGGTAGTGTTAGTAGTCTACCAAGTGGCACCCGGTACAGGTGGGCTTGGGACAGACTAGGCACAGTGGCACGGTGTACCAAGTGGCACCCGGATGGTGGGCTTGGGAACCCTGCACACATTGTTTGGGGCCGTGAGCGACACCCCGGCCGGATCTCCTTGCGGATGGAACCCGAATAGGCGATAAACCTGGACTAGAGACTTGTTGGTTAGTCAGGTCGTGGCCGACTCCCTCGCCCGGCTTCCGCTTGAAGGTTGCCGAGGTACATGACGTGTATAGGGCGATAAGTGGCGAGAGCATGTGTGAAGAAGTACACCCCTGCAGGGTTATCATTATCTATTCGAATAGCCGGATTCCTCGGATATGGAAACTTGGACCCCTTGCATAGTTCATAGACAAGCGAAAGTGGATACTTTAAAATGCGCAAGATAATGTGAGTGCTATGGATGGCGTTCTCGCAGGGAGACGGGAGCGGATCCATAGTGGTGTATTGGTATGGTGAATTTGTGGACTCGTGTGCGCCACCTCAAAGAGTTACTTGCAGTCGTAGTTCAGGATAGCCACCGAGTCAAAGCTGGCCTGCTGCAGTTAAACTCCACCACCCCCTTTGTTGATACCGATGCATATGTAGTTAGTTCTGATGTAAGTCTTGCTGGGTACATTTGTACTCACGTTTGCTTATTTTATGTTTTGCAGAGAGACTTCAATCTCGCTAGTAGTTCCACGTGGGCTTCGACATTTAGCTTGTTACCTCAGCTACGATCTTGTACCCTTGGGAGCGTCTGGTAGATAGTCAGGCTCCTCAGCCTTCTTCATTTTTAGTTGTCTGTACTCAGACAAATTAAGCTTCCGCATGTGTTTTGACTTGTATGCTCTGAATGTTGGGTCATGAGACCCATGTTTGTAATATCTCACTCCTCGGAGCCTAATGAATAATTACTTGAGTCGTAAAGTTATGTTGTGATGCCATGTTGTATTTACACATGTCGAGCATATTGTGTGTATGACTGAAATGCTTGGTATGTGTGGGATCCGACAACCTAGTTGTTTATCCTTGGTAGCCTCTCTTATGGGGAAATGTAGTCTTATGCTTCCATGAGCCATAGTAGTCCGCTACAGCCCGGTTCACCGGAGTCCTGTTAGCCCAGCACTACTGCTCAGGACACTTGACTGGCCGGCATGTGTTTCACTTCGTTCCTGTGTCTGTCCCTTCGGGGAAATGTCACGTGGTGACATCCGGAGTCCTGCCTAGCCTGCTACAGCCCAGGTTCCCGGAGTCCTGTTAGCCCAGTGCTACAGCCCGGATTCACATGCTGTTGACCGACATGCTCGATGTGATTCATGTATGCCTGTCCCCATAGGTTGGTGCCGCTTTGGGTTCACGACTAGTCATGTCGGCCCGGGTTCTCTGTCATATGGATGCTAGCGACACTATCATATACGTAAACCAAAAGGCGCAAACGGTCCCGGGCCATGGAAAGGCGACACCCGTGGGCATACCATGCGTGAGGACGCAAAGTGATATGAGGTGTTACAGGCTAGATCGGTGTGACTTAGAATCGGGGTCCTGACAGGATCCAAAAGCAATGGCACCTCTGATCCTTTGGCTCTAGCGGCCCTGACTTACCTGTCTCTGATTATTTCTGCAAGTTCATCATCATCAGCTTCGTCTTCATCAGACGGCACTTGGAAATCGACTTGCTTATTTTGAGGACTTGGGCGTGGACCTCGTCCAGCAGTGGCCTTTGTCTTGAGCAGTGAGGGGCCAGCTGAGGAAGTTGGTGCAGCTGAGGAACTAGCTGAGACACCTGAGGCAATGGAGATGCCGGTAGTCCTTTGGCATGAAGTGAGATGCACAGGTGCTGAGGATTTGGTTGGAATAGCTGAAGGCTTTGGCGGAGGAGCTGAGGACTTTGGAGGAATAGGAGCAGCATGAGGAATTGGCCGTGAGGGCTTTGAGGATTCTGGCCATGAGGGCATTGCTGAGGAACTTGACCTTGAGGGCATTGTTGGTGAAGCACTTGGCTTGCGCGCAGGCTTCTTTGACATAGCCTTCTTTGGCTTGACAGCAAGGGCCTCAGCAGAAGCAGCAGCAGCAGCAGAGTCTTCATTAAATTTCCTCACTGCTTCTCCGGCTTGCTTAGCCAGCTTGGCTTGGCGCTTGGCCCATTCATTAGGATAGTCCTCACCGCGCTTGAGGCTGGTGGGATCAGCGATTTGGCCAGGTGCCAATGGAGCTCTTGGGCATGGAGGATTGAGTGCGAATTTCTTCATGTACTTAGGAGTGACATATCTGTACTCCCCCCATTCTCTTGCCCATCTCCTCTCTATCTTCTGAGTGCGTACTTTGCGCTCATTCTTGGTTTCCTTAGTAGGTGTGCAGTACCCAGCATATATGTCATCAGGGATTTCAAACGCTGTATTTACCTCAGGCCTCTTTCCTCCCTTCTGTGGCCCTTTACCATCAGCCATTTTCTTTAGTTGAGGAATTTGAACAATTGAATTATCTGAAGAAGTGTGCAACTTTTCTTCGAGGAACGCTGCAAATGAGTTAAGTTGATGAGAACCTAGTGATTCAGCAGCTGACATGTGTACCTGTGAATAGAATATAGTTGCGAGGAATCTGGAGAGGTCATATGCATTCTCAGAAGGTTTTTCAAAATGAATAGGTTTGAGGAACTTGACCAGATGAGTCTTGAAGATTTTCACTAAGCGTTCTTTGTCTTAGGTTCCAGAGTTGTATAGATCGAAGATCCACACAATTGAGGAATCTTGAAGAAAAATGATGCTTAGAGAAACGAATCAAGAACAGATGACTTTGTGAGGTGTTCAGTGTGTGAAGATATGAAGAAAAACACTTTTAAAGATTTTGTAGATAATCATTCGAATCAACGAGGGCAGTAAAAGTAACTTTTATTTACCCTGGACGAAGAACACGATGAACTGGAGTGAGGAGATGTGAAGTTCGTCTGTGCAGATCTTCCACATCCTAACTTGCGGAGGAAGACGGCTACGGCGGCGGCGGAGTGAAGATGTCCACGGTCGGCACGAGGACATCGGCGACGAGGTCGAGGCAGTGAAGCTCTTCCTCACCGGCGGTGATGAAGTAGCGGCGGCGCTAGGGTTTGAGAAGCTCGAGCTAGAGAGAGAGGCCGAGCGGAGTAAAATAAGTGAGGAAGGGAAGGAGGGGTATTTATAGCCACGGTGAAAAACTGCTCGCCCAAAGAAATTGGACGAATGTGCCCCTGACCCTTCTCATTCGCATGACATGTGTCACCCACGTAGTGAGAGGTGGAGATCGTGTTAGATCATGGGTGAGTGGATAAGTGTATCGAGGGATGCGAAACGGTTTGAGCGGCAAAACCGAAAATTTCGATAAGATAGGTTTTAAAGTTCCGTTCGCAATTTCTTCAGCTGACAAGGACACAGTGAAGATTTTGAACGAGTTTCAAATAGAACGCACATGAAGAATATGTGAACAGATTGGGTTGAGTATAGCATAGAGGGGAAGGGTCCGATCACATTCACTTAGCAGAAAACCAACTTGAAGAAATAGCAATAAGTGAATGTTGTAGAGGACATAAACTCATATATATATATATAGCCAATGAAGAAAAACGACGGAACCAGTGAAGACTATGCAAAGTTGAAGAATATGAATAATTTGAGGAATTTCAACTTTTCGTGGTGGCATAACCCACCGTATAAGAATGATGATTTCAGACACCGCGTACAATTATTGTAGGGTTCTGAGAATCAAATTCTTCGTTAATTTCTTCACACTAAGAGTGTTATTCTTCATTGATTGAAGTAAAACGTTTCTTCATGTGTTGCACATCTAAGTCATCAATTTTGCATAAGTGTTAGGATGAGTGTCCTTTTCACAGAACATTCGAAGATTCTAGGATATTTAGCTCACACCGCAACTTGCTAAATCTCTTCTCATCCAAGGGCTTTGTGAAGATATCGGCTAGCTGTTCTTCAGTCTTCACATGCTCAATAGAAATGTCGCCCTTCAACACATGATCACGAAGAAAATGATGACGAATCTGAATGTGCTTTGTCTTCGAGTGCTGAACTGGGTTGTGAGCAATCTTCCTGTTGACGCCGTAGTCCTTGAGAGTTTGCTTCATCGGCACTCTCATTGTCACAGAAGAGAGGTACATTCTTCCTGTTGACGCCGTAGTCCTTGAGAGTTTGCTTCATCCATAGCAATTGGGCACAGCAAGAACCAGCGGCAATGTACTCAGCTTCAGCAGTAGACAGTGATACGCAGTTCTGTTTCTTCGAGGACCAACAGACCAAAGATCGTCCGAGGAAATGGCATGTGCCTGATGTCGACTTGTGATCCACACGATCACCAACATAGTCAGAGTCTGAAAATCCAATGAGATCAAAAGCCGAGCCCTTGGGGTACCATAATCCAAGTGTTGGTGTGTGAGCTAGATATCAAAGAATGTGCTTCACAGCCTTATGGTGTGATTCCTTTGGTGTAGCTTGAAATCGGGCACACATGCAAACACTAAGCACAATATCTGGCCATAAGAAAGTAATATGCGAATAGCCTCAAGTCTAGCAATAGGTGCAAAAGTTTCATCAAAATCAATTCCTTCAACCTGTGTGTAGCCTTGAGCTACAAGCCGTGCCTTATTCCTCACCACAAGGCCATTTTTATCTTTCTTGTTGCAGTAGATCCACTTTGTGCCGATGATATTGTGCTTGCGAGGATCTGGACGTTTGACCAGTTCCCAGACGTTGTTGAGCTCGAATTGATGTAATTCCTCTTGCATAGCTTGAATCCACTCAGGCTCCAGAAATGCTTCATCTACCTTAGTGGGCTCTGTGATAGAGATGAAAGCAAAGTTCCCACAAAAGTTAGATAAATGTGAAGCTCTTGAGCATGTGAGAGGACCTAGAATGTTGATGTCGCTGATGATTTTCTCAATTTGCACTTCATTTGCGACGCGAGGATGAGCGGGTTGACGTTGAGGAATTTGATCAGCATTTTCTTCAGCACCATTTTCCTCAGGTGCATTCGCATTACTTTCTTCATGTTTTGGAATGACTTCTTCAGCAGGTTCTTCAGTGGGAATGACATCCTCAGTAGCCTTGAACTTAATAGATTCCTCGGGAGGTATTTCATCTGTCATAGGAGGTAGGTGATCTCTTTGCGAGCCATTAGTCTCATCGAACCGCACATCTACAGTTTCAACAACCTTGTGATGACAGGTGTTGAAGACTCTGTAGGTGTGCGAGTCCTTACCATAACCGAGCATAAAACCTTCATGTGCTTTCGGTGCAAATTTAGAACTGTGATGAGGATCTCTAATCCAACATTTAGCACCGAAGACTTTGAAATAACTCACATTGGGTTTCTTATCAGTGAGAAGTTCGTATGCTGTCTTCTTGAAGAATTTGTGAAGATATACCATGTTGATGATGTGGCACGCAGTATCAATTGCCACAGGCCAGAAGCGAGGAGGCGTCTTGTACTCATCAAGCATAGTGCGTGCCATCTCAACAAGAGTCCTGTTCTTGCGCTCCACAACGCCACTTTGCTGAGGAGTATAAGGAGCAGATAACTCATGAGTAATACCAAGTTCATCAAGATAGTCATCAAGGCCAGTGTTCTTGAACTCGGTTCCATTATCACTCCTGCTATGCTTGATCTTCACACCAAAGTTAGTTGAAGCCCTCGAGGAAAATTATTTGAAGACTTCCTGCACTTCAGTTTTGTAAGTGATAATATGGACCCATGTATATCGAGAGTAATCATCAACAATGACAAAGGCATATAAAGATGCAGCATTGGTAAATGTGGTATAGTGAGTAGGGCCAAAGAGATCCATGTGAAGCAATTCAAATGGTCGAGTAGTAGTCATGATAGTCTTTGCTGGATGCTTGGCCTTGGTTATCTTTCCAGCTTCACAGGCTCCGCATAAGTGATCCTTGAGGAATTTGACATTTTCAATGCCAATGACATGCTTTTTCTTCGCAAGCGTGTGCAGATTCCTCATGCCAGCATGACCAAGTCGTCGATGCCACAGCCAGCCTTCTGAAGCTTTTGCAAGTAGACATGTAGCAGGTTGTGGTCATGTAGAGAAATCAACAATATACAAATCTCCTCTTCTAAAGCCTTCGAAGACTTTGGAATTGTCAGTTTCCATGATCACAACACAACAATACTTGCTAAAGACAACTGAAAGGATCGATATGGTTGACTAGAGGGGGGTGAATAGGCAACTACCAATTTTTAACTTTTCTTTACAAAATTAAACTTTGCATCAAAGTAGGTTGTCTAGATGTGCAACTAGGTGAGCAACCTATATGATGCAATAACAACAAGCATACAAGCAACCAAGAGAAGTAACACTAAAGAGCTTGCACAAGTAAAGGTAAGAGATAACCAAGAGTGGATCCGGTGAAGACGAGGATGTGTTACCGAAGTTCCTTCCTTTTGAGGGGAAGTACGTCTCCGTTAGAGCGTTCTGGAGGCACAATGCTCCCCAAGAAGCCACTAGGGCCACCGTATTCTCCTCACGCCCTCACACATTGCGAGATGTCGTGATTCCACTATTGGTGCCCTTGAAGGCGACAATCGGACCTTTACAAACAAGGTTGGGGCAATCTCCACAACTTAATCGGAGGCTCCCAACAATACCATGAAGCTTCACCACAATGGACTATGGCTCCGTGGTGACCTCAACCGTCTAGGGTGCTCAAACACCCAAGAGTAACAAGATCCGCTAGGCATGAGTGGGGAAATCGAAAATCCCTTGGTGGAAGTGTAGATCGGGGCCTTCTCAACCACACCCGAGCAAATCAACAAGTTTGATTGGCTAGAGAGATAGATCAGGTGAAAATGGAGCTTGGAGCATTAATGGAGCTTGAGCATTAATGGAGCTTGAGGGGGGAAGAGGTAAGTCAAAGGAGGAGAAGGGGACCCCCTTTTATAGTGGGGGCAATAATCCAACCGTTGCCCCACCAACCAACCCCGCACAGGGCGGTAGTATCGCTAAAGCGGGGCGGTACTACCACTGAGCCAGCGGTACTGCCGCTCCAACTAGCGGTACTACCGCACAGAGAAGAGCAGCAGAGATCTGGACCCAGCGCGGTACTACCACAGTGGTAAGGGCGGTACTACCGCTTCGAAACGGTACTACCGCCTCTATTGCCGCAACTAGTGCCGCAAAACCCGACACGAGAAAAAGAGCCCTCGAGTTGAGGCGGTAGGAGCCAGACAGCCCAGCGGTAGTACAGCTGCGGGGTCACTGGCGGTACTACCGCTGCGGAGCGGTACTGCCGCTTGTGACCCTTCGGCGGTACTACCGCTGGTAGTGTGGTACTACCGCTGGGACATAGAAGAGAGAGAGAGAAGATCTCTCCATCGAGGCTGAGGACGAGGTGGTGGTGCCAGGTAGGCCAGCGGTAGTACTGCTGTGGAGTCACCGGCGGTACTACCGCTGCGGAGCGGTACTGCCGCTTGTGACTCCTCAACGGTACTACCGCTGGGTTGCGCGGTACTACCGCTGGAACCCAGACAGCACACAGAAAGAGAAGAGATCTCTCCAATGAAGTGGAAGAGCTCTGAGGGTGAGAAGCTGATGTGTACGTGTTGATTCCACCCAACCAATACCCCAGCGGACCCCCTCTTGATAGTACGGTGCCCTCTACGCAACTAGTCCACCGAAAGAGAAACGAAAGAGCTACACCATCTTGAATGACACTCCGAAGGGAAGAAAACGTCTCGTGCCAAGGGTGAATCTTTGAACTACTCAAAGCACATGATTAGTCCGCAAACATGTTGTCATCAATCACCAAAACTACCTCGAGAGAGATATGCCACAACAATCTCCCCCTTTTTGGTGGATTGATGACACCTAGGGATTTGCACAAGGAAAATATATAAAAGTAAGAAAACTAAGAACTACAAAATATAGACGGGCTCCCCCCTGAATGTGTGCACCTAGTTAGAGGAGCATTAGGAAAGCAAGACACACACATCCGGATCAACACTCCCCCTATATTTTATAGTCCAACAATTCTAAGCACATGATATATGAGAGAAGAGTATAAAACAAGACAAGCATGCAACTCATAATATACTACAGTACTGAATAGACATAAGTAATAAGGTAGCGATAGGGAACATATGTCTCACACCATATGTCTAGAACTTAGGTCTCAGAGGCACCAAACCAAACCAAACAAAGACACCGAGAGAACACACAAGAAAACACAAGACGACACAAAGACACACTCGAAGCATGGCAACAACACATATCCCTACACTCTCTCCCCCTTTGACAGCGAGACACCAAAAAGGGCAAAGAGCGACGCTACGACTCCAGGTGATGGCAAGCTGAGGATCTCAAACATCACATCTCAGCGTGATCGTCTTCATCTCCGTCGTTGGTCGAAAACTGCTCGGTGTCGAAGTCGGTCCAAGGGCAATGCTGATGAATCCATTCCTCCTCTTCAGTGATCTGTCCCTCAGAACCACTGGCAACTGTCGCTCCCAGGTGACGCATGAGCTCCTTGTGGTGCACCCTGGCATGCTTCTCCGCCACATGAGTCATGTACTGACCATGAGACTCCATGCAGAAAAGCTTCTTCATCTTGCGTTTAAGCTTCTTCGCCCACGAAGGTTCTGCACTAGAAGGCCCAAAGTCCTCCTCGTGATCATCAATGGCAACCCCACCCTCGGTCTCCATGGCAGCAGCAGCAGTAGATGGACCCCCGGGTTGAGGCGCTGGGGTGACCCAATTGTCCTTCTTCCTCAAACGCTTGATCTCATGGGAAACCAAGTCTCCAGTTTCCAGCATCACTCTGGGATAGATCTGTGCCCAGGCCCTCTCAATGAGCCTCATGATGAATGGACCATATATCGGGCACTTGCGCTCAGACATGGCAGAGAGAAGTTTAGACCACATAACATGAGAAATATCCAGGCTCTCTCCAGTGTTTGCTTCCTTGTCATGCTGACAGAAAAGAAGCATGTCCACGAGATAAGATTGGACCATATCTAGATTCCCGATGCGAGGGAAGAGAGTCTCACGGAAGATACGATGAAGAATGTCTAGATACGGAGACAGCTCATAGGTTTTCTTCTTAGTCACTGGGTGAACTTTCGCAGTGCAGTAGGGCCAAAGGGCTTGCTTGTGAGTGGACGTAGCATTGCGGTGAGGGCGGAAACCTACTGAAGTCTCAAGCCCGTGATCCTCCACATCAAGTAACTCCATGAAGGCCTTCCACTTGACGGAAAGCAACTTGCCATTGGTCATCCAAGTCAGAGTCCTGTCGGCATCCGTTCCAAGATGAATGGTAGCAAAGAATTGAGCCACCAAATATGCATCAAAATCCTTGTTGAACTGCATGACCCTGAGAATGTTCAGCTGAGTGCACATCTGAAGGGCTTCGCCAAAGTACTCAGGGTCCTTCTCCATGCCATCAGTGTCAATGGAGCGAACGTCAACATAGAGATTCTTCTTGGCCTTGATCACATCAAAATAGATGGCAAACTGAAATCGGTTCCAGAACGGGCAGTTGACCAAAGTGGGATCTTGGTCCACCTCATAGGGATTGCGGCGGCGCCTTTCCCAAAACTCCTTGGCAGTCATCTCAGTCATAGTCTTTCCTTTTGGCTTGTTGGCGGATCTCTTCGACTGCTGAGGAGGTGGAGGAACACTTGCAGATGCACCTGCTGGTGGCGGTTGGGTGCTAGAGGAACCATCGGCTGGCTCAGAGGTGCGGTAGCGTTTTGACGTTGCATGCCCGGGGTTGATACGGCGAGCTTGATGCTCAGGATGTTCATCACCTGGAGCCAAACACAAGAACACACAAAACAACCAGAAAGAACGAGCATAAGCCAACAAACACAACAAAAGGATCAAGGTAAGGCAGGAACATGATGGAACTTGGCAGGCAGCGGTAGTACCGTGACATGCCCGCGGCAGTACCGCCCAAGTGGTAGTACCGCTCCAAAGAGAGCGGTAGTACCGCTCGAGGTCAAGCGGTAGTACCGCTCCAACGAGAGCGGTAGTACCGCTCGAGGCGGGGAAACAGCGGTTTCCTACTACCGTGGTCAGATCCGGCACTACCGGCCTACCAAATTCAAAAAATTTCCTACCAAACTCTAATCTAGATAGTCTAGTTGCCTTCTCCAACCTACTCAAGCCTAGATTTAGCCAAAAATCTAGAGATGCAACCACCATTCCCCCTAAGAAGCAAGATCTGAAAACAAGACAAAGGGAGAGAAGGAACGGGGGCAATACCGGCATCCATGGCAAGAGAACGAGGTGGGGATCGACTCCACCGAAGGAAATGGAGAGGGATGCCCCGGAGACGAAGATCCGCCGGAGCCCTCCCGCAGCGTGGCGAGGCTGGAGAGAGAGTAAGAGGAACGAGGGGGCAAAGTGAATGGGTATGGGGGAGAAGAAACCTCCCCCTGCCCCGATATAACCCCTTGGTCCCGTCCCTCAGCGGTAGTACCGCGCTGGGGGCGGTAGTACCGCCCAGCACGCCACGGAAACCAAACAACAAGGCCTAGCTCAAAAAAAACAAAAAGGCAAGAAGAGAGAGCACACCAGCAAATGGCCAAGACACACCTCTTCAAGAGAGGGCGGTGGCCGAGGCCACCTATGTTTGAGTCAAGAGGTACGGCGCCGCGAAGATTTGAACCTTGTGCCCATGACCAAAACTCGTCTTTGAAACACAAGTACCATCAACAATGGCTAAAGTGAAAGACTTGATCAATTTATGCATAGTGGGGGGAGGAAGAGTTCATTTAGAGAACAACACTCCCCCTATGTCCATGCCTACACCTAAACTAGACAACAAATTGAGCGTGGTGGGGTGTGCAAGGGTTCAAGCCACATTTCTCAAATCAATGATATTTAGCTCATGCCTTAACTCGCGAAATCTTGCTTCATCCAAGGGCTTCGTGAAAATATCTGCAAGGTTATCATGAGTGTTGACATAGTTGAGCTCGATCTCTCCTCGCCTAATGTGATCCCGAATGAAGTGATACCGAATCTCAATATGCTTCGTCTTGAAGTGTTGCACCGGGTTGAGAGAGATCTTGATGGCACTTTCATTGTCACACCAAAGAGGCACTTTTTCACAAGTGACACCGTAATCCTTTAAAGTTTGCCTCATCCATAGGAGTTGTGCACAACAACTACCGGCTGCTACATACTCTGCCTCGGTGGACGAGAGAGACACACAACTTTGCTTTTTGGAAGACCAACTTACCAAAGAGCAACCAAGGAATTGGCACCCTCCGGAAGTGGACTTCCTATCCACTTTGTCTCCCGCCCAATCGGAATCTGAGTACCCTACAAGCTTGAAGTTTGATCCTCTTGGGTACCATAAGCCAAAGTTTGGGGTATGAGCCAAATATCGAAAGATTCGTTTGACCGCCACATAGTGACTTTCCTTAGGTGCAGCTTGAAACCATGCACAAATTCCCACACTCAACGTGATATACGGTCTAGATGCACAAAGGTAAAGCAAGGATCCAATCATGGAGCGATATACCTTTTGATCCACCACTTTACCATTGGGATCTATGTCAAGTTGGCACTTGGTGGGCATTGGAGTGGAAGCCGGCTTGACGTCACTTAGCTTGAATCTCTTGAGCATGTCTTGAGTGTATTTGGATTGGTTGATGAAGGTTCCTTCTCTTCTTTGCTTCACTTCGAACCCTAGAAAGAACTTCAACTCTCCCATGGAAGACATCTCGAACTTTGAGGTCATGAGAGCGGCAAATTCCTCATTGAAAGCTTTGTTAGGTGAACCAAAGATAATATCATCAACATATAATTGGCACACAAACAACTCCCCTTTGACCTTCTTAGTAAAAAGAGTGGGGTCGATTAGCCCAACTTCAAAACCACGGTCTTGTAACAACTCGGTAAAGTGGTCATACCACGCACGTGGGGCTTGTTTAAGGCCATAGAGTGCCTTATCGAGTTGATACACATGATCGGGAAAGTAGGGATCCTCGAACCTGGGGGGTTGCTTGACGTAAACCAATTCATTAATATGACCATTAAGAAAAGCACTCTTCAGATCCATTTGTTGTAACTTAAAGTTATGATGAGAAGCATATGCAATCAACATGCGAATGGATTCAAGACGAGCAACGGGAGCAAAGGTTTCACCGTAGTCGATACCCTTGACTTGGGAGTAGCCTTGCGCTACTAAACGAGCCTTGTTGCGAATGATAATCCCATGGGCATCTTGCTTGTTCTTAAATATCCACTTGGTTCCAATGACATTGTGGTTCCCCGTCGGTCTTGGCACCAATCTCCACACTTTGTTGCACTCGAAGTTGTTGAGTTCTTCATGCATGGCATTGAGCCAATCCGGATCTTCTAGCGCCTCATAGACCTTGTGGGGTTCGACACAAGAGACAAACGCGTGATGCTCACAATAGTTTGCTAATTGGCTATGAGTGCTTACCCCCTTTCTTAAGCTTCCAAGTACATTCGTCATGAGATGATCCTTGGTGGAGAGCTTGGAAGCAACCTTGGTGGCACGACGCTCCAAATCCTCCTCGGGGGTGAGACGAGAAGTGATCACTTGATTATCTTGAGCGTCGTCTTGAGCTTGTTCTTGTTCTTGAACTTGCTCAGAGGAGAGAACTTGACCTTGGGCATCACTTGATGTGTCAACACTGTCTTGAGCATGATCTTGCCCTTGGTCATGTTCTTGAGGACGAGGGTCTTCATGTTGTTCTTCGGAAGCGTGTGGGCCTTGGGTTCGTGATGGCTCCACTTGAGTGGAGCATTGTCCTTCTCCTTCGGCCACAAGGGGTTCCACAATGGGTAGGATAAAACCAACACCCATTCTTCTTATGACTTGAGGAGGAATTTCATCACCTACATCACAAGTGCCACTTTGCTCCACTTGGGAGCCATTATTCTCATCAAACTCCACGTTACATGTCTCCTCAATAAGTCCCGTGGATTTATTGAGGACACGGTAAGCATGAGAGTTTGTAGCATAACCAACAAATATGCCCTCATAAGCTCTAGCCTCAAATTTAGACAACCGAACACCTTTCTTGAGAATGAAACACTTACACCCGAACACCCGAAAGTACTTGAGGTTGGGCTTGTTACCGGTGAGTATCTCATATGGAGTCTTGTTCAAGCCCTTGCGAAGGTAGAGCCGATTGGATGCATGACACGCAGTGTTGATGGCTTCGGCCCAAAAGTTGTACAGAGACTTGAACTCTGCCATCATGGTCCTTGCCGCATCCATCAACGTCCGGTTCTTCCTCTCTGCTACACCATTTTGTTGAGGGGTGTAAGGTGCGGAATATTGATGCTTGATCCCCTCATCACTAAGAAACTCATCCAAGGTGTAGTTCTTGAACTCGGTGCCGTTGTCACTTCTTATTGTCAAGATCTTTGCATTGTGTTGATGTTGTGCTTCATTTGCAAAGTCAATGACGGTTTGTTGAGTCTCGCTCTTCCTCTTGAAGAAATACACCCACGTGTATCTTGAGTAGTCATCCACAATCACCAAGCAATACTTCCTACCTCCAAGACTATGAAGGATGGAGGCCCAAAAAGATCCATGTGAAGGAGCTCCAAAGGCCTCTTTGAATAAATGATAGTCGTGGGAGGTTGAGCCTTCTCATGTAGCTTTCCTTTGATACAAGCACTGCAAGCACGATCTTTAGCAAAACTAACATTCGTTAGTCCACGGGCATGGTCCCCCTTGAGAAGACTTTGCAAAGATCTCATATTGACATGGGCTAGACGGCGATGCCAAAGCCATCCCACATCAACTTTAGCCATTAGGCATGTCGCGGTCTTAGTGGGTCGCTCCAAAAAGTTAATCACATATAGACCGTTCTCGACATGCCCAACAAAGCCTACTTTAAGAGTCTTTCTTTACAAGAGGGCCACGGTATCGACATCAAAGAAAGTGGCAAAGCCCATGATTGCAAGTTGACGAACGGAAAGTAAATTGTATGCAAGGGACTCAATAAGCATGACCTTCTCGATCGTGAGATCATGAGAGATGACCACCTTGCCAAGTCCCAATACCTTAGAGGATGAGGCGTCACCCCACTCGACATTGGTGAGCATAGATGGAATCTTATGCACATCCACCACCAAGTCCTTGCTTCCGGTCATATGATTTGTAGCTCCGCTATTGAGCAACCATGATAAGCAAACACCTACAAGAGATTAATGCTTGGTTTTAGGTACCCATTTTGTAATGGGTCCTTTGATGTTAGTAACAAGGGTCTTTGGAACCCAAATAGACCACTCAATGTATTCATGAGGAGAACCAATGAATTTGGCATAGACATGCCCATCACTAGCACGGCATAACACATATGAAGGATTAAAGTCGCCGGCTTTGATGCGAGGAGTGGAATTGCCCTTTTTGACAATGCCACCCTTCTCATTGTTCTTCTTCTTCTCCTCGGAGGCACTCTCTCCCTCCTTCACAAAGGTTTGCATGAGAGGAGGAGGTCGTTTGGTCTTGTCATTCTTCTTCTTGTTCTTGGAGTCGGGCACGTACCCAACCCCTTCCTTGGCCACAACTCCCTTTTGGTTGATCAAGAGGTCGTTGAGGTTCTTCTTGCCTTGTATGAAAGTCGCAAGACCTCTCTCAAGTTGCCCCTTTAGCTTAGCGTTCTCCTCAACGAGATGCACATGCTCACAACACGGGTTAGTAGCATTTGCATTATCAATTAACATCATACGAGGAAAAGTGGCTTTTTCCTTGGTTAGCTTTACTTGAAGTTGATCATGAGACTCTTTGAGGCTAGCATGAGCACCCTTCAAGACCTTGTGAGCCTTGTCAAGTAGATCAAACTCCTCTTTGAGTCTAGCAAGATCAACCTCAAGTTCAGCCTTCTCGGAGTTTAGCACATGAGAAACAATGAGGACACGATCATAATCTTTCTTTAACTTAGCATGATCAACGTTGTGTGACTCCTCAAGAGCCAAACGAAGACCACGCTCTTCCGCAAGAGCATTGGAAAGATCCGAAATCTCATCGGCATAGTCATGACTATGCTCTTCCATCTTAGTGATGGTGTCTTCGTGAGCCTCGATCATGTCATTGGCTTCACCAAGTTGTTCCAAGAGAGCAACAAAGTGCTTCTTGGATTTTCCCTTAAGTTTGCCCATAAAGGCCTCAAACTCATTTGTCTCCACATTCGCTCCCTCAAGTTAATTAATGCTATCCGTCGGAGAAGGATGATTAATGATGGTAGTTTTGATGTTGGGGGTTACCTTGTTGGTGGGTTTAGCCATGAGGCATTTGGCGGTGATGCTCTCATTGGGTGAGTCAAAGAGGGACACCCGTGGAGTCGTCGCAATGGCAATGGAGGCCATGGCAACCGACTCATCACCTTCATCATCGTCATCATCCTCATTGTACTCTTGTTGTACCACCAATGCCTTGGGAGGAGTCTTCTTGGTGAAGTTGCTCTTGTTGGGGAACGACTTGGCCTTGTCCTTTAGGATGAGCTTGCCGGCATTGTCTTCCCTCTTCTCATATGGGCACTCCGCAACAAAATGACTCACGTTGCCACAATTGTAGCAAGTCCTTACATGTTGCTTGCTCTTCATGCCACTTGAGTTGTTCTTGTTAAAGTTTGGCCTCGAGTTTTTCTTGCTCCAAAATTGCCTTGAAGCGAGTGCCATGTGTTCATGATATGCATACTTCGTATCCTCGGGGTTGCTCTCCTCTTCTTCCTCTTCTTCTTCTTCAACGGAGAGCTTGGCCTTCAATGCAAGGTTGGGCTTCTTTGCCCTTTGAGAATGAACACCGCATTGTCGGCGGTCTTGTCCAAAATGTTCATGGCCACGAACTCATCCAACACTTCGCTTGAGGTCAAAGTGTGGAAGTCCGGTCTTTGACGAATGACGAAGGACATGGCCTTGTGGTAGGGCATCATTGCCTTGAGGAATTTGCGCTTGATCCAATTGTCATCCGTGTCCTTGCTCCCGTGATCTCGGAGTGAGATCGCGAGTTTGGTTACCCTCCGATAAAGCTCACGAGGTTCTTCATCTTCTTTCATTGCAAACTCATCGGCCTCATCTTGCACCACTTCATAGTTGGAGCGTTGAATGCTTGTGCTTCCCCGGTAGAGGGAGACAACAAAAATCCATGCGTCTTTGGCCAAGGCGAAGGGCCGAAGATGAGGTAGGTCTTCGGGTGGGATTGCATCTTGAATGATGAAGAGAGCATTCTCATTGAATTGATTATCTGCGTCTTCTCGAGGAGTGAAGTTGCTTGGATCATGCGGATAGAAACCTTCTTCAATGATTCTCCAAAGGTTAGTGTTCACATGATGTAAATGACGTTTAAAGCGGTAAACCCAAGAATAAAAGTCCTCATTTTTCACAATCTTAGGGGGAGGACCGGCATGATTCAAATGAGTAGAAGGAACCGGTCCACCATAAACAAGTGGTGGTTCCACATGAGCAAAGATGCCGGTGCCATTTTTACCACTAGAAGAAGGAGCCTTTTCACTACTAGCTTCCCCCTTGTCGGGGATAGCATCCGTCACCTTGTCGATGGGGTCACCCACTTTCAATGGTGCGGTGGATAGTTTAAGCCCCTCAAGAAATTTAGTAAATATGCTTTCAACCTCAGTTTTCAATGTCTCCAAGGCCACATTGAACTCCTCACGAGAGACCGAGGTTCCCCCATCGCCCGTAGACGAGGTCGGATTCACACCGGAGTGTTCCTCCACACCGTCTACGGTATCAACCATACTCTTTGGACGGTAAAGTCCTTCAAAAAAGACGAGGCTCTGATACCAATTGAAAGGATCGATATGGTTGACTAGAGGGGGGTGAATAGGCAACTACCAATTTTTAACTTTTCTTTACCAAATTAAACTTTGCATCAAAGTAGGTTGTCTAGATATGCAACTAGGTGAGCAACCTATATGATGCAATAACAACAAGCATACAAGCAACCAAGAGAAGTAACACTAAAGAGCTTGCACAAGTAAAGGTAAGAGATAACCAAGAGTGGATTCGGTGAACACGAGGATGTGTTAACGAAGTTCCTTCCTTTTGAGGGGAAGTACGTCTCCGTTAGAGCGGTGTGGAGGCACAATGCTCCCCAAGAATCCACTAGGGCCATCGTATTCTCCTCACGCCCTCACACAATGCGAGGTGTCATGATTCCACTATTGGTGCCCTTGAAGGCGGCAACCGGACCTTTACAAACAAGGTTGGGGCAGTCTCCACAACTTAATCGGAGTCTTCCAACAATACCACGAAGCTTCACCACAATGGACTATGGCTCCGTGGTGACCTCAACCATCTAGGGTGCTCAAACACCCAAGAGTAACAAGATACTCTAGGGATGAGTGGGGGAATCGAAAATCCCTTGGTGGAAGTGTAGATCAGGGCCTTCTCAACCACTCCCAAGCAAATCAACAAGTTTGATTGGCTAGAGAGATAGATCGGGTGAAAATAGAGCTTGGAGCATTAATGGAGCTTGAGCATTAATGGAGCTTGAGGGGGAATAGGTAAGTCAAAGGAGAAGAAGGGGACCCCCTTTTATAGTGGGGGCAACAATCCAACCATTGCCCCACCAACCAGCCTCGCACAGGGCGGTAGTACCGCTAAAGGGGGGCGGTACTACCGCTGAGCCAGCGGTACTGCCGCTCCAGCTAGCGGTACTGCCGCGCAGAGAAGAGCAGCAGAGATCTGGACCCAGCGCGGTACTACCACGGTGGTAAGGGCGGTACTACCGCTCTGAAATGGTACTACCGCTCCGAAATGGTACTACCACTCCGAAACGGTACTACCGCCTCTACTTCCGCAATTAGTGCCGCAAAACCCGACATGAGAAAAAAGAGCCCTCGAGTTGAGGCGGTAGGAGCCAGACAGCCCAGCGGTAGTACAACTGCGGGGTCACCGGCGGTACTACCGCTGCGGAGCGGTACTGCCGCTTGTGACCCTTCAGCGGTACTACCGCTGGGACATGGAAGAGAGAGAGAAGATCTCTCCATCGAGGCTGAGGACGAGGCGGTGGTGCCAGGCAGGCCAGCGGTAGTACTGCTATGGAGTCACCGGCGGTACTACCGCTGCGGAGCGGTACTGCCGCTTGTGACTCCTCAACGGTAATATCGCTGGGTTGCGCAATACTACCGCTGGAACACAGACAAGACACAGAAAGAGAAGAGACCTCTCCCATGAAGTGGAAGAGCTCTGAGGGTGAGAAGCTGATGTGTACGTGTTGATTCCACCCAAGCAATACCCCAGTGGACCCCCTCTTGATAGTACGGTGCCTGACGGTGTCCTGGACTAGGGGGTACTCACCACGTCGTCTCCCGATCTATTAGATTGGGCCGAGGACCCCCGTGGCCGTATACTCATGGGCCAGTTCGGACGGCTACCGCATACAAGGAAGATTCCACAAGACTTGGCGATCAAGACAAGGACTTCTCCCCACCGGCGTATTCGGCTAGGACTCTTGTTATCCTAGGCCTCCGGTGCATTATATAAACCGAGGCCAGGCTAGTCGATACAAGATACAATATATACACAACAATCATACCATAGGCTAGCTTCTAGGGTTTATCCTCCTTGATCTCGTGGTAGATCTACTCTTGTACTACCCATATCATCAATATTAATCAAGCAAGAGTAGGGTTTTACCTCCATCGAGAGGGCCCGAAACTGGGTAAAAACATCGTGTCCCCTGTCTCCTATTACCCACCGATCCTAGACGCACAGTTCGGGACCCCCTACCCGAGATCCGCCGGTTTTGACACCGACATTGGTGCTTTCATTGAGGGCTCCACTGTGTGATCAACAAAAGGATCGATGGCTCGCCGGCAGATCAACTGTGACTTCGGCATCTTCGTCACCAGCTCGACTGGTCACCTTGGTTCGACCGAGAATTGTGCCCCGTGTTCGGATCACCATGTTCGGACGAGGGCCTTCATCAAACATCAACTCCGATCTCTATCAAGATCACGGAGGAATCATCTATGGAGCTCGGGGGCTCAACGTCAACATTGCCCTCAAGCGACCGTGCTGTTTTTCTGGACAGCGAACTCGTATCTGCCACCACCACCTCCTCGAGTGTCTTCTTAACGATTGCTTCGGTGGAATTGTGCGGAATTGGTTCTACAACAACCCTGGAAAATTTTGTCAAGTTCCGATGGAGGAATCTCTGGCAATCCGCGATATACCGGAGCCCTGTCAAATCTGGACGGGAATCTGGACGAGTTTAGGGCGTGGTATACAGCTTCTAGCTCGGACGTCCTTTGGAAGATCCATCCGTTGATCGGCTGAGGAATTCCTATATCTACCAGCCCTCCAAATTTCTGCTCGATCCGACCGTCCAAACTCCGGGAACCTTCCGATTAGTGCATCACTTTTCGGATCTGTTTTTTGCGCGAAAACGAATCCGACCCGAGTTCGTCTTTTTTATGAACGGGATTTCGGACATCCTTTTATAAGGAAGTTTTGTATGGGGTATTGTGTTTTATTCCCGAACACATCCCACTAAAAATCTTTTGAACATGATCTTCAACATCATGCTGGTGTCAAACCAGTCCGGCAATGTTGCTCCACGGCTGCCAACCTGCGCTAGACACATCGTCACTTTGTTGAGCCGAGCTCAACTTCTTCGGATCATCACCTCGGCAAGCTGAACAACAGTTCGGCATCGCAAAGAATAAATCATCACCAACATCGCCGCCCCACGGGTTACACGGAACGGGCACACCGGCATCGCCGCACGGTCACTTCATCAAGCCGGCATTGACCATGTCACGACCTGCATTGGCAGGGCCGCACTATTGCTCCTCCGAGCCGGTGTCCATCACGTCGACCTACTTCGACATCTCGGCTGGACCGGGGGCTTCATCATCTCTTCATCAACCTACTCCGGTAATGGGTGTGCGGATCGAGTCCCAATTTTGGGAATCACCTTCCTTCGGATTGCTACAATAAATAAACCAGGTGCTATTAATCCTAGTATTTTTTGCTTGTTTGGGTTCAATTTTTCCCAAGGAATTATTACTCTGGTTTGTCCATCATATGCGCACAGGTCTATCAAATGGTGGCCGCATTAACGACGGTCGCATGGTGGTCCGGTCAGTCTCCGTACATAGTCCGGCGAATGCTGCATCCGGAACTCGGACTAACCTGTGAATTCAGGCTTTGCCACGCCCTTACCGCATCACGCCGATGCCCTGCATCGACATTGACTTCGGCGCCAGGCCATATTTCTTTTATTACTCACTTTGCATAAATTATTTATTATGCAACATTTTTTTAATTATCATTATTACTATTATCTCCGGTTGGCACTATTTTTTGTGCACAGGAAAATGATCTGGGGACTTCGGCGTCACTCCGCCAGTCTGCATTGACCGTGCTATGTCACCACTTCGGCATGTCGAGCTCTTCGCTCCGCCACCTCGGGACCAGCTTGGGGGATGGAACCTTGTCCCGCATCAAGCTCGGACCACGTCATCAATACCGAACACATTAACCAGCTAAGTTGTCTTCATGCTCAGAGTTTTAAATTTTTAACTTGTGTTCGGTTCGACCAAGCGTTATACTTTTTTAGAAAAAAAAGTTGCTTCTAAAAAATTTCCTTGTCCAAACTTTGTTTGTGACGCATAAATTCAAATACCCCGTTTACTTGGGGGCTTCCTTTATGAAGCTTTTCCTGTTGCATATAATTATACTTGTACGGCTTCGTTCCTTGTTCGTGTATTACGCCACAATATGCACCACATTGACTTAAGCGATTTGCAAGCTGGGTTGCCTCGCTCCTGTGTTTACCCCTACGTTCCCGATTGTTCGGCTAGGGAGTAAAGGGAGCACCTCTACGATTGTCACGATCGGGTCACCTGAGCCGGACCTCAGACTAGGTGAAGCCGAAAGCTAGCGCTCTCATAGTTATTCAATGATGGTCGGCACACAACGGAACTCATGAGTACAAAAAATCTATTGCACAAGTCTCATAATAACAATGAGCACCGAAGAAAGGTATCGGTGGGGGTACTATTTTCTTCGAAGATGCTTCTTACTCTTCGCAGTAATATAGCATAAGTTCCCTGAGCGCGCTTTGTCTGTTACAGCCTTGTGGCCTGATTGCCTGGTTATTGGAAACACCGTCGATATTCTCGACCGATGGAGTACATAACACTTTTCGGTCCTTGACCGAAGAGGGAGAAGCTGACGGTCGGTTAAGACGCGTTTAAAGTTCGGTTGAACATAGATATGATATAAGTACTTCGGTACATGCAATCATTCTTCCACCCAAGTCACTTGGTGGCTCTTAAGTTTATTTGAGCCGTTTTATAATAAGTGTTCTTCTTCTTAGTCGTTGCAAAGTTTTATTATTATTTATCACTCCTTTTTCGACACGAGTGTGCGGTCACTAGCCGGGGAGCCTAATTTCTCTCTCAAAGCCGCTAGAGTTTAGTTTGCTAAACTGGCCTGATGAGAAGTACTCCGCCCTCGAGATAGGAGGTTGAAGCTGTAGGCTGACCCGCTCGAAGTCTTGAGATAGGATGTGTCATGTTAAAGGACGATAGAAGCACTTCTTTTTTCTAAGACCAATTTTTGGATTGGCACCGAACACTTGATCTTGTTCGGACGTCTGTTTTCACTGACGTTTCTTGGTTTTCCAAGCTTTTTGGCACTTTTAAACTATTTGTGCTTTTCCAGCATTAGTCTCGCAGTGCAACGCCGGACACCTTTAGGGATTTGGCAAAAACATTCTCAGATATTGCTATATATGCATCGGTTTCGAATTGTGTCTTCGGTCAATAGTTGGGTTGCCCGGCTCCTGCACTTGCTTCCTACGGTCCGTTTTGTTCGGCAAGGCGTGCAAAGGGAGAACCACTGCGATTGTGCTTCCAGCTCACATGGTTAAGCACCTTAGTGGAGAAAGCAGAAAACTGACTGTCACAATAAGCGTAAACTGGTCAGCGATCCGATGACTATGACGGGCCATTCATAACATTGGCTGAAGTGTTTACGGCTTGACCTCGACTGTCGCCAAACACTACGGGGGGCTATTAACTGGACTCCCAAACTAAATCCTCGATATTTTGCTCTTACATTCGAGCTGAGGTTTCATGATCATGCTTAGCATGACAACCCAAAGAAAGGAACCGATAGCGGGACTATTTTCTTTGGAATACATTTCTTCTGTTAAACAGTAATATAACATATCTCTCTGTGTACCTTTGTTTATAAAACCATGTGGCCAGATTGCCTTGTTTGTCGTAAATATTTGCCCTCATAAAGGCTTTATAAAGTAGGACAAACACTCCTCGGCTACTGGCCAAGGAGGTGGAAGCCGATGGTCGGTCAACAAAGTTTTGTACAATGCGGATCCGAGCATTAATGACGTAAAGTACTTGGATACATAGAGTCATTACACATGATTTTTGATTTTACTATGGATATTGATCCTTAATTCGGCCACCCGTGCCCGCATTAAGGCTCGGGGGCTACTGGGCTTCGGGCTTATTATTTACAAATATTAAAGAGGCACATCGATCCCCTGATCTGGTGTTGCCACCCGACTAGTGTCTCAGGGGCTACTACATTGCTTGTCCAATGCAGAAAATTTTATGTGCAATATAGTTTCCGGGGAGATTTTGATCCTCAGGTTGGTCGGCCGCACCCAACCTGAGTCTTGAGGACTGAGCACGCCGCTTTTGTGTCCCGAAGTATTCTGCCGAGCTAGGACTTGATCCTCAGGCCGATTTTGCAAATCAACCTGAGTCTCAGCGGCTACTGGGATCAGCGGTCTTATGTGATCCTTCATGTGCATCTCGGGTTTTAGACTGATACACACCTTGAGGGCTACTGGCTATATATCTGACAGAGAATAAATTGCACCAATAAAAAATATTGACAAAAAATCGGCCCATAGTCGGGGTGGTGCACCACCTCGGAAGCAGTCCGGCATAAAGCTGGGGCGCTAGTGGCTGGCTCCATAGAGGGCATTTCCGGCATTAAGCTCAGCTAAACTCCTTCAACTTTTTTGAACCAAGGTGATATGACACCTCGGATATAGTCCGGCATTGGATCCTGGACACAGTTCGGCGTTGGAGCTCGGATATATTTCGGCGTTGGAGCTCGGATATACAGTCCGGCATTAGATCTCGGATACATAGTCTAGCGTTGGAGCTCGGATACATTCCGGCGCTAGAGCTGGGAAGCGGTCTGGCGTTGGTGCTCGGCTGCAAAAGATACCTCGAATGCAGTCCGGCGTTGGAGCTCGGATGCAAGAGGACACTGCCTCCCGGGAACAACTTCAAACCCGAGGTGTGGCATAAAAATAAACAAGGCATTGATAAAGGCCGGAAACTTAAAGGGGCTCCTCGGATACCCGACGTGTAAACTCGTCGAATGCATTTCGGCGATCCTCAAGATCGAAGATAAAGAAGATTTGTTGAACCAGTTTTCAAGACCGGCAACCGAAGATGAAGAACAGTTCGGAAGAATCGAGGAGCGTCCCTAACTTGAAGACCGGTTCAGGGGGCTACTGACGTTGTCCTAGACTAGGGGGTACTCACCACATCGTCTCCCGATCTATTAGATTGGGCCGAGGACCCCCGTGGCCGTATACTCATGGGCCAGTTCGGACGGCTATCGCATACAAGGAAAATTCCACAAGACTTGGCGATCAAGACAAGGACTTCTCCCCACCGGCGTATTCGGCTAGGACTCTTGTTATCCTAGGCCTCCGGTGCATTATATAAACCGAGGCCAGGCTAGTCGATACAAGATACAATATATATACACAACAATCATACCATAGGCTAGCTTCTAGGGTTTAGCCTCTCTGATCTCGTGGTAGATCTACTCTTGTACTACCCATATCATCAATATTAATCAAGCAGGAGTAGGGTTTTACCTCCATCGAGAGGGCCTAAACCTGGGTAAAAACATCGTGTCCCCTGTCTCCTGTTACCCATCGATCCTAGACGCACAGTTCGGGACCCCCTACCCGAGATCCACCGGTTTTGACACCGACAGTGCCCTCTATGCAACTAGTCCACGAAAGAGAAACGAAGGAGCTACACTATCTTGAATGACACTCCGAAGGGAAGAAAAGGTCTTGTGCCAAGGATGAATCTGTGAACTACTCAAAGCACATGATTAGTCTGCAAACATGTTGTCATCAATCACCAAAACTACCTCGAGAGAGATATGCCACAACAACAACAACCATATCAAGATCACAAAGCATTGAGACATACATGAGGTTGAACCCTAAGGACTCGAGATTGCAACCTTACCTAGACCCAATACCTTGCTTTTGCCTTTGTCAGCGTAGGTGATATGCTTCGGAGGTGATGGAGATAAAGCAGATTCCATCAATAAGCTCCTGTCACCAGTCATGTGATTTGTACATCCACTATCGAGGTCCCACTCAGTGGCTTTGGGTTGATCATCCTGTAGATGAATTAGTACAACTTACAAACTCATATACTTCAGCAGTGAAGAATATGGTATCAATTTCATCAAGCAATAAGATAGGTAAAGCAGTATGAGGACGTGAGAAATGAAAATTCATTTCTTCATGATTAGCTTGTGTCCTTTCAAGCATATTCAGGTCTCTAGCAAATTCTTTAGACGATTAAGTTTGCCTGGAGACCTGACCTTGCATAAGAGATTAGTTCTTTTTCTTCACCACCCACATCTGAAGGGGTGGCAAAGAGTTCATCATTCTGCGAGCTCCATAAGAGAAAGGTGGAATAGACGCCAATCCACTTTGTTTCACATAAGAGGGGTTAGGATAAGCATAAGAGTAAGCAGAGAAATTCTTCAAGGACTTATGGACATAATGATTTGAAGAATAATGCACATATCCATAATCCTTAGATCTTCCCTGCGAAACAAACGGGTTAGCATGATGATGTTCATATGAGGACTTTGATCCTTTTGAGGAATTTGATCCATGAGAGGAGTTTGGTCTGTATGATGACTTGGATCCATATGAAGAATTTGGTCCATATGAAGAACTTGATCTGGGGTTCCTATTCTTCGCAGGTGGTGTCATGATGACATTCACTTGAAGATTTTCAAGGCACCTTTTGGGAACCCAAATTTTCTTCATAGGAGGACCATTCCTGCAGCTAGTGCCAACATATCTAGCAAATACTTCACCATTCTGATTTTTGAACAGTTTATAGTTAGAGTCAATTGACTCATCATAAGAATACGAAGATTCACATGTAAAGCCAGATAAAGTAGATGGATCCACTGAAGGTCCTTTTGCAGCAACCCATGAGGTTTTGGGATACTGCTCAGGTTTCCAGTAGGTCCCATCAGCATTGATTTTCCTCTCAAAAGCAATACCCTCTTTCCTAGGGTTCCTGTTGAGGATCTGCTTTTTAAGCACGTCACAAAGAGCCTGATGTCCTTTGAGGCTTTTGTAGATGCCTATCATATACAATTCTTTCAATACTGCATCATCAGTGATACTAGCAATGTCCTCAGATGAGGAATTAGTGATAGCAGAGGCAGTTGAAGAATTTGCAGCAATGGAAGTATTTGAGCATTCAGGTGAAGAATTAGCAGTTTCGCGTTCAATGCACTTCAAACATGGAGGAACAAATTCATATTGAGTAGCGCTGATCTGTTGAGCAAGTAATGAATCACACTCCTTCTAAAGATCTTCATAACTCACTCTTAGCTTCTCAAGATCTTGCTTTCTTTGAAGAAATTCATAAGAAAGCTTCTCATGATCAGATAAGAGAGTGTTATGATGAGCTTGAAGATTGTCAAACTTGGACTGAAGTCTCTGAAGATTTTCAGTAAAGATTTTAGTGCGATCCATTTCTTCGCCCAACATAACATCGCTTTTATCTAGCATATTTTGGACCTTTTCAAGAGCCTTTTGCAGTTTCACAGCAAATTTAGAATAGCTGGGTTGAGGTTTTCATCAGATTCATCCTCACTAGATTCAGATGAAGGATATTTGAGTACCTTTGAGCCTTTTGCCATGAAGCAATAGGTGGGAGCATAGTCCTCATCGCCGTCATCAGTAGAGTTGGGGAGGTCCTTTTCTTCAGAGTTGAAGATGGACTTTCTGACGAATGCGGTAGCAAGGGCTAGGCTCACCACACCAGAGTCTGACTCCTCAGATTCCTCCTCTTCCTCATTTTCCTCAGATTCAGCCTCAGAATCCATTTTCTTACCAATGAATGCTTGAGCCTTCTTGGAGCTGCTCTTCTTGTGAGATGAGGACCTTGAGGGTCTTGATGATGAGGACTTTGAAGATTTCTTCTTCTTCTTTGAATCATCAGGACTGTAATCCTTGTACTTCTTCTTCTTCGATTCCTTTTCCCACTAAGGACAATCTTGAATGTAGTGTCCAGGTTTTTTGCATTTATGGCAGAGTCTCTTCTTGTAATCGTGGGATGAGGAATCTGATCTCAAGTCACCACCTCTTGAGGATTTACCAAAATGACCACGTCTTGAAAACTTTTGGAACTTCCTCACAAGCATTGCTAGCTCCTGGCTCAGTTCTTCAGGGTCACTAAAGGTGCTGTCAGAATCTTCACCATCAGATTCGGATACTGCCTTGGCCTTTAGAGCCCGTGATCTACCATAACTTGGTCCATAGACATCTCTCTTCTCAGCAAGCTGGAGCTCATGAGTGTTTAGTCTCTCGAGTATATCAACGGGATCAAGTGAATTGTAGTCTCCACATTCTTGTATCATCAATGCCAAGGTATCAAATGAGGAATCAAGCGATCTCAGCAATTTCTTCACCACCTCATGGTTGGAGATATCAGCAGCACCAAGTGCTTGAAGCTCATTTGAGATGTCAGTGAGGTGATCGAAGGTTTGCTGAACATTTTCATTGTTGAGTCTTTTGAAGTGGTTGAAGAGATTCCGAAGAACGTCAACTCGAGAGTCACGCTGTGTTGAGACTCCCTCATTGACCTTGGACAGCCTGTCCCAGATAAGCTTAGCTGTCTCCAAAGCACTCACTCTCCCATACTGCCCTTTTCTCAGATGGCCACATATGATATTCTTCGCTTGAGAGTCGAGTTGCTTGAATCTCTTCACATCAGCAGCGTTGATGGTTGGAGTGATAGAGGGAAAACCATTCTCCACAACGTACGAGAGATTGTTGTCAATTGCCTCAAGATGCATGCACATCTTATTCTTCCAGTAGGGGTAGTCCGTCCCATCGAAGGTAGGACACCCAGCAGAAACCTTGATCATACCCGCGGTTGACATAACTAAAACTCCAGGCGGTTAAACCAAAATCACACAGAACAAGGGAGTACCTTGCTCTGATACCAATTGAAAGTGCGTTATATCGACTAGAGGGGGGTGAATAGGCGATTTTTATGAATTCTTCAGTGAGGAATTTCAGGGTGAGGAAATTCCTGAGTGAAGAACTACATGCAGCGGAATAAGTACTCAGAAGTAAACATAATAGAACATGAACATGGTCTTTATGATGAAATGAAAAACAAGCACAGAGTATGGAAAGCGTAAACACAGGATAACACAGGATGAAGACAAACAGATTGAAGAAATTGAACTGAGGAAGTAGAGAAAGTCTTCAGTTAATGTCTTCGAACAGATATGAACAAGCTCACAACGCAGAAATGAGGAAATGAAAGTGTTGAGGAAATGGAACCAGGTAGCTTGGTGAAGACAATGATTTGGTAGACCAGTTCCAACTGTTGTGACAGTTGTACGTCCGGTTAGGGCGGCTAGGTATTTAAACCTGAGGACACATAGTCCCGGACACCCAGTTCTGAACACGCAGTCCAGAACACTCAGTCCTCACCGTATTCCCCTTGAGCTAAGATCACACAGACCTCGCCCAATCACTCGTGGTAAGTCTTCAGGTGACTTCCAAACCTTCACAGACTTGGTCACTTGGTGATCCACAATTTCCTCTTGGATGCTCTAGACCATGACGCCTAACCATCTGGAAGATGCACAGCCTTCAAAGGTAACAAGCGTCGGATCCACGCAGAATCAATCTCTTCAGTGATGCTCAATCACTTGGGGTTTGTAGGTGTTTGGGTTTGGGTTTTCCTCACTTGATGATTTTCACTCAAAGTCCTCGGAGGATGGGATGCTCTCAAATGACAAGTGTCAGTTTCTCTTGGATCAGCCAACCAGCTAGTGGTTGTAGGGGGCGGCTATTTATAGCCTAGGGAGCAGCCCGACATGATAAGACATAAATGCCCTTCAATGATATGACCGTTAGGTGGGTAGATATTTTGGGACAGCTGGCACATAGCACAACAACGGGCGGATATTTGAGTATCAAAATCCTCAGGGCTATCATGATCCTCACTGTGTAGGCAATCCGCACTGGAGAATTCCTAACTCCTCAGTCAGAACAAATTCCTCAGAGACTAGAAGAACTTCGTTTCTGTCACTGAAGAAATTCGACTGAACTGTATGAGATTTCCAATGGCTTCACTCGAAGGGATTGGTAGGTGTAGGATTTGAGTTGAGCATCACATAGAAATTTTTCCTTAGTATTTCCTCGACCCCCTTTAACAGTACGGTGTTTCCTATGACTCAAGAAAGAGAAAATGAAACTATGAAAACAAAAGTCTTCATGCTTCGTGTTCCTCGAATGAATACCAAGTCTTCAGGATTGCACCAATTTCTTAACTTTCAAAGTCTTCAGAAAGTCTTCAGAAATACAAGGTCTTCAGTCGAAGAACTTCATTTTTTGGGGTCGACTTTCTCTGTAAATATCAAACTCCTCATAGACTTATAGACCTGTGTACACTCATGAACACATTAGTCCCTTAACCTATAAGTCTTCAATACACCAAAATCACTAAGGGGCACTAGATGCACTTACAGTCTTGTAACTGAATTCATACACCTATTACACGGGTAGAGCACATCTGATTTCGGACCACCGTACTCAACTTTGATAAAGTTCATGAAGTTTTCAACCCCCTCGACATATGCAGCAGAGAATCTTCAAGCCAAAGTTATCCAAGTCCTGTCCATCTGTTAGACATACAAAATAGTTCTTCTACTAGATATTACAGGAACAATATATACTTTTTTTTGAAGTCCATAAAAAATACCCAGGTCGATGTCTAAAGCTATGGCAAGATATTTGGACAAGCAGATCTAAGTAACAAAATATATGTAAAGCTAATTCAGCAAACAAATTTGAGTGCTAAACTATGGAAGGCTGTTTCAGTAGTCAATGAGGCCCACACAGCCATCGAAGGCCATCTCAGCAACAAAGATCGAGTATAAAACGGTGTAGAGCTATTTCACTTAACAGATTGGCTACTAGACCATGGCAATCTACGTCACAATAAATATATGGCAGGATATTTTAGCAACTAATCGGGCGTGGCATGCCATCTCAGCTAAGCAGATTGAGTGCAGAACGGGACAAGGAAGCATCTTAAGCAGAGCATATTGACTGTAAACTACTTTGGCAAACTGTGAGATTAACAACGTCTATCAGCTAACATTCAGCGCTACTCTGACATGCACTAGGCCTTAGTCTAGAATATACACGTGGGAGAAGCTGACCGCCGTGCGTCTCCATAAGAACGTCGCCAGTAGTGGCGGCGCGGCTAGAGGACGGCAGTCTACGGGAGCGTACTATGGGAGCGAGAGAATCACCGTGCGTCCCCTCGACGAACCGTGCCGCCAATGTATCGGCGTGGCGGGGAGGGCGGCTTTGGTGGAGCGAATAGAGTAGAGGGGGCCGGGGGAGGTGGGTTTAGGGAATATTATTGGCTAATTGGCCGAAGGGCGGTTGAATTTGGGATTTGGGGGGAATTTTCGCGCGGTGGGCAGGGAGTTTGGCGCATGGTCAGTTTCTCGAAGTGCAGTCCCATGTGCCTGTGAAGAGGCAAGCCGAAGAGTGTTCTGTTTGCATGAGCCGTGTGCAGGACCGACCGTGTGAGGGGTGCAATGCGACCGCGACAGGTGTGTTATGAGTGTACCGCCTTTATCCTTTTAAACTTGGTGCTTCGCCCGTCAAAAAAAAAACTTGGTGCTTCGCACGATCCATCGATACTACTACTAGTAATCCGGTAATCCTAACTAAAACGGCGTTGCCGAGTCTTTTCCCGCGTGATATGCTGGGAGGTTGGCTTAGTTGATTTTTTATGACGAGTAATGCTACACCTACATAATCCCAGTTATGTAATTAACATAATGTGAAAAGTGTGGGCTGTTGATTGGAGATTGGGGGAGGGGGCCACCACCATGAAAATTAGGCGGGAGAGAGAGAGAGGCAATTTACATTAACCCTTTCATAGGTTCTAGTAGATGTAGAAAGATGTGAAATGTGTGAATGTGTAGTGGATGTACTATTGGAGTGCCTAAGATAAATTGTGTATGTAGACCCTATGTGTTTATTTATTTCGCATGTTAGCTTTGTCTTGGGTCAAACCTTCTAAGTTTATACACACAAAGACGAATCATCATTCCATATATTTTCATACTCCTACAATATATCCTACTATTATTGTGAAAGTTCATATACACCGGATGAGATTCATGCAAACACGACAGATTTTCATTACATTTCAAACTTTTATAGGACAGAAAAATAAAAGAAACCCAACCCTAAACCTATTCTACGGCGGCGACCGACATCCTCCATTTGCGATCTCCATGTATGGGGGCGGGGTTCAAGACCCATGAATTGAAGGTGCGTTCTCCGACGAGGAAGAGTAGAACACGGGAGAAAGACCGGCCAGTTGGGACACCATGCCATGCCGTCTCCCATGCCCTACTCATCCTCGGAGGAGTCCCCGGCCTCGGTGGTACCGGTGGACGTGAGGTTGATGATGATGGACGTGGACGGTCCATCGCTTCACCTGCCACATGCACCACCGAACGTTGGACGGCGCCAAGTAGGACGCGTGGCTGAGGTGCTCCTGTCGTCGGTCGCAAGCGTGGCCACTGCTTGTGCGGTCGCGTCTGTGTCCGGCTACACCGCTATTTGCGTTGTGAGTGACGAGTTGAGCAAGGGATGCGACTTGAGCGAGGGCGGCGACCTCAAGCTTCAACCCTGAAGACAAGCTCTCTCGCAGAGCGTTCGCGCTCACGGTCATGGCGGATGTGGTGCTAGGTAGCAGGATGATGCGCTATGGTGTGGAGTTTAGCTGGGTGTTGCCGCTTTAAGTAGCGCATTCCGGTGAGGCTAAGCGTCCGGGTACATCATTAAGTCACTGGAGTTGGTTCCTCGGGCACCGAGCCTCTTAATGACGGCATACGGATGGACAACATGAATGCGGGCAGATGGCGTCGGATGGGAATGCATAGCGCGACGGCTCGAAAGACGAGGGTTTTTGGTGTGCGAGGGTAGTCAGCTACGGTCGTGGCAACGTTGGAGATGCCCTTTTCTCACATGCGATCCCCACATGTCATTGAAAAAGCAAGACAACCCGGCATGGTCTCAGGTCCTGGGGATGCAGTCGGCCGCGCTAGAACACTTCGCGGACGCGTCGCGGCGCGCATGCACTTTGGCGCCCCATGCATCCTCGACGGGCCGGGTGTTGATCTGATGGTTGTGCCACAATGCTAACGCCACCCTCGGCACCCTGAAGCCGACCATGTCCAGTGATAATGAGCATGTCGCTTGCCGCAGTCATCGTGTCCAGAGGTGGTGCGGGAGCTGCGCCACGTTGCGGGCCCCCACAACCCACATGAACGGTTGCCGGTGGCCAGGAGGTCGTGGGCTAGCTCCTCCATTGGACTAGTCTGCGCCAGATCGTCCCGACAGGTGTGCCCCACATGTCGGTTTCCTTGTTTTCCAAATTCGAGCGCAGGTGCTCCGCGTTGCACATTAGGCATAGAACAGGTGGTTTATGTGCCCTGGTTCAAATGTGGTACAGTACCAAGTTGTTACCCTATCCCCAAGTGTGGTGGTTTTGGGTACGGTACCACCCTTTTCCTTTTCAACTAGTGAAGCGTAACACTAGATTAAGTAGCCGGATGGTGTGCTAATGTAGGTGTCCAACTATTCGAAGGAATAATTGAGGTGTGCCCGGTCCATGCCCACATTTAGGGGTCCAACTTACCATGTTCCGGCAGTAGTAACTATACTAGTCCCTGCGTACTCCCTTTGTTTTTATTTACTCCGCATTTTAGCTTTGCTCAAAGACAAACTTTGTAAACTTCGACAAAGTTTATACACATAAATAATAACATATACAATAACAAATCAATACCATTAGATTCATTATTGAATATACTTTACCATCATATAGATCTGCTATTGTAAATGTTCATATTTTTACTATAAATTTGGTCAAATTTTATGAAGTTCGACTTCATCAAACCTAATATGCAGAGTAAATAAAAATGGAGGGAGTATCTTACTCCGTGACCAAGACAGAAGGGAAAACAAGAAAACTTATTGTTTATTTGAGCCGTTCGAGTATAATCATGTGGAATTGCTTATTTCTCATTGCTCTCCAACCCTCTTCTCCATCGATCATGCCGCCCTACGGTTGAGTCCATCCTCCCAAATGCCTCATTTGAACATTCTGCCAAGTATCATTCGCGTGTGGGCCTAGACCATGCTTGTTGGATTCAGGGCTCCGTAGACCCAAGGAAGGTTCGAACTCTGGGGCGTGTGCGAAGAACTCAACCTCTCTAGCCAACTGATCCGCTGCACTCATGACCTAGCTCAATGAACAGGAAGGAAATGGACATGACAGTTTACCCAGGTTCGGGCCACCCTGCTGTATAAAACCCTACTCCTGCTTTGTGGTGGATTTGCCTCACGAGGGGCTGAGGATGAACTAGTATAGGGGATGAACAACCTTGCGAGGCTCGGAGGTGAAAATGAGTCGCCCCCTCTATGGTGGTGGCTAACAAATACTTATAGTGGCCTTGGTCCTCTTCCCCCAAAACTTAGGCGGGAGGGGATCCCATAGTGGCCAATTTTGAAAGGGGACAAGTAGTACATATTATCCTGATGAAAGGTGGTCTTTGCCTCCAAAGCTTCTGGTTGTGACGTCGTGGTGGGCTCGATGATGACATGTGTCCTGTCATCCCACTGGTCTTGGTCTCATTGCACGGAAATGGCAACCTTTGGTGGATTCCTCGGGACTCTATGCATGCACTTGCCTCCTTAGCACCAAAGAGGAAACCTGCTCCTCTGCGCGCGCTGACACACGCCTGGCCTTGGTCATCATGGCTTGCGTCACCTCCGCCTCGCGATCTGAGGGCTTGCATAGGAATCTCCGCTCCTCAGGAGGCTGCCAAGGGAGGCAGCTCCTTCCGGAGGTCTTGGTGTCGTCCACCTCGCGAGGCTTGGCCCCTTGCGAGGGTCTTGTCCTGTCGATGCTGAAGATGGGCCATACCAGGCCATCGATGGAGCCACGTCACGGGCTGCAGGCAGGCAACTCTAGGTACCCTGGTTCCTAGAACACCGACAGTAGCCCCCGGCCCAAGGCGCGCTCGCACTTGGCTTCGAGGCGAAGCCAGAGGGCAAGTGCAAAGCGCCACGAGCCCCAATCGCCTGTGGACTGGGTCGACGCATTGCGCTTGATTGGACGTGGGCGTCTCCACTTCCCCATGCTGCCTCGGCAAGCGCCTGACTTGAGAACTACATGCTGCATGCAGAGAAGACCATCATTACTCGAAATCATGGGAGGCCGGCGATTGGCCCCCCTTTGGCTATAAATGAGGAAGGGGGCGAAGCCCCCTTGCTTCTCCTTCTTCTCGCTCCCCTGCCTCGCCGGAGCACCCACGTCGCCATTGAGGAAGTTCTCCGCCGTGGAGAAAGGGAAGGCCCCCGAGGTAGAGCCCGAGCTGCTCACACTAAAGAATCAGCTCGATCAGCCTCGGGGCGCCATCGCGGAGTCCACGATGACGCGGCCTTGGCACGAACAGGCTCCACCTGGCTTCCTGGTCCCCTTATACACCCGTGCGCAGGGCCCTACACATGGGGATATCAATTGGCGCGGCGAGGAGCGATGCTGCAGAGGAAGACAGGCGGCGGCCATGGCGATGCCCCACTCGCGATCCCATGATGAGGGCATGACCCGCGAGATCATGGTGTGGGCGGCAATGCCGCCGCAAACTTGGATTCAGCTCCTGAGGCCCTTCGCGAGGAAGATACCATCGCGGGGGCTCTTCGAACTATGGCTTCAGCACGATGGGTGCTGCAACCAGGCTTCAGAGGCGAAGGTCGAAGTCGTCAACTCCGACATCTTCATGACTCGAGGGTGGGGCGCGATCGCCCGCGTCTATTGCCCGGAAGGAGGCCATGGCTTCTACTTCGAGTATGGTGGGGCATCGACGCTCTTCCTCAAGGTCTTTGATGAGGATGGTCGACGCCTGGAGTGCTGCCCCGGGGGAGGCGATCGCAATTGCAGGGCCACCGACTGTGAACTTGCCCTTGGCCTCGTCGACGACTCCTCCGAGCAGCAGCAGCGCCTCCTCCGAGCACGACACGAGCGACGACGAGAGGAACGAGCCACCGCGCCCCGCACCTCGCCTACCGCATCAACCCGGCATCACCGATGATGTCGCCGAGGCCTTGGCCTCCTTAGGAGTCTTTCTTTTGCTTTGTTCTTGCATGAGATCATGGCGCACCCCTCGGGGGCATGTAAAGACAGCGGTGTTTGTGTTTTAGACGTAATTGCTCATAATCGAGGCCATGTTGTTCGTTTCCCGTTGTGGCACGGTCCCTCCTTTCATTCTCCCAGTAGCTTAGTGCTCTATGTCGGCGGGACCCAGTCCCCAGGTAGGCTTAAGTCGTCGCTGGTATGCCAGATCGTGATGCCGTAGTCAAGGCCCGGAGGTGAGCGACTCAAGGTCCGAAAAGAGCCCCTGAGGCGCGATGCTCAAGGGGTCCCCATTGATGCGCAAGTGGCTTCCAGAAGGATGAAAGGAAAGCGCCCTTGCCCAAGCAGAATCGCGTGCGGTGAAATGTTGGTTGCAAAGCCCTTAATAAATGATGCGCTTCCGTTCCTCGCTATGGCACAGTCTCCCCTTTCATTCTCACGATAGCTCGGCGCCCTACGTCGGTAGGACCTAATCCCTGATGTCGCTTGAAGCTATGTCCATATTTCCCCAAAGAGGAAGGGATGATGCAGCACAGCGGCGGTAGGTATTTCCATTAGATATGAAACCAAGGTTATCGAACCAGTAGGAGAACCGACCAACACAACGTAAACAGCACCTTCACACATATAACAAATCCTCGCACCCCGATGTGTTAAAGGGGTTGTCAATCCCTTTCATGGTACGATGCCACAAGATAGGCAAACGGACGTTAGATAAATTTTTAGTAGATTGATAGATCGAACGCCAAATAAATAAATAAGAATAAATTGCAGCAAGGTATTTTTGTGTTTTTGGTTTAGTAGATCTGAAAATTAAAGCAAATAAAAATATATCGCAAAGGCAAATATATGAGGAAGAAGACCCGGGGGCCGTAGGTTTCATTAGTGGCTTCTCTCGAGAAAAATAGCAAACGGTGGGTGAACAAATTACTGTTGGGCAATTGATAGAACCTCAAATAATTATGATGATATCCAGGCAATGATCATTATATAGGTATCACATCCAAGATTAGTAGACCGACTCCTGCCTACATCTACTACTATTACTCCACACATCGACCGCTATCCAGCATGCATCTAGTGTATTAAGTTTATGGAGAAACAGAGTAATGCAATAAGAATGATGACATGATGTTGACAGGATCTATATCTGTAGAGATAGACCCCATCGTTTTATCCTTAGTAGCAATGATACATACGTGTCGTTTCCCTTTCTGTCACTGGGATCAAGCACCGTAAGATCGAACCCACTACAAAGCACCTCTTCCCATTGCAAGATAAATAGATCAAGTTGGCCAAACAAAACCCAAATATCGGAGAAGAAATACGAGGCTATAAGCAATCATGCATATAATATAACAAAGAAACTCAAATAACTTTCATGGATATAAAATGATAGATCTGATCATAAACTCAAAGTTCATCGATCCCAACAAACACACCGCAAAAGAGTTACATCATATGGATCTCCAAGAGACCATTGTATTGAGAATCAAGAGAGAGAGAGAGAGATGAAGCCATCTAGCTACTAACTACGGACCCGAAGGTCAACAAAGAACTACTCACGCATAATCGGAGAGGCACCAATGGAGGTGGTGAACCCCATCCGAGATGGTGTCTAGATTGGATATGGTGATTCTGAACTCTGCGGTGCCTGGATGAATATTTCGTTGAATCACCTAGGGTTCTAGGATTTTAGGTGTATTTATAGAGCAAAGAGGCGGTCCGGGGGGGCACCCGAGGTGGGCACAACCCACCAGGGCACGCCTGGGCCTCCTGGCGCGCCCTGGTGGGTTGTGCCCCCCTCAGGGCACCCCCCCAGGCGCAGCCATGGCCCATTGTGTTCCTTTTGGCACATAAAAATTCTCCATAAAGTTTCGTGGCATTTGGACTCCGTCTGATATTGATATTCTGCGATGTAAAAAACACGAAAAAACAGGAACTGGCGCTTGGCACTATGTCAATAGGTTAGTACCAAAAAATGATATAAAATGATTATAAAACATCCAAGATTGATAATATAACAACATGGAACAATCCAAAATTATAGATACTTTGGAGACGTATCATCATCCCCAAGCATAACTCCTACTCGTCCTAGAGTAGGTAAGTGATAAAAATAGAATTTTTGTTGTGGAATGCTGCCTATCATGTCATATCATATTCTTTTCTTTATAGCATGGACAATTGGACTTTTAGTTGTTCAAAGCAATAGTCTAGTTTTGACATGATAATTTAAATAATCAAGCATATCAACAAGCAACCATGTCTTTCAAAATATCAACACTAAGATAAGTTATCCCTAGCCCATCATACTCAAACATTGATCCATTCATGAAACACACTCGAATATTAGTTACACCCAATACTTAAGTATGATCATATTTACTCCTAGTTGGTGCTTTTATAAGGGAAGATGGAGACTCAAAATAAAAATTGCATAAATTAAAGGAAGGCCCTTCGCATAGGGAAGTAGGGATTTGTAGAGGTGCCAGAGCTCAAAGCAAAAAACTTAGAGATAAAAACATTTTGAGAGGTGTATCCCATCCCACCAATGAAAACAACATAGAGTTCCCAATACTTTCCATGCATAGACATATCATAGGCGGTTCCCAAACATAAAATAAAGTTTATTCCTTTTTTCACCATACTTTCACTTTCCATGGCTATCCGCATCCACGGTTGCCCTCCATACCAACACTTTCCAAGGAATTTATTATTTGACAACATAAAGTAAATTCATTTTTTTTTCATTTCGGGACTGGGCATCCCTAATACCTTTGCCTTACTCTCGTGCAATGACAAGTGAATAAACACTCATCATGAGAATAACACATCTAGCATGGAAAATATTAGCCACCCCTCACCGCTCCGTGAGGGAAACAAACACACAAAAGAGAAGTTTATTTTGAAAATTAGAGATGGCACATGCAAATTTTCTTAGAACGGCAAAAGAATACCGCATATAGGTAGATATAGTGGACTCATGTGGCAAAACTGGGTGAAAGGTTTTTGGATGCACAAGTAGTGATCATACTTAGTGCAAAATGAAGGCTAGCAAAAGATTGGGAAGCGACCAACTAAGAAACAGATAATCTCATAAGAAAGCTTTAAGCATAAATAACAATGAATAATGCACCACAAGTAGGATGTAATTTCATTGCATTACTATTGACTTTCGTACTTGCATAGGAATCACAAACCTTAACACCAATATTTTTACTAAATCATAATTACTCATCAAGATGACTCACATATCACATCATCATATCTCAAAACTATTACTAAGAATCAAGTTTATTTTGTCCAATGATCTTCATGAAAGTTTTTATTATATCCTTCTTTGATATCTGTCAATTTGAGACTAATTTTCATGTATTTCTTTTGACAAGCTCCAATAAATATAAGTGAAGATCATGATCATAAAAAAAAATTCTTTCTCTCAAATTAATTTAAGTGAAGCAATTCTAACAAGTCATGACATAATTTTGGCTCTCTCAAATAGGTGTGTCTAGAAAGGATTGATGACTTAAAACACAAAATAAAACAAGCAAAGATTCATATCATAAAAGATGCCCCAAGAAAAACACATATCATGTGACGAATAAAAATATAGTTTCAAGTAAAATACCGATGATCGTTGGAAGAAAGTGGGGATGCCACTTGGGGGGCATCCCTAAGTTTAATTGGTTGCTCATTTTTGGATAATAGCTTGGGATGCCGGGGAATACCCAATCTTAGGCTCTTCCATCCTTCCTTCATCCATCGTAAGATAGCCCAAAACTTGAAAACTTCAATCACACAAAACTCAACAAAACCTTCGTGACATCTGTTAGTATAAGAATAATAAATCACTACTATAAGTACTGTATCAAACAATTCATATTTTGTTTCTGTATTATCTCCATTATATTCCAACTTTTCTATGGCAAAAACTCATCAAAGAAAACCATAGAGCCATCAAAATAAGCACACAACACAAAGAAAACAGAATCTGTCAAAACAAAATAGTCTGTAGCAATCTATCTATTTAGAATACTTCTGTAACTCCAAAAATTCTTAAAAATTAGGACGGCCTGAGAAATTTGTATATTGGTCTACTGCAAGTGTAATGGGTAATTTATCGCTCCCTGGTAAAAAATGGAAATTAATTTTGTGAGCGTAAAAGTTTCTGTTTTTTCAGCAAGATTAAACAACTATCACCCAAGAAGATCCTAAAGGCTTTAATTGGCACAAACACTAATTAAAACATAAAAACACAATCATAACAGTAGCATAATTTTGCTAACACACAAAAAGGAAGCGAAAAGCAAAAATAAAATTCATTCATTGCGTTGCCTCCCAACAAGCGCTATAGTTTTACGCCCTTAGCTAGGCATAAAGCAAGGATCTAAGTTTTGTCATCTTTCTTCTTAACTTTCTTAGAGGTATTTTCATCATGAGGCTTTTTAAACACAATGAATAAATTTACTTAGTACAGGATCTGTTTCTTAGTATAGGAGCATCATGATGAAAATACAGCGCGTGTTGGTACGAATAAATTTACTTTCAAGTTTCAGAACTAGTGCTGAAATAGCATCCGCATAAGATCTAGTAGTTTTAAGTATAGAAGCATCATCAAGACTCAAATTTCCCACACAATTGAAAAATTCTTGGATACGCTATTTTCCCATAATGTTCCCTTGCCCCAAGATAAAAGCTTTAGCATCCAGATTGCCCATACGTCCTATCTTAGGAGTGAGGCCATCATCTGTTGGTGCCATACCAAAATCACTCATGATTGCAAGCAAAAGATAGATCTGACAAGAAAATGGCGAACGGAAAAAGAGAGGCGAATAAAACGGCAAATTTTTATGAAGTGGGGGAGAATAAAACGAGAGGCAAATGGCAAATAATGTAAATTGCGAGGAGATGAGATTTGTGATTAGGAACCTGGTATATGTTGAAGATCCTCCCCGGCAACAGCGCCAGAAATTCCTTTCGATGTCGCTTGAAGCTACGTCGATATTTCCCCAAAGAGGAAGGGATGATGCAGCACAGCGGTGGTAGGTATTTCCCTCAGATATGAAACCAAGGTTATCAAACCAGTAGGAGAACCAAGCAACACAACGTAAACAGCACCTGCACACAGATAACATATCCTCACAACCCGACGTGTTAAACGGGTCGTCGATCCCTTTCGGGGTACGGCGCCTCAAGATAGGCAAACGGACGTTAGATAAATTTGTAGTAGATTGATAGACCGAACACCAAATAAATAAATAAGAAAAAATTGCAGCAAGGTATTTTGGGGTTTTTTGTTTAGTAAATATGAAAATTAAAGCAAATAAAAATATATCGCAAAGGCAAATATATGAGGAAGAAGACCCGGGGGCCGTAGGTTTCACTAGTGGCTTCTCTCGAGAAAAATAGCAAACGGTGGGTAAACAAATTACTGTTAGGCAATTGATAGAACCTCAAATAATTATGACGATATCCAGGAAATGATCATTATATAGGCATCAGGTCCAAGATTAGTAGACTGACTCCTGCCTACATCTACTACTATTACTCCACGCATCGACCGCTATCCAGCATGCATCTAGTGTATTAAGTTCATGGAGAAACGGAGTAAATGCAAAAATAATGATGACATGATGTAGACAAGATTTATCTATGTAGAGATAGACCCCATCATTTTATCCTCAGTAGCAACGATACGTACGTGTCGTTTCCCTTTCTGTCACTGGGATCAAGCACCGTAAGATCGAACCCACTACAAAGCACCTCTTCCCATTGCAAGATAAATAGATCAAGTTGGCCAAACAAAACCCAAATATCGGAGAAGAAATACGAGGCTATAAGCAATCATGCACATAAGAGATCAAAGAAACTCAAATAACTTTCATGGATATAAAAAGATAGATCTGATCATAAACTCAAAGTTCATCGATCCCAACAAACACACCGCTAAAGAGTTGTTGGGGAACGTAGTAATTTCAAAAAAAATCTTACGTACACGCAAGATCATGGTGATGCATAGCAATGAGAGGGGAGAGTGTGTCCACGTAACCTCGTAGACCGAAAGCGGAAGCGCTAGCACAACGCGGTTGATGTAGTCGTACGTCTTCACGATCCGACCGATCAAGTACCGAACGCATGGCACCTCCGAGTTCTGCACACGTTCAACTCGATGGCGTCCCTCGAACTCAGATCCAGCCGAGCTTTGAAGGAGAGTTCCATCAGCACGACGGCATGGTGACGATGTTGATGTTCTACCGTCGAGGGCTTCGCCTAAGCACTGCTACGATATTATCAAGGTGGACTATGGTGGAGTGGGGCACCGCACACGGCCAAAAGATCCCAGAGATCAATTGTTGTGTCTATGGGGTGCCCCCTGGCCATGTATATAAAGGAGTGGAGGAGGGGGAGAGGGCCGACCCCTATGGCGCGCCCTGGAGGAGTCCTACTCCCACCGGGAGTAGGATTCCTCCCCTTCCAAGGAGTAGGAGTAGGAGACAAGGAAGGGGAAGAGGGAGGAGAAAGAAGGAGGGGGCGCCGCCCCTCCCCCTAGTCCAATTCGGACTAGTCATTGGGGGGGCTGCCTCTCTCTCCCCTAAATCCCAATAAGGCCCATATACTTCTTCCCCCGTATTCCCGTAACTCCCCGGTACTCCAAAAAATACCCGAACCACTCGGAACCTTTCCGATGTCCAAATATAGTCGTCCAATATATCGATCTTTATGTGTCGACCATTTCGAGACTCCTCGTCATGTCCCCGATCTAATCCAGGACTCCGAACAACCTTCGGTACATCAAAACACATAAACTCATAATATAATCGTCATCAAACTTTAAGCGTGCGGACCCTACGGGTTCGAGAACTATGTAGACATGACCGTGACACGTCTCCTGTCAATAACCAATAGCGTAAGCTGGATGCTCTTATTGGCTCCTACGTATTCTACGAAGATCTTTATCGGTCAAATCGCATAACAACATATGTTGTTCCCTTTGTCATCGGTATGTTACTTGCCCGAGATTCGATTGTCGGTATCTCAATACCTAGTTCAATCTCGTTACCGGCAAGTCTCTTTACTTGTTCTGTACTACATCATCCCGCAACTAACTCATTAGTTGCAATTCTTGCAAGACTTAAGTGATGTGTATTACCGAGTGGGCCCATAGATACCTCTCCGACAATCGTAGTGACAAATCCTAATCTTGAAATACGCCAACCCAACAAGTACCTTCGGAGACACCTGTAGAGCACCTTTATAATCACCCAGTTACGTTGCGACATTTGGTAGCACACAAAGTGTTCCTCCGGTAAATGGGAGTTTCATAATCTCATAGTCATAGGAACATGTATAAGTCATGAAGAAAGCAATAGCAACAAACTAAACGATCAAGTGCTAAGCTAACGGAATGGGTCAAGTCAATCACATCATTCTCCCAATGATGTGATCCCGTTTAATCAAATGACAACTCTTTGTCTATGGCTAGGAAACATAATCATCTTTGATCAACGAGCTAGTCAAGTAGAGGCATACTAGTGAAACTCTGTTTGTCTATGTATTCACACATGTATCATGTTTCCGATTAATACAATTCTATCATGAATAATAAACATTTATCATGATATAAGGAAATAAATAATAACTTTTTTATTGCCTCTAGGGCATATTTCCTTCAGTCTCCCACTTGCACTAGAGTCAATAATCTAGTTCACATCTTTATGTGATTAGTTCACATCGCTATGTGATTAACACCCAAAGAGTGATCATGTTTTGCTTGTGAGAGAAGTTTAGTCTATGGGTCTTCAACATTCAGATACTCTAGCTAATTGCTCCCACTTTCAATATGTATCTAGATTGAGACTTAGAGTCATCTAGATCGATGTAAAAACCTTGCATCGACGTAACTCTTTACGATGAACTATTTTATCACCTCCATAACCGAGAAATATTTCCTTAGTACTCTAAGGATAATTTTGACCGCTGTCCAGTGATCTACTCCTAGATCACTATTGTACTTCCTTACCAGAAAGATGCTAATGTATACAATAGGACTGGTAAACAACATAGCATACTTTATAGAACCTATGACTAAGGCATAAGGAATGACTTATCATTCTCTTTCTATTTTCTGCTGTGGTCGGGTTTTGAGTCTTTACTCAACTACACACCTTGCAACACAGGCAAGAACTCCTTCTTTGACTATTCCATTTTGAACTACTTCAAAATATTGTCAAGGTATGTACTCATTGAAATAACTTATCAAGCGTCTTGATCTATCTCTATAGATCTTGATCCTCAATGTGTAAGCAGCTTCATCGAGGTCTTTCTTTGAAAAACTCCTTTCAAATACTCCTTTACGATTTCCAGAAAATTCTACATTCTTTCTGATCAACAATATGTCATTCACATATACTTATAGAAATGTTGTAGTGATCCCACTCACTTTCTTCTAAATACAGGCTTCACCGCAAGTCTGTATAAAACCATATACTTTGATCACTTTATCAAAGCATATATTCCAACTCTGAGATGCTTGCACCAGTCCATAGATGGATCGCTGGAGCTTGCTCACATTGTTAGCACCTTTAGGGTTGACAAAACCTTCTGGTTGCATCATATACAACTCTTCTTTTTAAGAAATCCATGAAGGAATACAGTTTTGACATCCATTTGCCAGATTTCATAAAATGTGGCAACTGCGAACATGATTTGGACAGACTTTTAAGCATCGATACGAGTGAGAAAATCTCATCGTAGTCGACACCTTGAACTTGTCGAAAACACTTTGTGACAATTCGAGCTTTGTAGACAGTAACATTACCGTTAGCGTCAGTATTCCTCTTGAAGATCCATTTATTCTCGATGGCTTGCCGATCATCGGGCAAGTCAACCAAAGCCCATACTTTGTTCTCATACATGGATCCCTTCTCAGATTTCATGGCCTCAAGCCATTTTGCGGAATCTGGGCTCACCATCGCTTCTTCATAGTTCGTAGGTTCGTCATGGCCAATTAACATGACCTCCAGAACAAGATTACCGTACCACTCTGGTGCGGATCTCACTCTGGTTGACCTACGAGGTTCGGTAGTAACTTGATCTGAAGTTACATGATCATCATCATTAGCTTCCTCACTAATTGGTGTAGGAGTCACAGAAACAGATTTTTGTGATGATCTACTTTCCAATAAGGGAGCAGGTACAGTTACCTCATCAAGTTCTACTTTCCTCCCACTCACTTCTTTCGAGAGAAACTCCTTCTCTAGAAAGGATCCATTCTCAACAATGAATTTCCTGCCTTCGGATCTGTGATAGATGGTGTACCCAACTGTCTCCTTTGGGTATCCTATGAAGACACATTTCTCCGATTTGGGTTTGAACTTATCAGGATAAAACTTTTTCTTATAAGCATCGCAACCCCAAACTTTAAGAAACGACAACTTTGGTTTCTTGCCAAACAGCAGTTCATACGGTGTTGTCTCAACGGATTTAGATGGTGCCCTTTTTAACATGAATCAGCTGTCTCTAATGCATAACCCCAAAACTATAGTGGTTAATCGGTAAGAAACATCATAGATTGCACTATATCCAATAATAGTACGATTATGACGTTCGGACACGCCATTATGCTGTGGTGTTCCAGGTGGCACAATTTTGTGAGACTATTCCACATTGTTTTAATTGAAGACCAAACTCGTAACTCAAATATTTGTCTCTGCGATCAGATCGTAGAAACTATATTTTCTTGTCACGATGATTTTCCACTTCACTCTGAAGTTCTTTGAACTTTTCAAATGTTTCAGACTTATGTTTCATCAAGTAGATATACCCATATCTGCTCAAATCATCTGTGAAGGTTAGAAAATAATGATACCCGCCGCGAGCCTCAACACTCATCGGACTGCATACATCAGTATGTAATATTTCCAATAAGTCAGTTGCTCGCTCCATTGTTCCGGAGAACGGAGTTTTAGTCATCTTGCCCATAAGGCATGGTTCACAAGCATCAAGTGATTCATAATCAAGTGATTCCAAAATCCCATCAGCATGGAGTTTCTTCATGTGCTTTATACCAATATGACCTAAACGGCAGTGCCACAAATAAGTTGAACTATCATTATTAACTTTGCATCTTTTGGCTTCAATATTATGAATATGTGTATCACTATGATCGAGATCCAACAAACCATTTTCATTGGGTGTATGACCATAGAAGGTTTTATTCATGTAAATAGAACAACAATTATTCTCTAACTTAAATGAATAGCCGTATTGCAATAAACATGATGAAATCATATTCATGCTCAACGCAAACACCAAATAACACTTATTTAGGTTCAAGACTAATCCCGAAAGTATAGGGAGTGTGCGATGATGATCATATCAATCTTGGAACCACTTCCAACACACATCGTCACTTCACCCTTAACTAGTCTCTGTTCATTCTGCAACTCCCATTTCGAGTTACTAATCTTAGCAACTTGAACTAGTATCAAATACTGAGGGGTTGTTATAAACACCAGTAAAGTACACATCAATAACATGTATATCAAATATACCTTTGTTCACTTTGCCATCCTTCTTATCCGCCAAATACTTGGGGTAGTTCTGCTTCCAGTGAATAGTCCCTTTGTAGTAGAAGCACTTAGTCTCAGGCTTAGGTCTAGACTTGGGCTTCTTCACTTGAGCAGCAACTTGTTTGTCGTTCTTCATGAAGTTCCCCTTGTTCCCTTTAACCTTTTCTTGAAACTAGCGGTCTTGTCAACCATCAACACTTGATGCTTTTCTTAATTTCTACCTTCGTCGATTTCAGCATCACGAAGAGCTTGGGAATCATTTCCGTTATCCCTTGCATATTATAGTTCATCACGAAGTTCTAGTAACTTGGTGATAGTGACTAGAGAACTCTGTCAATCACTATCTTATCTGGAAGATTAACTCCCACTCGATTCAAGCAATTGTAGTACTCAGATAATCTGAGCACATGCTCACTGGTTGAGCTATTCTCCTCCATCTTGTAGGCAAAGTACTTGTCAAAGGTCTCATACCTTTCGACACGGGCATGAGTCTGAAATACTAATTTCAACTCTTGGAACATCTCATATGTTCCGTGGCATTTCAAAAACGTCTTTGAAGCCTCGATTCTAAGCCGTAAAGCATGGTGCACTAAACTATCAAGTAGTCATCATATCGAGCTTGCCAAACGTTCATAACGTCTGCATTTGCTCCTGCAATCAGTCTGTCACCTAGCGGTGCATCAAGGACATAATTCTTCTGTGCAGTAATGAGGATAATCCTCAGATCACGGATCCAATCCGCATCATTGCTACTAACATCTTTCAACTTAGTTTTCTCTAGGAACATATCAAAAATAAAACAGGGGAGCTAAATGCGAGCTATTGATCTACAACATAGATATGCTAATACTACCAGGACTAAGTTCATGATAAATTAGAGTTCAATTAATCATATTACTTAAGAACTCCCACTTAGATAGACATCCCTCTAATCATCTAAGTGATCACGTGATCCAAATCAACTAAACCATGTCCGATCATCACGTGAGATGGAGTAGTTTTCAATGGTGAACATCACTATGTTGATCATATCTACTATATGATTCACGCTTGACCTTTCGGTCTCAGTGTTCCGAGGCCATATCTGCATATGCTAGGCTCGTCAAGTTTAACTTGAGTATTCTGCGTGTGCAAAACTGGCTTGCACCCGTTGTAGATGGACGTAGAGCTTATCACGACGAACTTTGGCAACGGTGCATACTCAGGGAGAACGCTTTTATCTTGAAATTTAGTGAGAGATCATCTTATAATGCTACCATCAATCAAAGCAAAATAAGATGCATAAAAGATAAACATCACATGCAATCAATATAAGTGATATGATATGGCCATCATCATGTTGTGCTTGTGATCTCCATCTCCGAAGCACCGTCATGATCACCATCGTCATCGGCGCGACAGCTTGATCTCCATCGTAGCATAGTTGTCGTCTCGCCAACTATTGTTTCTACGACTATCGCTGCCGCTTAGTGATAAAGTAAAGCAATTACAGGGCGATTGCATTGCATACAATAAAGCGACAACCATATGGCTCCTGCAAGTTGCCGATAACTCGGTCACAAAACATGATCATCTCATACAATAAAATATAGCATCATGTCTTGACCATATCACATCACAACATGCCTTGCAAAAACAAGTTAGACGTCCTCTACTTTGTTGTTGCAAGTTTTACGTGGCTGCTTCGGGCTGAGCAAGAACCGTTCTTACCTACGCATCAAAACCACAACGATAGTTCGTCAAGTTAGTGTTGTTTTAACCTTCTCAAGGAGCGGGCGTAGCCATACTCGGTTCAACTAAAGTTGGAGAAACTGACACCCGCCAGCCACCTGTGTGCAAAGCACGTCGGTAGAACCAGTCTCGTGTAAGCGTACGCGTAATGTCGGTCAGGGCCGCTTCATCCAACAATACCGCCGAACCCAAGTATGACATGTTGGTAAGCAGTATGACTTGTATCGCCCACAACTCACTTGTGTTCTACTCGTGCATATAACATCAACGCATAAAACCTGGCTCGGATGCCACTGTTGGGGAACTTAGTAATTTCAAAAAAATTCCTACGTACACGCAAGAACATGGTGATCCATAGCAACGAGAGGGGAGAGTGTGTCCACGTACCATCGTAGACCGAAAGCGGAAGCATTAACACAACGCGGTTGATGTAGCCGTACGTCTTCACGATCCAACCGATCAAGTACCAAACGCACGGCACCTCCGAGTTCTGCACACGTTCAACTCGATGATGTCCCTCGAACTCCGATCCAGCCGAGCTTTGAGGGAGAGTTCCGTCAGCACAACGGCGTGGTGATGATGTTGATGTTCTACGGTCGCAGGGCTTCGCCTAAGCACCGCTACGATATAATCGAGGTGGACTATGGTGGAGAGGGGCACCGCACACAGCTAAAAGATCCAAGAGATCAATTGTTGTGTCTATGGGGTGCCCCTTGGCCACGTATATAAAGGAGTGGAGGAGGGGGAGAGGGTCGGCCCCTATGGCGCGCCCTGGAGGAGTCCTACTCCCACCGGGAGTAGGATTCCTCCCCTTCCAAGTAGTAGGAGTAGGAGACAAGGAAGGGGAAGAGGGAAGAGAAGGTAGGAGGGGGCGCCGCCCCTCCCCCTAGTCCAATTCAGACTAGTCATTGGGGGGCGCGTGGCCTGCCTTTCTCTCTCCCCTAAAGCCCAATAAGGCCCATATACTTCTTCCCCCATATGCTCGTAACTCCCTGGTACTTCAAAAAATACCCGAACCACTCGGAACCTTTCCGATGTCCAAATATAGTCGTCCAATATATCGATCTTTACGTCTCGACCATTTTGAGACTCCTCTTCATGTCCCTGATCTCATCCAGGACTCCGAACTACCTTCGGTACATCAAAAAACATAAACTCATAATATAATCATCACCGAACTTTAAGCGTGCGGACCCTACGGGTTCAAGAACTATGTAGACATGACCAAGACACGTCTCTGGTAATAACCAATAGCGGAACCTGGATGCTCATATTGGCTCCTACATATTCTACGAAGATCTTTATCAGTCAAACCGCATAACAACATACGTTGTTCCAGTTGTCATCGGTATGTTACTTGCCCGAGATTCGATCGTCGGTATCTCAATACCTAGTTCAATCTCGTTACCTTCAAGTCTCTTTACTCGTTCCGTAATACATCATCCCGCAACTAACTCATTAGTTGCAATTCTTGCAAGGCTTAAGTGATGTGTATTACCGAGTGGGCCCAGAGATACCTCTCCGACAATCGGAGTGACAAATCCTAATGTCGAAATACACCAACCCAACAAGTACCTTCGGAGGCACCTGTAGAGCACCTTTATAATCACCCAGTTACGTTGTGACTTTTGGTAGCACACAAAGTGTTCCTCCGATAAACGGGAGTTTCATAATCTCATAGTCATAGGAACATGTATAAGTCATGAAGAAAGCAATAGCAACAAACTAAACGATCAAGTGCTAAGCTAACGGAATGGTTCAAGTCAATCACATCATTCTCCTAATGATGTGATCCCGTTTAATCAAATGACAACTGTTTGTCTATGGCTAGGAAACATAACCATCTTTGATCAATGAGCTAGTCAAGTAGAGTCATACTAGTGACCTTTGTTTGTCTATGTATTCACACATGTATCATGTTTCCGGTTAATACAATTCTAGCATGAATAATAAACATTTATCATGATATAAGGAAATAAATAATAACTTTATTATTGCCTCTAGGGCATATTTCCTTCAAGAGTTACATCATATGGATCTCCAAGAGACCATTGTATTGAGAATCAAGAGAGAGAGAGATTAAGCCATGTAGCTACTTACTACGGACCTGAAGGTATACAAAGAACTACTCACGCATCATCGGAGAAGCACCAATGGAGATAGTGAACCCCATCCAAGATGGTGTCTAGATTGGATCTGGTGGTTCTAGACTCTGTGGTGGCTGGATGAATATTTCGTTGACTCCCCTAGGGTTCTGGGATTTTGGGGGTATTTATAGAGCAAAGAGGCGGTCCGGGGGCACCCGAGGTGGGCACAACCCACCAGGGCGCGCCTGGGCCTCTTGGCGCGCCCTGGTGGGTTGTGCCCCCCTCGAGGTACCCCCCAGGCGCAGCCAGGGCCCATTGTGTTCCTTTTGGCACATAAAAATTCTCCGTAAAGTTTTGTGGCATTTGGACTCCGTCTGATATTGATTTTCTGCGATGTAAAAAACACGGAAAAACAGGAACTAGCACTTGGCACTATGTCAATAGGTTAGTACCAAAAAATGATATAAAATGACTATAAAATGATTATAAAACATCCAAGATTGCTAATATTACAGCATGGAACAATCAAAAATTATAGATACATTGGAGATGTATCAGTCCCCAGGCAGGCTTCAGCCGTCGGTGGTATGCCAGGTCGTGATGCTGTGGTCAAGGCCAGGAGGTGAGGGGCCCGAGGTCTGGTAAGAGCCCCTGAGGCGCGATGCTCAGGAGGTCCCCTTTGACATGTAGGTGGCTCCCGGAAGACTGAAAGGGAAGCGTCCTGACCCTAGCGAGGTCGCGATGGGTGAAGCATTGATCGGCAGATGTACATTTGCGTGTATGGGGTGACTTACACTACAAAAAAAAGGCACTTCTATGATGATACGTGTTTGTCACAGTAAGTCATGTTTTCTGTCATGCATGTACATCTTGACGATTTTATGACAGAATCGAGATAGTCATACATGTGTTGTCCTATAAGTGTTCCATGACATTACCAAAATTATCATCACGGAAGTGTCTGCTTTCGTCAAGGGGGACCGACACGTGGCATCCATCATAACGGGTCGCCGTTGTAACGCCCACGATGCGGCTATATCTCCCACGTGTCGATGCATGACTTAGAGGCATAACCGCATGGTGCTTTTGTCGCAAGAGAGGTAATCTTCACACAATCCCATGTACTGAATAAGAAAAGGATAAAGAATTGGCTTACACTCGCCATGTCACACAATACATAAATAATTAATACATCATCCAAATACACTCATAGGCCGACTAAGGTCAAATCCAAAAGAAAAGGAAGATAAACCCCAAATGCTAGATCTTCGGTCGTCCCAACTGGGCTCCACTACTGATCATCAGGAAACGAAACATAGTAACGACCAAGGTACTCGTCGAACCCCCACTTGCGTTCGGTAGCATCACCTGCACTGGTATCATCTGCACCTGCAACTGTTTGGAAGTATCCATGAGTCACGAGGACTCAGCAATCTCACACCCGCAAGATCAAGACTATTTAAGCTTATGGGTAGGATAAGGTAATGAGGTGGAGCCGCAACAAGCGCTAAGAAAATATGGTGGCTAACATACGCAAATAAGAGTAAGATGAGAAGGTATGCAACGGTCGTGAAGCTAGAAGTGATCCTGAAACTACTTACGTTCAAACATAACCCAAACTGTGTTCACTTCCCAGACTCCGCCGAAAAGAGACCATCATGGCTACACACGCAGTTGATTCATTTTAATTAAGTCAAGTGTCAAGTTCTCTACAACCGGATATTAACAAATTCCCATCTGCCACATAACCGCGGTGTAGGTGTACAAAAATAGGGGCACATCTTTGTACCGCTTTTTCCTGTGCACGGGCAGTCAGAGCCGCGCCCACGGCCACACCAAGCAGAACGAGGGAGGTGAGCCAAGGTAAAATCGAAGCCCAAGACAATCAAAGCAACGCCAAGGCCAAGACCACAAAGAGTAGAGGGATGAAGCAAGTTCCCCCAGCAAGACCCTTGTCGGGTTGCCTCAGCGGCCCCGTCAAGACTCTTGTTGGGATAGCTCGCCCCACACCAATAGAGCGAGCCACCCTTGAGCCCACGGCCCCCGGTGCCATCATCAGCGTGGGGCCAGGACTCGGGAAGGCACCCCTGTGGTGGTGTGTAGATCTTTGTGAAGACATATTCAAGATCAGATTAGAAGACGACGATTCTCGGCAAGATCCTTGCCAAGGAAGGCCACCAGACCCCCGGAAAGATCCTTGCCGGCGACGACAGCATGCCACGGCGAGACCCTTGCCGGGCCACCCGGCAAGGACCTCGCCAAAGACGCCAGCAAGGCCACCGCCAGGCCCACGTCAACCAAGCTTACACCGCCATTCACATGCAGCTGCCAGCCCAACCAGCTGGGCGGGCACCTGTGTGGCAACATGCAGGTCCCAGACCAACTCATCAAGCGCCTACGTGGCGGCATGCAGATCTTCATGAAGGCTCCACCACCACGCCAACTCAGCTGCCTGTCTGCCTACATGGCACCGTAGGCATCCCTGGCCGAGGCGCGTGTCGAAGCAAGAAGGAGCGGCGACGGACGGGACGGGCCTCGCCCCCGTCCCTGATAAAGTAAGAGGACACCTAAGCGATGCATTAAATGCACCTTGTCCTGTAATACGAGGGATAACCTCGTGCCACTGTAGACCTTTCCACCTCCTGTGTGCCACTGTGGCAACCCCTTTTTCCTATAAAAGGAGGCCCGAGGCGACGAGGAGAGGGATTCGGCTCTTTCGAACCACACGCTGACCACAGCTAGTTCGAGAGCTCAAGAACTCTCAGAAATACACCTACCAAAGCAAGACTAGGGTTTTACGCATCCTCGCGGCCCGAACCTGGGTAAACAATCCTTGTGCTGTCTACTAGCCATGCTCTCCTTGCAACCCTGCGCCCCGTCAACCGTAGTAGGGATTCTTGTGACCCCATAGGTGTCGTTCCACACCGACACGTGGGCACGGCTCTCGAAAGTTTATACCCTGCAGGGGTGTCCCAACTTAGCCCATCACAAGCACTATGATCAACGAAGGATATTCCTTCTCCCGAAAAGACCCGATCAGTCTCGTAATCCTGGTTACAAGAAATTTCAACAATCGTAAAACAAGACCAGCGAAGCCGCCCGATGTGCCGACAAATCCCGATAGGAGTCGCACGTATCTCGTTCTTAGGGCACACCGGATGGGCCAAACGTCGGGTTGGCACAGACCCTGGTTGCCCAGGGGGCGTCGGACATCGCCCAGGTTGGACCAACACTCAGAGGAGGACTGGCCCGGGGGTTTAAAATAAAGATGGCCCTTGAGTCTGCGGAACCCAAGGGAAAAGGCTTAGGTGGCAAATGTTAAAACCAAGGTTGGGCCTTGCTGGAGGAGTTTTATTCAAAGCGAACTGTCAAGGGGGTCCCGTAACCCCAACCGCGTAAGAAACGCAAAATCAAGGAACATAACACCGATGTGACGGAAACTAGGGCGGCAAGAGTGGAACAAAACACCAGGCAAAAGGCCGAGCCTTCCACCCTTTACCAAGTATATAGATGCATTAACTAAAATAAGAGATATTGTGATATCCCAACATATCCATGTTCCAAACATGGAACAAACTTCAACTTCACCTGCAACTAACAATGCCATAAGAGGGGCTGAGCAAAAGCGGTAACATAGCCAAAAATGGTTTGCTAGGAAGGTGGGTTAGAGGATTGACATGGCAATATGGGAGGTGATATGTCGCCAATGTATCTATAATTTTTTATTGTTCCATGCTATATTATATTCTGTTTTGGACATTATTGGGCTTTATTATACACTTTTATATTATTTTTGGGACTAACCTATTAACCGGAGGCCCAGCCCAGAATTGCTGTTTTTTTGCCTATTTCAGATTCGCAGAAAAAGAATATCAAACGGAGTCCAAACGGAATGAAATCTTCAGGAACGTGATTTTTGGAACGAACGTGATCCAGAGGACTTGGACCCTATGTCAAGAAAGCCACCAGGAAGCACGACGTAGGGGCGCGCCTACCCCCCCCCCCCCAAGTGCGCCCTCCACCCTCGTGGGGCCTACGTTGCTCCACCGACGTACTTCTTCCTCCTATATATACCTACGTACCCCCAAACTACTAGATATGGAGCCAAAAACCTAATTCCACCGCCGCAACCTTCTGTACCCGTGAGATCCCATCTTGGGACCTTTTCCGAAGCTCCGTCGGAGGGGGCATCGATCACGGTGGGCTTCTACATCAACACCATAGCCTCTCCGATGATGTGTGAGTGGTTTACCTCAGACCTTCGTGTCCATAGTTATTAGCTAGATGGCTTCTTCTCTCTCTTTGGATCTCAATACAAAGTTCTCCACGATTCTCGTGGAGATCTATTCGATGTAATATTCTTTTGCGGTGTGTTTGTTGAGACCGATGAATTGTGGGTTTATGATCAAGTTTATCTATGAACAATTTTTGAATCTTCTCTGAATTCTTTTATGTATGATTGGTTATCTTTGCAAGTCTCTTCGAATTATCAGTTTGGTTTGGCCTACTAGATTGATCTTTCTTGCAATGGGAGAAGTGCTTAGCTTTGGGTTCAATCTTGCGGTGTCCTTTCCCAGTGACAGTAGGGGCAGCAAGGCACGTATTGTATTGTTTCCATCGAGGATAACAAGATGGGGTTTATATCATATTGCATGAGTTTATTCCTCTACATCATGTCATCTTACTTAAAGCGTTACTCTATTCTTTTGAACTTAATACTCTAGATGCATGCTGGATAGCGGTCGATGTGTGGAGTAATAGTAGTAGATGCAGGCAGGAGTCGGTCTACTTGTCTCGGACGTGATGCCTATATACATGATCATACCTAGATATTCTCATAACTATGCTCAATTCTGTCAATTGCTCAACAGTAATTTGTTTGGCCACTGTAATACTTATGCTCTCAAGAGAAGCCACTAGTGAAACCTATGGCCCCCGGGTCTATTTTCCATCATATTGATCTCCCGTTAACAAGCTATTTCTGGTGCCGTTTTTATTTCGCTTTATTTAGTTTGCATCTCTATCCTGAAAATACCAAAAAATATTATCTTATCATATCTATCATATCTCACTTTCGTAAGTGACCATGAAGGGATTGACAACCCCTTTATTGCATTGGTTGCGAGGATTTTATTTGTTTGTGTAGGTGTGAGGGACTCGTGCGTGGCCTCCAACTGGATTGATACCTTGGTTCTCAAAAACTGAGGGAAATACTTACGCTACTTTGCTGCATCACCCTTTCCTCTTGAAGGGAAAACCAACGCAGTGCTCAAGAGGTAGCAAGAAGGATTTCTGGCGCCGTTGCCGGGGAGTCTACGCAAAAGTCAACATACCAAGTACCCATCACAAACCCTTATCTCCCGCATTACATTATTTTCCATTTGCCTCTTGTTTTCCTCTCCCCCACTTCACCCTTGCCATTTTATTCGCCCTCTCTCTTTTCTGTTCGCCTCTTTTTCGCGTGCTTCTTGTTTGCTCGTGTGTTGGATTACTTGCTTGTCGTTATGGCTAGTCCCCTATCTTCTCCGTTGTCTCCCGAAAATGAAGTTCTTAATTTTAAGCAAAGGGAAGGAGAAAATCTAAAAGACGCTTGGTATAGAATTTGCAAAGCTCAAAATAGATCTACCAGGAAGCAATCTACTTCCGTTCTTCTCCGCAATTTTTATGTAGGCGTTACTCCTTGGTACAGATATATCCTTGATACCATTAACGGAGGGAATTTCTTGGGTATCCATACTTTTGATTCTTATATTGCTATGATAGATTTGTTTGGCTCACCCCCTCTTTAGGTTAATGGAACTATGTTAACTTTTGAGCATGTAATGCAAAGACTTGAAATTATTGAAAATAAAGTTGCTACCGTAGAGTTAATTGAAAATTTGGATAAAAAGATCCACAACCAAATTACCCAATATGGATCTAAAGTAGGAGTCACTTTGAAAAATATTAAGGAGAAGGAACCCATAGTTAATGAAAGAATAAATCAGGATTCCACTAGAATCGATAAACTTGAGGGTATCATTACCAACTTGGGAACCGCTTTTTCTTACGTAAAGAATACTCCAAGTCCTCCAACTAAAATTGCCAAGCTTATGTATGTTCCTAAAAATAAGGGTGAATTCTCTAGCAAGGAAACTGCGGATCTCAACTCTATAAGTATTCATCCCAATCTTTTTGCTATCATTAAGGAACCATTTGCTACAAATGAATTTTACAATTTTGTGCCTAGAAGTTTGATAATTAATTAAAAAAAACTCCTAAGGGTGATAGATGTCTCATTAAATAATTGCCTACCAAAGATGGCAATACCTAGATCTATCTTCACTTTTATGCCTAGCTAGGGGCAACACAATTTTATTTTTATTCCTTGCTTTTTGCTCCTGTTTAGTAATAAATAATTTATCTAGCCTCTGTTTTTGTTGTGTTTTTTGTGTTTAATTAGTGTTTGTGCCAAGTAGAACCGTTGGGAAGACTTGGGGAAAGTCTTTTTGATCTTGCTGTAAAAAACAGAAACTTTAGCGCTCACGAGAATTGCTTCCAGTTTTATTTGGAAAGTTATATTTAGGTAATTATTTTTGCATATGATTAATAGATAAATTCCTCATGTACAGAAATTTATTTTAGAATTTTTTGGGTTCCAGAAGTTTGCATTAGCTACAGATTACTACAGACTGTTCTGTTTTTAACAGATTCTATTTTTCGTGTGTTGTTTGCTTATTTTCATGAATCTATGGCTAGTAAAATAGTTTATAAACCATGGAGAAGTTGGAAAAAATTAGGTTTAACACCAATATAAATAAATAATGAGTTCATTACAGTACCTTGAAGTGGTGTTTTGTTTTCTTTCACTAACGAAGCTCATGAGATTTTCTATTTTGAGTTTTGTGTTGTGAAGTTTTCAAGTTTTGGGTTAAGTTTTGATGGATTATGGAACAAGGAGTGGCAAGGGCCTAAGCTTGGGGATGCCCATGGCACCCCAAGTTAAAATTCAAGGACACCCAAAAGCCTAAGCTTGGGGATGCCCCGGAAGGCATCCCCTCTTTTGCCTTCGTCTATCGGTAACTTTACTTGGAGCTATTTTTTTATTCACCACATGATGTGTTTTTCTTGGAGCGTCTTGTATTATTTGAGTCTTTGCTTTTTAGTTTACCATAATAATCCTTGTTGTACACACCTTTTGAGAGAGACTCACATGATTTGAAAATTATTAGAATACTCTATGTGCTTCACTCATATCTTTTGAGTTATATAGTTTTTGCTCTAGTGCTTCACTTATATCTTTTAGAGCACGGTGGTGGATTTTTTTTATAGAAACTATAGTTCTCTCATGCTTCACTTATATTATTTTGAGAATCCTATAAAACAGCGTGGTAATTTTCTTTAATTATGATAGGCATTCAAGATTAGTGAAAAAAAAATTCTTATGAGTGTGTTGAATACTATGAGAAGTTTGATACTTGATAATTGTTTTGAGATATGGAGATGGTGATATTAGAGTCATGCTAGTTGAGTAGTTGTGAATTTGAGGAATACTTGTGTTGAAGTTTGTGATTCCCGTAGCATGCACGTATGGTGAACCGTTATGTGACGAAATTGGAGCATGATTTATTTATTGATTGTCTTCCTTATGAGTGGCGGTCGGGGACGAGCGATGGTCTTTTCCTACCAATGTATTCCCCTAGGAGCATGCGTGTAATACTTTCTTTCGATAACTAATAGATTTTTGCAATAAGTATGTGCATTCTTTATGACTAACGTTGAGTCCATGGACTATACGCACTCTCACCCTTCCACCATTGCTAGCCTCTCTAATACCGCGCACTTTTCGCCGGTATCATACACCCACCATATACCTTCCTCAAAACAGCCACCATACCTACCTATCATGGCATTTCCATAGCCATTCCGAGATATATTGCCATGCAACTTTCCACCGTTCCGTTTACTATGACATGCTCCATCATTGTCATATTGCTTTGCATGATCATGTAGTTGACATTGTATTTGTGGCAAAGCCACCGTTCATAATTCTTTCATACATGTCACTCTTGATTCATTGCATATCCCAGTACACCGCCGGAGGCATTCACATAGAGTCATATTTTGTTCTAAGTATTGAGTGGTAATTGATGAGTTGTAAGTAAATAAAAGTGGGATGATAATCACTTTTAGAGCATTGTCCCAAGTAAGGAAAGGATGATGGAGACTGTGATTTCCCCACAAGTCGAGATGAGACTCCGGACTAAAAAAAGAGGCCATAAAAAGAGAAAAGGCGCAAATAAATAAATAAAAATGAGAGAAAAAGAGAGAAGGGACAATGCTACTATCCTTTTACCACACTTGTGCTTCAAAGTAGCACCATGATCTTAATGATAGAGAGTCTCCTATGTTATCACTTTCATATACTAGTGGGAATTTTTCATTATAGAACTTGGCTTGTATATTCCAATGATGGGCTTCCTCAAAAAGCCCTAGGTCTTCGTGAGCAAGCGAGTTGGATGCACACCCACTTAGTTTATTTTGTTGAGCTTTCATATACTTATAGCTCTAGTACATCCGTTGCATGGCAATCCCTACTCACTCACATTGATATCTATTAATGGGCATCTCCATAGCCCGTTGATACGCCTAGTTGATGTGAGACTATCTTCTCCTTTTTTGTCTTCTCCACAACCACCATTCTATTCCACATATAGTGCTATGTCCATGCCTCACGCTCATGTATTGCATGAAGATTGAAAAAGTTTGAGAACACCAAAAGTATGAAACAATTGCTTGGCTTGTCATTGGGGTTGTGCATGATTTAAATACTTTGTCTGGTGAAGATAGAGCATAGCCAGACTATATGATTTTGTAGGGATAACTTTCTTTGACCATGTTATTTTGAGAAGACATAATTGCTTAGTTAGTATGCTTGAAGTATTATTATTTTTATGTCAATATTAAACTTTTGTCTTGAATCTTTTGGATCTGAATATTCATACCACAATTAAAAGAATTACATTGAAATTATGCCAAGTAGCATTCCGCATAAAAAATTCTGTTTTTATCATTTACCTACTCGAGGACGAGCAAGAATTAAGCTTGGGGATGCTTGATACGTCTCCAACGTATCTATAATTTTTTATTGTTCCATGCTATATTATATTCTGTTTTGGAAATTATTGGGATTTATTATACACTTTTATATTATTTTTGGGACTAACCTGTTAACCGGAAGCCCAGCCCAGAATTGCTGTTTTTTGCCTATTTCAGAGTTTTGCAGAAAAAGAATATCAAAAGGAGTCCAAACGGAATGAAACCTTCGGGAACATGATTTTTGGAACGAACGTGATCCAGAGGACTTGGACCCTACATCAAGAAAGCTACTAGGAAGGCACGAGGTAGGGGGTGCGCCTACCCCCCCCCCCCCCCAGGCGCGCCCTCCACCCTCGCGGGGCCCACGTTGCTCCACCGATGTACTTCTTCCTCCTATATATACCTACGTACCCCCAAACTACCAGATACGGGGCCAAAAACCTAATTCCACCGCCGCAACCTTTTGTACCCGTGAGATCCCATCTTGGGGCCTTTTCCGGAGCTCCGCCGGAGGGGGCATCGATCACGGAGGGCTTCTACATCAACACCATAGCCTCTCCGATGATGTGTGAGTAGTTTACCTCAGACCTTCGGGTCCATAGTTATTAGCTAGATGGCTTCTTCTCTCTCGTTGGATCTCAACACAAAGTTCTCCACGATTCTCGTGGAGATCTATTCGATGTAATCTTATTTTGCGGTGTGTTTGTTGAGACCGATGAATTGTGGGTTTATGATCAAGTTTATCTATGAACAATATTTGAATCTTCTCTGAATTCTTTTATGTATGATTGGTTATCTTTGCAAGTCTCTTCGAATTATCAGTTTGGTTTGGCCTGCTAGGTTTATCTTTCTTGCAATGGGAGAAGTGCTTAGCTTTGGGTTCAATCTTACGGTGTCCTTTCCCAGTGACAGTAGGGGCAGCAAGGCACTTATTGTATTGTTGCCATCGAGGATAACAAGATGGGGTTTATATCATATTGCATGAGTTTATCCCTCTACATCATGTCATCTTACTTAAAGCATTACTCTGTTTTTAACTTAATACTCTAAATGCATGATGGATAGCGGTTGATGTGTGGAGTAATGGTAGTAGATGCAGGCAGGAGTCGGTCTACTTGTCTCGGACGTGATGCCTATATACATGATCATACCTAGATATTCTCATAACTATGCTCAATTCTATCAATTGCTCAACAGTAATTTGTTTACCCACCGTAATACTTATGCTCTCGAGAGAAGCCACTAGTGAAACCTATGGCCCCCGGGTCTATTTTCCATCATATTAATCTCCCGTTAACAAGCTATTTCTGGTGCCGTTTTTATTTTGCTTTATTTACTTTGCATCTTTATCATAAAAATACCTAAAATACTATCTTATCATATCTATCAGATCTCACTTTCGTAAGTGACCGTGAAGGGATTGACAACCCCTTTACTGCGTTGGTTGCGAGGATTTTATTTGTTTGTGTAGGTGCGAGGGACTTGTGTGTGGCCTCCTACTGGATTGGTACCTTGGTTCTCAAAAACTGAGGTAAATACTTATGCTACTTTGCTGCATCACCCTTTCCTCTTCAAGGGAAAACCAACGCAGTGCTCAACAGGTAGCAGGAGGCATGATATAACAAGTGGTAGGTAGCACGACATAGCGATAGAACGAACAACTAGCAAAGCAAAGATAGAAGTGATATCGAGGGTATGGTCATCTTGCCTGCAATGTTCTCCGAGTTGTCGAAAGCTTGCTCCTCGTTAGCGTACTCAACAGGTTCCTCATTCACGTACTCGTCTCCCGGCTCTACCCAAAGCACGAACACAAGCAATGGAACAACAATCAATCACGCTGCAATGCACAAGCAACATGATGTTCGACATGGCATGGAATGCAAGATATGATGTGCAATGCATATGCGTGCTCCGGGAAGGAAAGAATGATCAAGGCATAAACTTGTCAAGACAAGTATGCCGCTGGAAAGATGGGGTAATTTCGATCGAAATCGATATAAGGATCACCGAAAACGGATGCACGGTTTGCAAATGACAAGCAACACAATGGTGCAAATCTACGATTAACAGCATGATAGCACTTAGAATGCAACAAGAAACTAAGATACTGCACTCCAACATAGCAACAAAGCATATGCTCAATGATGTACAAGATATGCCTGACAAAACATGAACACTGAGCTACGGCTCAATCACACTAGAACAGGTTTAAACAAGCATGGCAAAAGTGCTAAAGATATCAGCATCACAGACTTAGTGAAAATACTAACATGTCAAAAACAACATCTGGAAGCAATGTTTAGAGCAAGCAAATGACATGCTACGGGAACATATCATGGAAAACAAAGGTATAGCATGCTTCTACAAACAGCACTTGACAAAACTACCTTACTGGACATGGGCCAAAAAGGCACAGAAAATATGACGGCACCCATGCAAAATTAGCAAGTTTTATAAATAGATTCAGACTTAGTGAAATTCAGGACATGGCAGAAACAGATTCATGATAACAAATTTGCAAGCTCATGATGCTCACCACAGAGCATTACATGACAAGACAAGCATACCAACAATAAGAAGACATGTTCAGGATGCTAGGCATGGCAAGAGCAACTTCATAGGGTACATGCATCACTAGAAACAACCATGGCAATATTGATTATCATGTTAACAATCTGCCAGGAACATTATTTAGCAAAAGTAGAGCATGGTAGTGACAATCTAGAGCACTCCATAATTTCAACCAGAGGAATGAATGGATAGAGCATAACCATATGTTCAAAACATCCTTACTGAACTACCTCAAAATGTGCATTGATCTCATGGTAGCAACAAGTTTACATGGCATCAAAATAACAAGAGGAAAAGGACTTGGCAAAATCACCAAGTGCCTGAAAACAACAACATTATGAAGCCTACTTTGCATGATTTTACTAGTTACCACATAGATAGCAAAAATACAAGACTTGCACCTATATAAAGATGGCAAGATGGAGCGCAAAACACATGTAGACCTCATGCTCATAGGATGCACACACAAAATGCAACAAAAATGACAAAACTCCATGTTCTGTTAAGAACCAGCAATTAACATTTTATAGCACTCTTGCAACGATGATAATGGCATCAATATGGACAGTAACATGTATGTAATTGCCACTAACATGAAGAGCTTAACAAGACTAACATTTCGATATATCATATGCATGAATCGGAATCACAGTCACTGAGATATAGCATGTTGAAGAGGTGCACAAAATATCAAGGATTTGGGACTTAGTGGAATTCTCACCCTCCCAGATCTAGGGTTTGACCCAGCACGCGGATCGAGGTTCGTCGGGAAGACGGCCGGAGTGGTGAGGGACGGCGGCCGGAGTTGCTGGGGCGGCGCCCCGGCGACAGGGGAAGGCCGGATCCGGGGCGGCGCTCTCAACGCCGGCGACGAGGGGGCGGAGGAGGCGGCAACGTGATGCGGATCTAGGGCGGCGCTCTCCGGCGACTTGCCAGCGAGGGGCAGCGAGGGGAGGCGTGGCTTCATCGGCGAGAGGCGTGGAGGAGGCCGGGCGGCGATGACGAGCGGGCGCTGAGGCGCGAGGTGGCGATGGGCGGCGCGCAAACTCAGCTGGCTCGTCGCGGGCTCGGCGGCTGGCGGGGCGGGGAGCCACGTGGCGCCCAGGGATTGGTGCGGGCGGCAGTGGTGAGTTCGTCTGTTGGGATCCGGACGTATCCGACGGCGGAGAGGGGAAAACTAGGGTTTCGCCTGCGTTTTGGAAGGGGGTGCCTTTATATAGGTAGGGGAGCTAGGAGTGTCCAAATGAGGTGCGGTTTTCACCCACACGATCGTGATCCAATAATGGAGAGCATGGAGGGGGTTTAGATGGGTTATTGGGCTTTTTGGAGGGATGTTGGGCTGCAACACAAAAGAGGCGTTTGCGGTTACCCGGTTAACCATTGGGGCATCAAACGACTTCCAAATGGAACGAAATTTGACAGGCGATCCACCGGTGATGTACCAAAGCCACTTGACAAATCTTGACCCATCCTGAGAACGTTTTTCTCCCGCTCATGAGAAGAGACAAGAGGGGTGCGCCGGGTGCATGTGGGACTGCCGGATTGTGAAACGGACAACGGGGAAAAAGCTCGAATGCATTTGACGAACACGAATGCAAATGCGATGCACATGATGACATGATATGAAATTCATGACATGAACAAAATGCAAAACGAAAACAAAACCCAACCACGAAGGGAATATTATATCACATAGCCAAAAATGGCAAGAGTCCGAGTTACAAATATGGAAAGGTACATCCGGGGTGTTACAACACTCCACCAATACAAGAGGATCTTGTCCCGAGATCTAGGACTAAAAGAACTCCGGATATTCAAAATGGAGGTGATCCTCGCGTTCCCAGGTGGCTTCTCGGTCGAAATGGTGTGACCACTTCACTTTATGGAATTTGATTGACTTGTTGGGAGTCTTGCGCTCGGTTTCTTCAAGAATAGCAATGGGCTGCTCATGACAGATCTTCTTGAAGGTCAACCTCTTCGAAGTTGATAGTGCGCTCAGGCGTCTTGAAGCACTTGCGAAGCTATGACACGTGAAACACATCGTGCACATTTGCGAAGTTGGACGGAAGCTCAAGTTGATAGGCGAGGTCGCCTCTTTTGCCAATGATCTTGAAAGGACCCACGTATCTAGGGCCAAGCTTCCCTTTGATACCGAAGCAACGAGTGCCTTTCATTGGAGAGACGTGGAGGTACACATGGTCTCCGATCTCGAAAGCCATGTCACGGTGCTTGCTATCATAGTAACTCTTCTGGCGCGATTGCGCGGCTTTGAGATTTTCACGGATGACTTTACACATTTCCTCAGCTTATGTGATCAAGTTGTTGCCAAGAAGTTGGCGTTCACCAGTCTCTGACCAATTGAGAGGAGTATAGCACTTTATGCCATAGAGAATTTTGAATGGGGCCTTGCCCGAACTTGCTTGGAAGCTGTTGTTGTAGGAGAACTCGGCATATGGGAGACAATCTTCCCACTTCATACCGAAAGAGATGACACAAGCCCTGAGCATATCCTCAAGGATTTGATTGACTCGCTTGACTTGGCCACTAGTTTGAGGATGGAAAGCTATGCTGAAGCGAATGTTGGTGCCCATGGCCTTCTGGAAGGAGTCCCAGAACTTAGAAGTGAAAATGCTTCCGCGGTCTAAAGAGATCATGTAACGCCCCGAGACCGATGTGCCAGGTGTCCGCCAGTTATTCGCTGTTTTTGCGTTGTCATTGCTTGCGTGTCATGCATTGCATATCATTTCATCATGTGCATTTCATTTGCATACATGTTCGTCTCATGCATTCGAGCATTTTCCCCGTTGTCCGTTTTGCAATCCGGCGCTTCTATGTCACCCAGTGTCCCTTTCTACCTCTTTTCGTGTGCGGGTGTTAAACATTTCCGGATTGGACCGAGACTTACCAAGCGGCCTTGGTTTACTACCGGTAGACCGCCTGTCAAGTTTCGTACCATTTGGACTTCGTTTGATGCTCCAACGGTTAACCGAGGGACCGAGAAGGCCTCGTGTATGTTGCAGCCCAACACCCTTCCAATTTGGCCCAAAACCCACCAAAACCCTCTCCATCATCTAGAGCGTTCGATCACGATCGCGTGGCCGAAAACCACACCTCATTTGGAGCTTCCTAGCTCCCTCTACCTCTATAAATAGACCCCTTCATTTTCGTTTTCGGATCCTTTCCCTGAAACCCTAAAACTCCTCCCTCAGCGCCGCCGGACATGTCCGTCTCGTCGGCGGACGCGTCCACCGCCGCCGGCCACATCGCCCCGTCCAATGGGAGTGTGCCACGTCGCCCTCCCCGCCGCCGCATCCAACCACGCGCCACCACCTGGCCTGCCCCGCCGCCTCTCCCGCGCGGGCCCGGGAGGCCCAGATCCGGCCCGCCCGGCCCGGACGCCAGCGCCGCCGTCCCGAGCGTCCCGCGCCTGGGAGCGCCCGATCCCCGCCGCCTCCTTCCTGCCGTCCGGCGCCGCCGAGCCGCCGCGGGAGGTTCGCCGGACTCCGCAGCCTCGCCCGGACGCCAGCGTCGCCGCCCCTTCGCCGACCTGCTCCGGCGCCGCCCCGGCAGCCTCCTCCGCCACCCCGCGCCGAGATCCGGCCCGGATCCGCCATCTCCGGCGATGTCTACTTCTCTCTCTGCCTTCTCCGGCGAGAACCGCGGCGATGAACCTCGGATTCCGTGCCATTGACTTTTCCCGTGGGGTAAAAATTTTACTAAGTCCCCGAGATTTCCATGTTTCATATGCCCATATTCATCATGTCGTAACTCCGCATCCATAGCTCCGTTTTGGGCATATAGCATATCAAAATGTTCGTCTCAGAGAGCCCATCATTTCATCTCATTGCATCATTTTAATTTGTGCTCATCTTGATGCCCGAAATACTGTTGGAAGAATTCTAGTTGAGATAATTGTCAGATCTGCTGCTCCATTTAGCTATTTGTCATTTTTGCCATGATTATTATGTGCATGTTATGCCCCTGAGCTCTACATATGTTTTGTTACATGCTTTATCATCTTTCCAGAGGTGCCATCCATGTATTTTTGTGATATGTGTGGTGACTAGCACAAGCTTGCAAAGTGGTGCAATCGTTAATGCTGATTTCAGGGACCTAGCATTTCCACTAAGTCCTTGACCTGTTTATCTCAATATGCCATATGTTCATGTTGTTTCCTAGTGATCCGTGCCTCTTTTGAGGATGATCAGTAAGGATGTTTTCTTAATCTTGTAGTGCTCTATCCATCCATGTCTTTGTTTGCAATTATGGAGCACCCTAGCTTGAGTCAATCGAGCTCTACTTTTGTCATTTCATGAATCTAGGCAGATTGTCTACTTGTTAGCGATTTTGCCAAGGATGTTGTAGTTGATCCGTGCATGCTATGCTATTGTTCTTGCCATTTCTAGCTTGTATAATGTGTATTCTTGATGGGTGTATGCTTAGTTTGTCATGCCTTGCTCTGTAGTGAGTGCATCGAGCTCTTAAACATGCCGACTTGATATCTGATTTGCATGTTCCAGTTTTTCACTAAGTCTGTGATCTGATTATGTTTTTTCCATGTTCACATGCTTACCATTGTATTTTCTGATCCCTTTTGGCTCAAGGTCACTAAGGGACTTTTGTTAAGATCTTTGAGTAGCTCCATGCCATGTCTTGCTTTGCCATGTTAAGCTCCTGTAGCATATAGTTTTCATGCTTCAAAGAGTGCTACCTGATCTGAAATTCCAGGCTTGTGTTAATTTCACTAAGTCTGAAACCTGTTTACCAATTGCACTTTTGCCATGCTTGTTTGAACTTGTTAGTGGATGAATTGGCCATAGCTCAGTGTTCCTCTTTTGTTAAGCATCATGAATGGATCCCTGCAATGTATTTTGTTGCCATATTTGAGTGTCGTAGAATGTTCATCTTGTTGCATTTAGATGGCTACTTGCTGTATATCGCAGACCGGTGCCATATTTGAATTGCTTGCCATTTCCAAACCGTGACTCCGATTCCGGAGTTCTTTATATCGTTTTCAAGCGATTTCATCTCACCTTTCCAGTGGCACACTTGGATTTCCAAGTTGAGGCCAGGTTCATTCATTCCTTGTCAAATCTTGCATATGCATCACATGTCGCATCCCGCATAGCATACCATGTTTGCATCATGTTGTTTGAGTTTTGCACGTGGTTGATTGTGTCCTTGTTGCTTGTTTGTCTTGTTTGGGTAGAGCCGGGAGACGAGTTCGCTAACAAGGAGCCTGTTGAGTTTGCTTTCGAGGATACAGTCAACTCTGACAACTTTGCAGGCAAGATGATCATACCCTCGAAATCACTACTATCTTTGCTTTGCTAGATGCTCGCTCTTTTGCTATGCCTATGCTACGATGCCTACCACTTGCTTATCATGCCTCCCAAATTGCCATGTCAAACCTCTAACCCACCATGTCCTAGCAAACCGTTGATTGGCTATGTTACCGCTCTGCTTAGCCCCTCTTATAGCGTTGCTAGTTGCAGGTGAAGATTGGAGACCGTTCCATGTTGGAACATTATCTACTTGTTGGGATATCATTATATTATCTTTTTATCTTAATGCATCTATATACTTGGTAAAGGGTGGAAGGCTCGGCCTCTCGCCTAGTGTTTTGTTCCACTCTTGCCGCCCTAGTTTCCGTCATATCGGTGTTATGTTCCTGGATTTTGCGTTCCTTACGTGGTTGGGTGATAATGGGAACCCCTTGATAGTTTGCCTTGATTAAAGCTTTTCCAGCAATGCCCAACCTTGGTTTTACCATTTGCCACCTAGCCTCTTTTTCCCTTGGGTTTCCGGAGCCCGAGGGTCATCTTATTTAAACCCCCCGGGCCAGTGCTCCTCTGAGTGTTGGTCCAAACTAGAGTCCTGTGCAGCGCCCCCTCGGGAAACTCGAGGTTTGGTTTTTAGTTGTATGGAGCGCTCATCTGAGTGTGCCCTGAGAACGAGATATGTGCAGCTTCTATCGGGATTTGTCGGCACATTCGGGCGGTGTTGCTGGATTTGTTTTAACTTGTCGAAGTGTCTTGTAGAACCGGGATACCGAGTCTGATCGGAATGTGTCGGGAGAAGGTCTATTCCTTCGTTGACCGTGAGAGCTTGTCATGGGCTAAGTTGGGACTCCCCTGCAGGGATTTGAACTTTCGAAAGCCGTGCCCGCGGTTATGGGCATATGGGAATTTGTTAATGTCCGGTTGTAGATAACTTGAACCTTAACTTAATTAAAATGAATCAACTGTGTGAGTTGCCGTGATGGTCTCTTCTCGGCAGAGTCCGGGAAGTGAACACGGTGTTGGAGTAATGCTTGCCGCAGGTTGTTCTCTAGTTATTCGTTCGCGCTTTGCCTTCTCTTCTCGCTCTCTTTTGCGAATAGGTTAGCCACCATATATGCTAGTCGCTTGCTGCGGCTCCTCATATTTACCTTGCCTTACCTATAAGCTTAAATAGTCGTGATCGCGAGGGTGCGAGATTGCTGAGTCCCTGTGGCTCACAGATTACTTCCAAACCAGATGCAGGGCCTGATGATTCTGTTCCAGATGATGCGCTTGAACTCAAGTGGGAGTTCGACGAGGACTCACGCCGTTACTATGTGTCTTTCCCTGATGATCAGTAGTGGTGCCCAGTTGGGACGATCGGGACCGTGTCGCATGTTGGGTTGATCTTTCATTTTGGCGCCGTAGTCGGGCCATGAGTGTTTGAATGATGTAATGCAATTTATGTACTCTGATTGATGTGGCGAGTGTAAGCCAACTATGTATCTCCCCTTTTATTATATATATATATATATATATTACATGGGATGTTGTGAAGATTGCCTAACTTGCGACATTGCTTTCAATGCGGTTATGCCTCTAAGTCGTGCCTCGACACGTGGGAGATATAGCCGCATCGAGGGCGTTATAGATCAATTGTGGAATACCATGCAAAGAGACAATTCAGGAGGTGTATAGCTCTACCAACGGAGCTGTTGTGATAGATTCATTGATTGGAAGGAAATGAGCCACTTTTGTAAGCTTGTCAATGACAACAAAAATAGCATAATTCCCACGCTTGGACTTAGGAAATCCAGTAATGAAGTCCATTTCAATATGGTCAAACTTCCATTCTGGAATAGCAAGAGGTTGGAGGAGACCAGCTGGTCGTTGGTGTTCTGCTTTCACCCTTCGGTAGATATCACATTCATTCACGAATTGAGCAATCTCTCGCTTCATTCGAGTCCACCAATACGACTGCTTGAGGTCATGGTACATCTTCAAACTTCCCGGGTGGATAGAAAGAAGAGAATTGTGCGCTTCATTCATTATGACCTTCCTTAGATCACCTTTAGGAACCACAATCCGGTCCTCGAAGAATAAAGTGTCTTTGTCATACATGCGATAGCACTTGTATTCGGAGAGGCCCTTGGCAATACCACGTTTCACCTTCTTCACCATGGTGTCAAGTAGTTGTGCCTCGCGAATTTGGTCTTCCAAAGTAGGTGTGACTTGAAGGTTGGCAAGAAAACCTTGAGGAACAACTTGGAGATTGAGTTTGCGGAAAGCTTCACAAAGATCTGATTGGAATGGCTTGAGAATTAAGCTGTTGCAATAAGCCTTCCTACTCAAAGCATCTGCAATCACATTGGCCTTGCCTGGAGTATATTCAATACTCGGATTGTACTCTTGAATCATTTCGACCCATCGAGTTTGCCTGAGGTTGAGGTTGGGTTGAGTGAAGATATACTTGAGGCTCTTGTGATCTGTGAAAATGTCCACTTGCCTTCCCAACAAGAGATGTCTCCATGTTATTAATGCATGGACAACTGCCAACAACTCAAGATCGTGAGTGGGGTAGTTACTTTCGTTGGGCTTCAACTGACGAGAGGTATAAGCCACAACTTTCTTCTCTTGCATTAACACATCGCCTAGACCTTGCAAAGAGGCATCACAGAAAACTTCGAATGGCTTGGATTCATCAGCAGGAGTCAAGACAGGAGCTGAGACAGGCTTCTCTTTGAGAGTGTTGAAAGCAACGTCACACTCAGGAGTCCAGACATACTTGACATGATACTGAAGGAGGTTGGAAAGAGGCTTTGCAATCTTAGAGAAATTCTCAACGAATCTTCGACAATAGCTTGCCAGTCCAAGAAAACTGCGGAGCTGCTTGACATTCTGAGGAGGTTCCTAGTTCACAATTGCAAACACCTTCTCGGGATTAACAGCGATGCCCTTGGCGGAGATGAAATGATCAAGATAAAGAACTTCATCAAGCCAAAACTCACATTTGGAAAACTTTGCATAGAATTGATGCTCTCTGAGCTTGTCGAGCACCAATCTCAAATGTTTGGCATGATCCTCCTTATTCTTGGAGAAGACCAAGATATCATCGAGATACACCAGGACGAATTCATTTGTGTAGGGGTTGAATATGAAGTTCATCATGCGAGAGAATGTTGGAGGAGCATTGACAAGGCCTAAAGACATGACAATATATTCATAAGAACCATAGCTTGTTCTAAATGTTGTCTTGGGGATATCTTGTTCACGAATGTGAATCTGATGATAACCCATACGGAGGTCAAGCTTGGATAATACTTTAGCACCTTTAAGTTGCTCGAATAGCTCATTGATGTTGGGAAGTGGATACTTGTTCTTAATTGTCTTCTTGTTCAATGGACGGTAGTCGACGCAAAGTCGGTCTGTGCCATCCTTCTTCTGGACAAAAAGAACACCACAATCCCACAGAGATGAACTCGGTCTGATCAAACCCAGACGCTCTTGTTCATCAAGCTGTTTCTTCAATTCCTTCAGCTCCTTTGGTCCAAGCTTGTATGGACGCCTGCAAACGGGTTCTGTACTAGGCTCAAGACCGATAATGAATTCAACTAGCCGGTGAGGAGGCATTTCCAGAAGCTCTTCTGGAAAGATGTCTTGGTATTCACAAACGACTGGAATCTGAGAGATTGCATCCAACTCACCCTTCTCATTGAGAGAAAACAATCGAATGGTTTCATCACGAGCAGCATAGATGATCACATCCTCAGAAGAGTGTGTCAATTGAATCTCCCTGGCAGCACAATCAAGCTGAGCCTTGTGCTTAGAAAGCCAGTCCATCCCGAGAATTAGATCAATATCCGAGTCACCAAGAACAATTGGAGAAGACAGAAATTTATAGTTTCCCATCTTGATAGAAACGTCCCAAACCATGGAGCTTGTGTTCATGCATTTACCCAGAGAGACAACTGATAACGGTCTAGTCAAATCTTGGAAAACCAACTCATGCTTAGATGCAAAAGGTCTTGAGATGAAACTATGTGATGCACCAGTATCAAATAAAACATTTCCATGGAAGTCATTAACAGGAAGATTACCCATGATCACTTCTGAAGAATCCTCTGCTTGAACTGAATTCATCAAGTTCACTCTTGCAGACTTGGGATTATGCTTGACCACTGCATTGCTTGAAGATCTCACAGGGGGAGGAGGCATAAGGCGCATTTGGTTGAAGCACTTGTTCGCATAGTGACCTTTCTGCTGACACTTGTTGCAAGTCACTTCTGAGAGCGGGCGATGATAAGGAGCACTTGACCTTGGAGCTTGATTCTGAGACTTGTCCTGATAGCCTGGGTTGGGTGGGTGGGAAGATCCATGGCCACCTTTGTTCTTCTGCTGGTAGGGATGATGAAACGGGGGAGGAGGAAGCCAGAACTTATGTTGCTTATCTGCCACTTGTGAGGAAGAAGAAGACTGAACTGCATCCCTAATTCTCTTCTTAGAAGCCTCATACTTGAGCTGAGCACCTTCTTGCTTAAGGGCCATGTTATAGAATTGATCGAACTCAGTCGGCTCAAGAAGCACGAGAGCTAACTGCAGATCTTCTCTGAGGCCACCTCTGAATTGATAGATCATACTCTTTTCATCAGGAACGTCTTGCCTTGCGAAGCGAGCAAGTTTCTGAAACTAGATATTGTATTGATACACAGACATGATGCCTTGTTTAAGATTGTGGAACTCCTCACGCTTGCTCTCAGCAACACTTGTAGGAATGTGGTGAGCTTTGAAGTCTCAGCAGAAATCATCCCAGGTAATCACACGACCTCCTCTGGAATCTGTGTATTGTTGAAACCAATCAACAGCTTGGTCCTTGAGTTGAAACGAAGCAAACTTGACAAAGTACTCAGGCCTGACATTGCTTGTGGATGTCCACGAGCCAATCATCGTTGTCCGTGGCCTTGGCACAGTAGCTGAAAGACTTCGGCTAATTTGCAAGGAACTGGTTGAGGGTAGCAAACTGAGGCTGATTGTTGAAATTTCCTTGGCCTTGATTTCCTTGGTTGCCATGAGCTTGGTTGCGCTCTTGCAAGAGTAGCAAAAGCACTTGGGTGTTGGTGTTGGTGGCTGCCATGACAGCTTGCCATGCCTCCGGAGGTGGAGGTGGTGGCGGATTCTGACGCGTTGGAGGAGCCATCCTAAAGAGGGTGACATCCGTTAGAATCTTGATAGATAGATAGACAAGCTGAATCAATGGATAGAAATTGCAACATATAGTCTTCACAATAAACATTCGAACAAGGATGAATGAATGAATGAATTCCAAAGTTAACGTCACACGTCCATTAAGGTGAGAAGCCACCTAGATAACGGTTGACGAATGAAGCAACAAGGTACAAATAGGAACAAATAAGTGGTAAGGATTACCCAATAACAAACCAAATATCTGCGGGAAGAAATACTAGAGCTACTTGATTTCCCACCTATAAACTCCCGAAACATTCTGGTTATGCAATCTGGTGTTGGGGATACAAGGGAAGCATAATATCTCACCCAAACTAACAATCCTACATCCAGTTGTGTCCATCCTTCAACACATAACCGAGAAACCTTCGGAAATCATGTACCTCAACCTTCGAAAAGCATCTGTTATACGAGTTATGGCAATACTCCCGAACTCCCGCCCCAGTACTGGGTGGCGTCGAGGTTATCTCACCAACAACTGCATAAAAGAGATTTTTGATGTCGGCGAACTCAGGTATTCCAGAACTGCAACGATAAAATTGTGACGACAACACCTCGGAGCTCAACTCCCCGGGACACTGCCACAACCCTAAATGTCAGGAGGCACCAAGAACAATGTTCTCATCACAAGAATATCGAAACGATCCCAAGATACCCGTGTGATCCTAAAAAAATTATGAAATTTGAGGAGAGGAAAGTCAAAACATCTACGTCAGGAGGCCTCACCAGAGCGACGAAGGGACTAAGGAGTAAAAAGGATCCTACTCTCCATTATATAAAATCCTAAGACTCAAAACAATTTGTTCTAGACTCAACAACGTTAGCGATTCGATCAAGCAGGGGATTCCTAAGTCGGGGATGGCTGTGATTACCAACTTGTAACGCCCACAATGCGGCTATATCTCCCACGTGTCGAGGCACGACTTAGAGGCATAACTGCATGGTGGTTTTGTCGCAAGAGGGTAATCTTCACACAACCCCATGTACTGAATAAGAAAGGGATAAAGAGTTGGCTTACACTCGCCATGTCACACAATACATAAATAATTCATACATCATCCAAATACACTAGACCAACTATGGTCAAATCCAAAAGAAAAGGAAGATAAACCCCAAATGCTAGATCCCCGATCGTCCCAACTGGGCTCCACTACTGATCACCACGAAACGAAACATAGTAATGACCAAGGTCCTCGTCGAACTCCCACTTGAGTTCGGTAGCATCACCTGCACTGGTATCATCGGCACCTGCAACTGTTAGGAAGTATCCGTGAGTCACGAGGACTCAGCAATCTCACACCCGCAAGATCAAGACAATTTAAGCTTATGGGTAGGATAAGGTAATGAGGTGGAGCTGCAACAAGCGCTAAGCAAATATGGTGGCTAACATACGCAAATAAGAGTAAGATGAGAAGCTACGCAACGGTCGTGAAGCTAGAAGTGATCCTGAAACTACTTATGATCAAACATAACCCAAAACCGTGTTCACTTCCCGGACTCCGCTGAAAAGAGACCGTCACGGCTAGACACGCAGTTGATTCATTTTAATTAAGTCAAATGTCAAGTTCTCTACAACCGGATATTAACAAATTCCCATCTGCCACATAACCGTGGGCACGGCTCTCGAAAGTTTATACCCTACAGGGGTGTCCCAACTTAGCCTGTCACAAGCTCTCATGGTCAACGAAGGATATTCCTTCGCCCGGAAAGACCTGATCAGTCTCAGAATCCCGGTTACAAGACATTTCGACAATGGTAAAACAAGACAAGCAAAGCCGCCCGATGTGCCGACAAATCCCGATAGGCGTCGCACATATGTCGTTCTCAGGGCACACCGGATGGGCCAGATGTCGGGTTGACATAGACCCTGGTTCCCTAGGGGGTGCCGGACATCTCCCAGGTTGCACCAACACTCAGAGGAGCACTAGCTCGGGGGTTTAAAATAAAGATGACCCTTGAGTCTACAGAACCCAAGGGAAAAGGCTTAGGTGTCAAATTGATGTAGGGTAGAAACCCTAATCGGCCGATCTTTCACGAAAGGAGCGGATCCCGCGATGAACACGAAGAACATGAGGTGGGAAACAAGGGGAGAATCACAAGGGGAACACAAGAGAACACTCAAACCAACAAGAATGATCACACATGCACTAGATCCATGAACACAAAGGGAGATACAAGATCCAAAGTCAACAACGGACGATACAAGAGGTAACCGGTCTTCTCTGTGAGGAGGTCTTGAGGTTCTTCTCCACAAGAAGGTCTTGATTCCAAAGGGATCTTCTACGAAGAGGGGCCGCGATCTCTCTCGTGGAGTAGATCCAATGTGGATGAGCAATGCTCTATCTCTAAAATGAGCTAAACCAAGGCTAACCCTTAAATGGAGGAGGTGGAGGAGTATATATAGTCTAGAGCCACGAAGGGGTAAGTGGGAGAGGGATACAAGGCCAAAGGATAGACTGTGCACAGGCAGGAACCGGTCGTCCGGTGGGTACCGGTCGTCCGGTGGATCAGGAGGGACCAGTCATCCGCTAGTCGCCGGACGTCCGCTCGCTGGGGGTGTTGTAGCTGGCGTTGGCTGTGCTTCAGGCGCCGGTCGTCCGGTGGAGGCCATACGTCCGCTCGTTTGGCTCGGTGCGGGATCGCCGGTCGTCCGGTCCGGGCCGGTCGTCCGGTCCGGGCCGGTCGTCCGGTGGGTCTTCAGGCATCGGACGTCCGGTCCTGACCAGTCGTCCGGTGGCTGGAGCTTCTTCTGTAGCTCTTCTTCTTGTTCCTCACGCTTGGTGTCCTCGCCTTCTTGTCCATGGGCTTCCTCTTGGTTCTTGGTCACGCATAGCACACATGTTTGAGGTAGTAGCCATGTCTCACATGTGGAAAGTGACGACTCGGAGAGGAGCGAGTTCCCCTTGTGTCCAATGGCGTATACTTGAGGTCTCGTCTTATGTTCACTTGGGGCTTGGAGAGTAGTCGGAGTGTGCATGGGGATGAACTGGGATGCTCCACATCATCTCCCCCCCTTGGGAAAGATCCGACCTCGGATCGTGATCCTCATCACCATGGAAACGGTTGTCGTGGACGGACTTGTAGTTGGACGGAGTTGAAGGCATGGCGCAATCCAAGTACTCCAAGGTGTCTCCGGTATGTGGTACAAGCAAAATGAGCAAACACAAAGTACACTTGGAAATACAATGGTTAGCGCACACAAAGTGTCTATCATAGAAGAATGAGTCCTTTCGGAAAGATTGTTCGTGACATAGTGCATGAAGCTTATGAAGATGATATAGAATGATATGAAAAGCATTCATGGGAGCAAAATCATTCATTGTGCATAAAAATGTATTGTGAATATGATCAATGCAACCACGGTGCAAAATGATGTCATAATGGGATGGTTTATCAAAAGCATGAACATGGTAATGGGTGCTCAAAATTAGTATGTGATCATGCAATTGATGATGGGCAATATGATCATGATGTATGAATATGTCATCAAGAAAGATCACAACAAATTTGCTAAGAAAATGCACAAGCTCATATATCATGGATGACATGGGAATACAAGATGCAACAAGGCAATCAAAATATGAGTCAATCCATGCATAAGATGCAAATTTGTCATGAGTGTGAGATGTCCAATGAGCATGACATGTGTGAGCACAATCAACAAATATGGAGGTGTTGGTGTACCAATGCTCGATGTCGTGGCATGCATGGAGGTTCGAAGGTGCTTCCAATAAGTTTGAGCGCTCCTCAATGTGAAGGTCCATAGAGCCAATCTTCAATGTCGCTCCTCCATTCGCGAGATGTACCATGTAGACAACAAGAAGGAAACAATAATGAAAGAGTGACCCATCCAATGTGCATATTTGAGGATGGCTCAAAGGGAATGAGGTCACATTTAGGAGATTCTCGCAAATGTTGGTGTTGCACATCGTGTATGCCTTCACATGACCAAATTGTCTCATGACGGTATCGCCTTATGAATCCTTCAAAATGAAAGAACATGACAAACACTCGGAAAAACAAATGAGGTTAGCGGAGATGCAAACCCTATATTCGTGTGGTAAAATACCCAACAAGTGGATGCATCATGCTCATCATAAGAAAGGACAAGGGAGCATTTCATAGTATGGAGGCATATGATGCGAGAACAACCAAATACAATAGGCTCAAACAAGCAAGCATGCATCATAAGTAAAGTGTCCAAGTCTCCATGATCAATAAGCATAGATGCAACAATTGGAGACAAGCGACAATGAACAAAATATATCATGTGAGAGGCATGAACATATACGTCATTAAACCAAGAAAGCAAGTAATAATGTAACATGGGTGATGCGACAAAGCAAGCAATCATATGAATCAAGGTAAGCAAGCTAGTAGTGCGAAGATGCAATGTACTAGAAGGAATCATGTCAAGTATGTCATGTGTGCAAATGGTAGTCATGAATAATGCACAAGACATATCACAAGCATGAAGGCAAGATATAAGCAAAATATCATCAATGTATTGGCGAGAGGCCATATGTAAATAGCAATGGGACATCATGAGTCTCCCAACACAACAAGCAACAATAGCATGAGGCACATGATAAACATGGAAATAGCAACAAGGATCTCCACCAAGCATGCAAATACACATATGAGTAGTAAAATGGTGAATCGTGGGTAAATGCAAGCAAGGGTCACAATTGCATGGCCAAGGCATAGAAACAAGCATAACATGAAAAGTGAACATGGTAGAATGGGCATAAGGTAACAAGTGATATATAGCCCATAGACATGTGAGAGCCAAGTAAAATAGATGTGCGTAGTCGTTGCGCGAAGAAAATGGTGGGAAGGACAATCCACGGGATCCCAAGTCATCGTTTCTCACAAGAGCTCGTTTCGTCAACTCTTGGGATTGAGAGGTTGACGAGTATATGTGAGTACCTACACAAAACAAAGACAAAGGGAAAATTGTGTGTGCATGGTATATGTACACATCATCCATCATGATGCGCACGTGAAAGTGTTGGTTAGCACAAAATAGCCAACGCTCAAATAAATGAGAAGTGTGATATAGAAACATGTCATCCATCATGATAGGTTTGTTGTTATGTATAGCATAATGGAGACTCAAATTGTGTAATGCATCACAAGAAATATGTAGAGCATTGTTATTCATGGAATGCATACGGTGCAAACAATTATGAGAATCATGCAAAGTATTGAATGCATCAAAATCTCCTAATATGTATGAGGAAACTATGGGGGTCTCCTTGATACGTCTCGATCGTATCTACTTTTCCAAACACTTTTGCCCTTGTTTTGGACTCTAACTTGGATGATTTGAATGGAACTAACCCGGACTGACTCTGTCTTCAGCAGAATTGCCATGGTGTTATTTATGTGCAGAAACAAAAGTTCTCGGAATGACCTGAAACATCACGGAACGACTATTTGGAAATAATAAAAAATCCTTGCAAAAGATGAGGACAGGGGGCCCACACCCTAGCCACGAGGGTGGGGGCGCGCCTGCCCCCCCTTGGCGCGCCCCCTACCTCATGGGCCCCCTGGAGCTCCTCCGACCTCAACTCCAACTCTATATATTTGCTTTCGGGGAGAAAAAAATCAAAGAGAAGGATTCATCACGTTTTACGATATGGAGCCGCCGCCAAGCCCTAAAACCTCTCGGGAGGGCTGATCTGGAGTCCATTCGGGGCTCCAGAGAGGGGGATTCGTCGCCATCGTCATCATCAACCATCCTCCATCACCAATTTCATGATGCTCACTGCCGTGCGTGAGTAATTCCATCATAGGCTAGCTGGACGGTGATGGATTGGATGAGATTTATCATGTAATCGAGTTAGTTTTGTTAGGGTATGATCCCTAGTATCCATTATGTTCTGAGATTGATATTGATATGACATCACTATGCTTAATGCTTGTCACTAGGGCCCGAGTGCCATGATTTCAGATCTGAACCTATTATGTTTTCATCAATATATGAGAGTTCTTGATCCTATCTCGCAAGTCTATAGTCACCTACTATGTGTTATGATCCGGCAACCCCGAAGTGACAATAATCGGGACCACTCGACCGTAGTTTGAGGAGTTCATGTATTCACTATGTGTTAATGCTTTGGTCCGGTACTCTATTAAAAGGAGGCTTTAATATCCCTTAGTTTCCATTAGGACCCCGCTGCCACGGGAGGGTAGGACAAAAGATGTCATGCAAGTTCTTTTCCATAAGCACGTATGACTATATTCAGAATACATGCCTACATTACATTGATGAATTGGAGCTAGTTCTGTGTCATCCTATGTTATGACTGTTACATGATGAACCACATCCGGCATAATTCTCTTTCACCGATCCATTGCCTACGAGCTTCCCATATATTGTTCTTTACTTATTTACTTTTCCATTGCTATTGTTACAATCACTACAAAATACCAAAAACATTACTTTTGTTATCATTACCTTTTGCTACCATTACCACTACTATCATATTACTTTGCTACTAAATACTTTGCTGCAGATATTAAGTTTCCAGGTGTAGTTGAATTGACAACTCAGCTGCTAATACTTGAGAATATTATTTGGCTCCCCTTGTGTCGAATCAAGAAATTTGGGTTGAATACTCTACCCTCGAAAACGGTTGTGATCCCCTATACTTGTGGGTTATCAAGACTATTTTCTGGCGCCGTTGCCGGGGAGCATAGTTCTATTCTTTGAGTCACTTGGGATTTACATCTGCTTATCATTATGAAGAACTTGAGAGATCCAAAAACCAAGATTTATCCCTCAACTACGAGGGGAGGTAAGGAACTGCCATCTAGCTCTGCACTTGATTCACCTTCTGTTTTGAGTAAGCTTACGACACCTAAACCTGCTTCTGCTATTCGTTCTGATATGTCGCATGTTCTTGATGATGCCACTTCTGCTATGCATGATACTTATGATGAAACTACTTCTATGCTTGATACTACTGTGCCGCTTGGTGAATTTCTTGATGAACAACTTGCTAGGGTTAGAGAGAATGAAATTATTGAAATTGATAACATTGATGAAAGTGATGATGAAGACTCTCCCCTAATAAATATGAATCGCCTGTTATTCCTGAGGGTTATGTTTTGGAAAAAGAAGCTGATTTAGCTATTTTAGCTTGCAAAGATAGATACGAGCTCAAGAGGTTATTAGCTAAATGGAAGAAACAATCCCTTAATGCTAGAATGAAACCTGGCCCTGCTTTTGCTACTTCACCTATCTATGTTACTGATAAGGATTATGAATTCTCTGTTGATCCTGATGTAATTACTTTGGTTGAATCTGATCCTTTTTATGGCTATGAATCTAAAATTGTTGTGGCACATCTTACTAAATTAAATGATATAGCCACCCTGTTCACTAATGATGAGAGAACTCGCTACTTTTATATCCTTAAAATATTTCCATTCGCATTAAAGGGTGATACTAAGATATGGTTTAATTCTCTTGATCCCGGTTGTGTGCGTAGTCCCCAGGATATGATTTATTACTTCTCTGCTAAATATTTCTCTGCTCATAAGAAACAAGCTGCTTTAAGGGATATATATAATTTTGTGCAAATTGAAGAAGAGAGTCCCCCACAAGCTTGGGGGAGGCTTCTCAAGTTACTTAATGCTTTGCCTGATCATCCTCTTAAGAAAAATGAAATACTTGATATCTTTTATAATGGACTAACCGGTGCTTCCAGAGATTACTTGGATAGTTGTGTTGGTTCTGTTTTCAGGGAAAGAACACCGGATGAAGCTGAAATTCTATTGAATAATATGTTGACAAATGAAAATAATTGGACACTTCCTGAGCCAGCTCCTGAGCCTATTCCTAAACCAACTCCGAAGAAAAGAGGTGTTCTATTTCTCAGTCCTGAAGATATGCAAGAGGCAAAGAAATCCATGAAAGAAAAGGGTATTAAAGCTGAAGATGTTAAGAATTTACCTCCTATTGAAGAAATACACGGTCTTAATTTACCGCATGTTGAAAAACATATGATCTTAATCCATTACCTATTGAAGAAATACATGGTCTTGATAACCCGACACAGGTAGTAAAGGTAAACTCTCTCTATAGATATGATAAAGCTGAAATCTCTCTTACTAAGTTTGCTAGCCAATGCTTAGATGAGTTTGATAATTTTATGGTGAGGCAAGAAGATTTTAATGCTTATTTTGGTAGACAATTGAAATACAATTCAAATATGCTTGAACACTTGGGTGATTATATGGCTAATGTCAAAGGTGAACTTAAACTTATTAGTAAACATGCTTCTATGGTTACCACTCAAGTAGAACAGGTACTTAAGGCTCAAAATGATTTGCTCAATGAATTGAAAAGTAAGAATAATGATTATGTTGCTAGAGTGGCTACTAGAACTGGTAGAATGACTCAGGAACCTCTGTATCCTGAAGGCCACCCTAAGAGGATTGAGCAAGATTCTCAGAGAAATAATATAGATGCACCAAGTCCTTCTAAAAAGAAGAAAAAGAAAAATGATAGGACTTTGCATGCTTCTAATGAACCTATTGCTGAAACACCTGAGAATCCAAATGATATTTCTATTTCTGATGCTGAAACACAATCTGGTAATGAACCTGAAACTAGTGATAATGTTAATGATAATGTTCATGTTGATGCTCAACCTAGCAATGATAATGATATAGAAATTGAACCTGTTGTTGATCTTGATAACCCACAATCAAAGAATCAACGTTATGATAAGAAAAACTTTGTTGCTAGGAAATATGGTAAAGAAAGAGAACCATGGGTTCAGAAACCCATGCCTTTCCCTCCTAAACCATCCAAGAAAAAGGATGATGAGGATTTTGAGCGCTTTGCTGAAATGATTAGACCTATCTTTTTGCGTATGCGATTAACTGATATGCTTAAAATGAATCCTTATGCTAAGTACATGAAAGAAATTGTTAATAATAAAAGAAAAATACCGGAAGCTGAAATTTCCACCATGCTTGCTAATTATACTTTTAAGGGTGGAATACCAAAGAAACTTGGAGATCCAGGAGTACCCACTATACCATGCTCCATTAAAAGAAACTATGTTAAAACTGTGTTATGTGATCTTGGGGCCGGTGTTAGTGTTATGCCTCTCTCTTTATATCGTAGACTTGATTTGAATAAGTTGACACCTACTGAAATATCTTTGTGAATGGATGATAAATCAACTGCTATACCTGTCGGTATTTGTGAGGATGTGCCTGTTGTAGTTGCAAACGTTACTATTTTAACGGACTTTGTTATTCTTGATATTCCCGAGGACGATAGTATGTCTATTATTCTTGGAAGATCCTTTTTGAATAGTGCAGGGGCTGTTATTGATTGCAACAAAGGCAATGCCACTTTTCATATTAATGGTAATGAGCATACGGTACACTTTCCGAGGAAACAACCTCAAGTCCATAGTATCAATTCTATTGGGAAAATCCCATCGATTATTTTTGGAGGTTTTGAATTTCCTCTACCTACTGTCAAGAAGAAATATGATATTCTTATTATCAGGGATGTGCATATCCCTGTTGAGGTAACCTAGTGTTATTCAAAAATTCTGCGATTCCATGTTATTCGGAATGAGTTTGTTAACAAGACTTGATCAACCTTGTTAATGGGTTCCTTTTGATGATCATGAGATGGATGAATTTAGAAAACAGAACTTTCTGTACCCTCCTTTTACTTTCTGTTATTTATATTAAATAAAATAAAAATAAGTATTCTTTGTCTATTATCTGATTTATCCGTGCAATATAAAAATACCTCAAAAATAAAAGTTCTCCAAATGCCCTGAAATTTAAATATGATTTTTCTGGAATATTTGAGAATACCTGGCACTGAGAACACAGCAGGAGGGGCAAGCACCTGGCCACCAGGGTGGAGGGCACCCCCTGCCTCGTGGGCCCATGGTGGCTCCCCTCCACTTATTCCTGCACCCACACACTTCTTCTTCCTCCCAAAAAAATCACCATCCAGCTCAAGCACGAGTTCTAGCTCATTTTGCTGCGATTTTCGATCTCCTTGCTCAAAGCACCTCTCACAAAACTGCTTGGGAAGATTGTTCCTTGGTATGTGACTCCTTCATTGGTCCAATTAGTTTTTGTTCTAGGGCTCTATTCATTGCAAATTTGTGCTGCCTAGGTGACCATGTTCTTGAGCTTGCATGTCAAATTTATATAGTTCCAAGTAGTTCTAATGCATGATGTATACTCTAGGCACTTGTAGGAGTAGTTGCTATCAATTTTATTGAGCTTGGTTCACTTTTGTTTGAAATTACTAAAAATTTCAGAAATTTTTCAGAGGAAGAAATATGTTTAGCAAAATGTACCAAGGTGGCTCTTCAAGGAAACAAGAGCCCAGGCTTGCAATGTGTGATGCTGATGATGAGCCACCAAGGGACGCTCCAGTGCGGCCCTGTGAATGGCCTACAGAGGACTTTATGGATCGAGCGGAAATCAAGGAAGAATTTAACGCATATTTGCGAAACGCTGATCTTGTGAGCTTCGAGGAGGAAAAGTGCCGCCAGTACCATTATCTCACTTGTTCCTTTGTGAGGAGGTTTGAATTTTCATCTTAACGTAATTCTCCAACTGTCCTGTTTGATCTTTATGAAAAATCGTATACTATGGACTTAGAGGATTTTACCACTGCTTGCAAACTTCCATAATGAGGTAGTGTTAGGGAACCTCGCAAATCTGAATTTAGAGATTTTCTTGCTAATATAACTGTGGGGGAATCTAGAGATATAACAAAAGCTACCATAGGGAGCATTCACTTTCCTGCTATACATTATTTTGCTCTCTTCATAGGTAGATGCATTAATGGTAAAGATGAGGCAAGTCACATGTGTGTCCCTGACCTCAGTATTCTTAGGAGTGATGTGTTAGGAGATAAATCTTATAATTTGGGAGCCATTGTTGCACGTAGGTTACATCTTAATAGATTTAATGGAGATATTTTTGGTGGAATTTATGCAACCCACTTAGCTGATTTTCTTGGTGTAACCATATGTAATGATGATATTGAATTGCCTCCTGCTTACCTAGACTTTAATGCTATGGTTCACCATCAGTTTGTCGAGAGGAATGAATCACCTCTCCAGTATCGCTTAATCTTTGACAGACGCCGTGCTGCCCGTATTACTCTCCCTGCTCTTGCCTTCTTTGATTATTAGGCAAAAGGAAGACATTTTATTACCAGAGAGGAGGCAGATGAGTACGAGAGGAGGGCGGAGGCAGCTCGCCGCCACGCTGCAGCTCAGGAGGCAACAGCCGATGCATCGCAGTACGACCCCAGCTACAACTATGGATATCCTCTAGGCCAACCATGGCCATAGACCAACTTAGGCCAAAAGCATAAGCTTGGGGGAGTACGTATTTCTCACCGATATTACATTTATGTTCACACACTCATTGTTAGATGTCGGTGCTCATACTTTTTCATTGTAATATCCATGCTAGTTTATTTTTCTTTTTATACTTTCTTCTTGTGTGTTTAATAAGCCTTAAGAAAAACCAAAAAAATAGTTGTAGCTTTTAATTAGTTTACTTTCCATGCTTGTAGTAGTAATTAAAAAGAAAACCCAAAAATATTTCCTGTTCTTCTTTTTCTTGTTGGGAGCTGTCCCGTGTAAATAGTTTTATTTCTTTTCTTTTCTTTTCATTGGGGGTCGATAGGAGAACACCATGATTAAATTGTTGAAGTGGCTCTTATACGCATTATTGTTGATTTAACCAAGAGCCCATATTACCTTGTCTTCTCCTGTTTATTGAATGCTTGCAGATTTCAGCGTGCACTATTATTATTACCCACATCGTTCGGTCGTGCAAATGAAAGGCAATTATGACGATATATGATGGACTGACTGAGATGAGAAAAGCTGGTATGAACTCGACCTCTCTTGTTTTTGTAAATATGATTAGTTCATCGTTCCTGATTCAGCCTATTATGAATAAACATGTTTGCAATGACAACTAGAGATCATAGTTTCTTGTGCCATGCTTGATTAGCTAGGAGCTTATAATGGTTTACCTTGCATACCAACATGCTATTAAAATGGTTGTGATGTGGTATGATAGGGTGGTATCCTTCTCTGAATGATTTAAGTGACTTGACTTGGCGTATTGACAGAGTAATTGATCACGGGTACCCAGAAGACGGCAAGACAATATTTCAAGACATCGGGGCTAGCAAAGCCCCTCGGTCCGACTGCCCGGCTGCTCCTGTCGGCTCCCCGTCCGACTGCTCTGCCCAGCCGGCTGCCGACTGCGCCAACCAGCTGGCTGCCGACTGCAGCCCAACCCGACACCGACAAGACATCGACGAGACAGCCATACCTCGGACGAGACAGCTATACCACGACGCCATCATGTACAGTGTTACTTGTCCCTGGGCACTATTCATGACGTGACCCAGGAGACAAGCATGACACCCACACCATACCCCCATGCCCACTTGTCCATGCCACTACATAGCTTAGGAAGTAAGCTAGCCCACACTATAAAAGGGGCACACATCCATCCATCCACTCCTTCACGCCACATTCATTTGGCCACAAGGCCACTCACGGCCACAAGCCATGGCCATACTTGGCCACTAGAGCCGGCCATACGCATGCATATACAAGATCAGGTGCCCTTAGCCCTGATCTCAGATACAGCTCCAGGAGTACTTTGTACCAGATATATCAGATATAATCAGACATGCAGGAGTAGGGGTGTTATCTCTTCGGAGAGCCCCGAACCTGGGTAAACTAGCGCGTGCTACTCGCATACCCGCTCTCGGTCCTATCAACAGCAGTCTTACCCTCACACAAAGCCCTTGTGGCATCTGTTGACTCGAAAGCCCCCCGTGAGAATACCACGACAGTTGGCGCCCACCGTGGGTCGGTACTATGCTACCGCGCTGCTGCTGGTTTCGCAGTCCGGGCGGGACCATCTTCGTCATCTCCGCCGCGGCGTCGCCTCGTCTCTCCGGTAGCACCCGGGGGCCCGACGTCAACACGCCCTCAAAGCAGCCGCGAGGGGCGGCGCGTCCTCGCCATCGGCCTCGCCCTCTTCGTCACCACCGCAACGCCGGCCGTCCGTCCGCGCGCGTGTCGTGCGCTGGGCCTTGCCTCGGTCGGCCGTGTTCATCCACGCGCCACTCGCGTCTGTTCCCCTCCGCGTTGTGTCTTGCGTCGTCTGAAGCGCGCGTTCGCCCCTCCACATACTGTCTATGCAAGCTAGCTAGAGCAAGTCAAACAATGGTCAAACCATTAGCCATACTCTTCCCAGATAATAGCCATACACTCTTCGTACATTATCCAGATGCAAGTTGGATAGTGCGTGTATATTGGTCAAACAATAGCCGGACATTGGTCAGATGCTAGCTACTCCTTCTCCTCCTCCCGCGACATCCGCCGCCGTCGACGAGCTCTTGCTCCGACTGCCGTCGGGCCTCCTTCTCGTCTCGAGTTACGAGCCTTGCCTGACCTCCACCACCATCTGTTCCAGCCTCTTCTTTCTCTTGCGGCCATCCTGCCCGGTCTCTCTCTCTGTGGATTGCTTCCTCCTCTCGCGTAGTAATACAAAAGATGGAGAGTAAAAATTCCTAGAGACGTGAATTCCCAGCGAAAGCATAGATCCATCCCGTGGGTGCGCCGGCTGCCTGGCCACTTGCGACCACGCCCGCGACCACTAGAGCTCCGCCCGTGTGCCTCACCTTGACGCTACTGCGTGCGCTCCACTTCCCCCACGGCGCGCCGCTGCTGGCCAAGGCCTCCACCCATCCGCGGCTCCATCCTGGAGCGCCTCGACGCCGGGCTCCTCTCCGCCATCCGTGCCCGTCGCGCTGCCTCATCCCGCGGGTCGGCTCGCCGTCCGACCTGGTGCGCCGCCTCCCCGCAAGCCGGTCCCACATCGGCCACCTGCACGCGCCCATGCTGGGTTGCCCTTACGCGGCCCCAGGCTCGCGTCGTTATTCGCTCCACACGCCTGGTGGCCTTCCAGCTCCGCTGGCTGCGCCCACCCTGCATCCCCCCCAGCCGACCGCTGCTACGAGCCGCCTCCTGCCCTGCGCGCCTCACGTCGCCGCCTCGGTGCCGGCCTATCTAGCACTCGGCCCGTCTGGTTCTGCCTGCGCCGGGCCCAGCTCCGGCCTGGGCGCTCGCCGGCTGCTGGCCTCCCGCGTCGGGTCCGGCCCCCACGCCCGCCGGCTTGCTGCTCCAGCCAGCAGCCGGCTTCCGCCCGCTTCCCGGCCTGCCGGCTTCTGCCGCGACCCGGACGACGGCTGCTGCTGCCCCGCTCCTGCCGACTGCTCAATCAAAGAAAGAAAAGAAAGAAAGAGTCGGTTGGGTCAACACAGTGCGCCGGCTGTGCAAAAGAAAAAATAAATAAAGAGTTTTGTCCGACTGCTCAAAGCCGGCTGGGAGAAAAAGAAAAGGGCAGTCTGCCCGCTGTGGCCGAGTGCCTGATTCGGCTGAGAAAAGAGGCCGGCTGCTGGAAAAAAATGTGCGTCTGATTGCCAGATGTGCGTCCGACTGCTGGCTATCTGGCCAGCTGCAAAGGGCCCGACTGCTGTGTCGGGGTCCGCTCGCCTAGCCGTCTGAAGAAGAAAAAAAAGAAGACAAAGTAGTCATTGGGAGATCCGGCCTGACTGCTCAGCAGTCGGCCCAAATCTCGGGGGCTACACCCAGCGGGTGCGCTGACGCGCCCCCGTGAAGAAGAAGACAAAGTAGTCGCCGGGAGATCCGGCCCGACTGCTCAGCAGTCGGCCCGAATCTCGGGGGCTACACCTAGCGGGTACGCTGGCGCGCCCCCGCGAAGATTGCAGACAAGAGAAGAGTTTTGTCCGGTTGCCAGCAGCCGACAGAAGAGAAAAAGAAGAAAAAGGGCGCTGCAAGCCGCCTCGCCGCCTGGCCGGTCGAGCCTGACCGGTCGGAACCCCCCTTCGAGCACTCAGGGGCTCGAAGGCTGCACCCAGCGGGTGCGCCGACGCACTCCGTGAGCGCCGAGTCACGCCGGCTGTCTTCGACGACCACAACTACACAAAAATCAACGTGAGCTCTTCACCCGCATACTTTTGCACTACGCAAGCACGGATAACCCCGAGCGATGCTCGGGGGCTGTCTCCGTGTGTTATTACAGTAGCATCACTGTTCGCCCCGGCGCCAGCCAGAGTTGGCCCGGGGCTGGCCGCTTGGCCTGAGACGTTAGTTCCCGCAGACGGCTTAGTACCGTGCGCGGTACCAAAGGCTCACTCTTAGTCACAGACCGCAGAGCGGCTGTTCGGCTAGCAAGGGTGAACGCTGGAGGCTACCCACGCGAAAAACGTCCGGGAAGAAAAACACTTCGGGCGACCCGACCGTTTCCTTTATGAGTATCTGCTCGGTTAAATCTGCTCCCAGATTATGAGTATTGTACACTCCGCTTCACGGCCCACTCTCAGCCAGAGACCGCAGAGCGGCTGTCCGGCGAGCGAGAGCACAAGCCAAAAAGCGGAGGGAACATGAAAAAGATTGAAGGGGGCTCGGACGAAACCGAGTCAGCACCCTCCACATAAAACTTGCAATACTAAAAGCAAACATTTGATACATCTGCGTGGACTAACTTTGTCTTTTTCATGATCATTTCCAGGAACACTCACCAAAAAATCTCCGCCCAACTTTGCTAAGTTGCCCGGAGGCTTGGGGGCTACTGACGGAGTAATTGATCACGGGTACCCCGAAGACGGCAAGACAATATTTCAAGACATCGGGGCTAGCAAAGCCCCTCAGTCCGACTGCCCGGCTGCTCCTGCCGGCTCCCCGTTGTAGGATCGAAAGTATGTCTAGAGGGGGGGTGATTAGACTACTTGACCAAATAAAAACTTAACCTTTTCCCAATTTTAGTTCTTGGCAGATTTTAGCTAATTTAGGACAAGTCAAGCAATCATCACATAATTCAAGCAAGCATGCAAAGAATATATAGGCAGCGGAAAGTAAAGCATGCAACTTGCAAGAATGTAAAGGGAAGGGTTTGGAGAAATCAAACGCTATTGGAGACACGGATGTTTTTCCCGTGGTTCGGATAGGTGGTGCTATCCTACATCCACGTTGATGGAGACTTCAACCCACGAAGGGTAACGGTTGCGCGAGTCCACACAGGGCTCCACCCAAGGGTAACGGTTGCGCGAGTCCACACAGGGCTCCACCCACGAAGGGTCCACGAAGAAGCAACCACCCACAAAGGGCCCACGAAGAAGCAACCTTGCCTATCCCATCATGGCCAACGCCCACACAGGACTTGCCTCACTAGCGGTAGATCTTCACGAAGTAGGCGATCTCCTTGCCCTTACAAACTCCTTGGTTCAACTTCACAATCTTATCGGAGGCTCCCAAGTGACACCTAGCCAATCTAGGAGACACCACTCTCCAAGAAGTAACAAATGGTGTGTAGGTAATGAACTCCTTGCTCTTGTGCTTCAAATGATAGTCTCCACAACACTCAACTCTCTCTCATAGGATTTGGATTTGGTGGAAAGAGGGTTTGAGTGGAAAGCAACTTGGGAAGGCTAGAGATCAAGATTCATATGGTAGGAATGGAATGTCTTGGTCTCAACACATGAGTAGGTGGTTCTCTCTCAGAACATATGAGTTGGAATGGTGTGTGTGTTCTGATAGCTCTCTTTCCGAATGAGAAGAAGGTGGAGGGGTATATATAGCCTCCACACAAAATCCAACCGTTACACAGTTTTCCAATCTCGGTGGGACCGAATCAATAAGCTCGGTCGGACCGAAAATGTAAACCTAGTGACCGTTAGGTGATTTTCGATGGGACTGATATGCAACTCGGTAGGACCGATACGGTTAGGGTTTGGGCATAACGTAATCTCGGTGAGACCGATTACACAAACTCGATGGGACCGAATTTGGTAATTAGCTAACCAGAGAGTTGGTCAGGCAAACTCGGTGGGACCGATTTGCTCTTTCGGTGAAACCGAGTGGAACTCGGTGAGACCGAAAAGTTACAAAGGGGAAACACTGAGTTTACATTGCAATCTCGGTGGGACCGATTCACTCTTTCGGTGGGACCGAAAAGTTACGAAAGGGAAACAGAGAGTTTGCAACCCCATCTCGGTGAGACCGAGATCCCTATCGGTAGGACCGAATTGCTAGGGTTTGGCAGTGGCTAATGACAAGTGAAACTCGGTGGTGCCGGATAGGAAGAATCGGTAGGACCGAGTTTGGCTTAGGGTTTAGGTCATATGTGGATATGGGAAAGTAGTTGAGGGTTTTGGAGCATATCACTAAGCACATGAAGCAAGAGGCTCATTAAGCAACACCTCATCCCTCCTTGATAGTATTGGCTTTTCCTAAAGACTCAATGTGATCTTGGATCACTAAAATATAAAATGAAGAGTCTTGAGCTTTTGAGCTTGAGCCAATCTTTTGTCCTTAGCATTTTTAGGGTTCGACTTTCACATCCATGCCATGCCAATCATTGAGCTTTCCTGAAATAATCATATTGAAATAGTATTAGCTCAATGAGCTATATGTTGTTATGAATTACCAAAACCACCTAGGGATAGTTGCACTTTCACCCGTCCGACTGCTCTGCCCAGCCGGCTGCCGACTGTGCCAACCAGCCGGCTGCCGACTGCAGCCCAACCCAACACCGACAAGACACCGACGAGACGGCCATACCTCGGACGAGACAGCTGTACCACGACGCCATCATGTACAGTGTCACCTGTCCCTGGGCACTATTCATGAAGTGACCCAGGAGACAAGCATGACACCCACACCATACCCCCATGCCCACTTGTCCATGCCACTACATAGCTTAGGAAGTAAGCTAGCCCACACTATGAAAGCTGTCATATACTCCTGGGTAGTGTTCCTCCTTCTCCCTCATGTAAGTCCAGTCAACCCATCTCATGTCACAGACAATTGGCTTCTTATCTAGCGAAACAGTCTCATAGAAATCCTGCTGCTCCTTGGTGTGAAACCTGTAGTCCACGACAGTCCTTCTCTTTGAAGCATATGGGTCTGCTTCTCTCCATTTCCTCAGCCCTGAATCTCTCCTGAGCTTCATATCCTCAGCCACAGGATGAGCATCGTTGTGCTCTGGGATCTTGGACTTTAGCTTTCTCAGGACATTCTCCTCCTCATCCTCAGCAACAGTCTCAGGCACTGGGGCCTTGTTCTTCTCAGCTGCAGGAATGTTCCTTGTATTTCTTTTAGGTTTTGGCTTGGAGGCAGCTTTGGGCTTAGATGCAGTAGCCCCTGACCTTATGGCATCACCCATCAGCTTGGGTGCCTTGGGTGCTGGTGCAGCTACCTCTTCTTCCTCTTCTTCTTCCATGATGGAAGCTTTTCCAAGCACTCTAACCACAGTCTTCTTCACCCTCTCCTTCCTTTTCTTGCCCTCAGCTGCAACTGGCTCTTGGGGAGTGGGCTTCTCAGTTGAGGCTCTTGCCTTTGACATGGGCTGCCTGCCTGTTGGCCTTTTGATTTTCAGACCTGGCTTAGTGCCTTGAGCTGGCTCAATTCTCTTGGAAGTGGCCTCTTCCTCTGCCACATAGTCCTCATCTTCGGAATCTGAAGTCCTCTTCTTCCTTTGTCTCGTGGCAGCCTTTGGCAAATTGCTAGGAGTGCTCCTGCTGCCTTCATCAGATGAACTGGAGGGACTAGTGCCCTCACTCATCACCACTTGCTGCTCTGACATATTTTGGCTATCACTTTGATCAGACATGCTGCAAACTGACTGCTGACCCTGTGAATAGATTATAGATGAGATAGAAAAGATGAGCATCACAAAATGCAGAGTATTTTCGCAAAAGAATGATCCAAAAACTTAGTTTTAGTTTCCCACTAAAATCATCTCGGATCTACCGATTTTCAAACTCGGATACCGAAGCAGTTTTGGAACCTAAATTAGTGAACTCGGTAGGACCGAGTCACAGTTTGGTGGCACCGAGACTGCTAGGGTTTCACTGAGTTCAAAAATCGGTCACACCGATAAGTAATTCTCGGTCAGACCGAGTCTCACTTGTGCAATGGCATAAGCCAAATCGGTGGGACCGAGTTTTTCAACTCGATGGGTCCGAGATAGTTTCGGCGGAAACCTAAACCTAGAATTTTCGAATCAAACCTAATCTATGAGCGTTTTGACTGGATAGAAGTTGATCAAACGTGGCAAGAATCAATATGATCACAATGTGCTAGGAATCAGATTGAGGAATAGCACAAAGATCAAGTCCATACCCTAGTTCGGCAGGGACTTGCTACGGCGGCAACGGCGGGGCAGAATTCCCGTTGACGGCGACGGACACCAGCGACTGGAGGCTGCTGGCGGCAAGAAGATGATCCGGAGACCTCGAGGGCAGAGCAAGCTATCGCGCGGGCGAAGGGGTTCGGAGAAATTTCCAAATTTTGCCCGTGACTATATATAGCCCGACCCTGTCGGTGTGACCGAGTGGAACAACTCGGTGGCACCGAAATTCATAACTGCAAGCAGTTACTGAAACTCGGTGTGACCGAAAGGTTCAAATCGGTTGCACCGAGATCGAAAACCTAGATCAACTTAATGATCTCGGTAGGACCGAAAGTAGAGTATCGGTCAGACCGAGGATCATAAAGAGGTTTTGGAAGTTTAAGTCTATGACGAATCGGGGACTCCGAGCGCTCCTCACACAGAGTGGTTCGAATCTGACTTGATCAAATTTTGTGATGCAGCATGAATAGAGTTTGAGACGAGAAGAGCATAGATAGCTAGAGGAGGTTCTTAGGCATTCTTGTCCATCCACTTGGCAAAAGAAGATAAAACCAAACAATCAAAACAATAAGTGGATGTCCTCGAATGAGTAAAATGTGCAACCAGCATGCTCACACAATAAGATGGCAAATGAAATATGTGACAAGGCATGCACAACAAATTCTAGCATCTATCAAGCAATTTGCGATGACTAGGTCATCTATATATGAGTATATTGACTTAGGAGTCAAGTGAGAGCACTTGATCATAGGTCATACTCATTGTTTAAGCTCAAGTGGGGTTACCACTTTTACATAAAGCATTTCTTTGTTCACATCTTTAGAGTTGATTTAGCTCAAGTCTTAGAGTAAAGCTCCCCCTAGATGTGATATCCCCCCTAAGAGGGATGAACTAACCTTGGGTTTTGTCGATGATGACTTCATGTAGATATTGAAGATGTGGATGCTCAATGTTGATGTAGATCTCTTGGAGCTATCCATTTGAGTGAATTGCACTTTCAATACCTACATGGGTTAGTCCCATAAGGAACAAGCAAGGATATCCATAGACATAGAGTGATGCACACAAAAGATGATGTCCATGAAAACTGTTAGGTCACCTTGTCCCTTGTCTTACCAACAAGAGGGTTTGTGACTCCTTGAACTAGTGCAAGATGTGGAAGTTGATTGCACTTGTTCTTGCCAAAATGATAAGAGTGAAGTATGTTGGCGGAGTCACCCTCAAGAACTCTCTAGTTTTTCTTCTTTTGGATCCACACCATCTTGATGGGAATCCTTGGAGTTGTAGTCGTACTTGATGAAGTGGAACTTGAAGTAGTCTTGGGAATCCACTTGACTAAGATCTTTGGAGCTTCTTCAAATGCATCAATTTCCTCTTGAAACTTGTCCTTGCCTTTTTACTTGTAGTCTTGTGGTGGAAGATCATCTTGAGCTTGTGTCCCCTTGAAAGAAGTATACTTCTCTTGTTGAGGGACAAACTTTGTCTTGGGGTATTGATCTTCTTCCCACTCAACTCCATTGGCATTGAACTTTCGTTCAAAACCAACACCTTGATTCTTCCGGTGCATTCCTTGCTTGCGCACAATTTCCTCGAATTGCTTACTCCCGGCAAGGCTTTTGTATACTCCTTTCTCTATAATTTCCTTCAATAAGCTATTTTCTTGCTCAAGTGTAACTTGGCTAAGAGAATCATTAGTGGAATCAAGAGAACTACTAGAAGCAACAATATTGGATTTAACATGATCATTGTTACTGCTAGAGGAAGAATCTTTCTTGTTAGACTTGACTTGAGGCATGTAAGTGGATAAAAGTAAACGCTTGGCAATGTAAGAAGAACTTTTCTTGCGGAGATCATCATTGATTGCTTTTAAGAACTCATGCTCTTGCTCAAGATTGAGCTTTTCAAAGCGTAATTTCTCATGAGCTCTTAAAAGTTCTCGATGATCTTCGAAGATAGTGTCATGAGCTAACTTAAGAGTTTTTAGTTCTTTAGTTAGAGACTCAATCTTCTCCTTATCATTGTCTTTCGTTTTATCTTGATTAGCATGATTAATTTGTCTTTCATCATAGTATTCATCACTAGAGTTGTCAACAAGCAAATCATCACCTAACAAGTCATCTTCATCACTATTGAAATCAACATACTCGGGGTGTGTTACCTTAGGACCTTTGGCCATGAGGCATCTTCCAATTCCCTCATTTGGTGAGTCAAATATGTCGTAGGAGTTGGTTGACACAAGTGCTAGACCGGCAACACCTTCATCTTGAGTATCTTCGGAGCTGGAGTAATAACTTCTCTCGGAGTGGCTGTCGGAGTCGGAGCCGGATACCCATTCACCAACATGAGCTTGATGTCTTCGTCTTGTGTAGCTCCTTGATAATTTTTCCTTCCTTTCCGAATCCTTACTTCTCCATGAGTATCTTCGTTCATAACGATCATCTCTGCTCCTTCTCTTTCTTGGTGGTGATTCTTTGCTTCTTCTTTTTGGAGAATCTTCTCTTCTTTTGTAGGGAGCCGTACACTCATTGGAATAGTGTCCGGGTCTTTCACAATTGTAGCAGTTTCGCTCTCGACTAGAAGATCTTTTGTCATTGTAGGACCTTGACTTGAAGCTTCTATCTTTGCTTCTACTCTTGTAGAACTTGTTGAAGTTCTTCACCATTAAGCTCAATTCTTCATTGAAGTCTTGTTTCTCACTTGATGATGTAGGGGCTTCACATGAGGCTTTATAGGCACCACTTGATTTGTTGTGAAGTTCCTCTTTATCCTTAAGTGACATCTCATGAGCAACAATTCTTCCAATCACTTCCGTTGGCTTGAGATCTTTGTAATTGGGCATCATTTGGATCAATGTGCACACGGTATCATACTTTCCATTCAAGGCTCTTAGAATCTTCTTGATGATGAATCTATCGGTCATCTCTTCACTTCCTAAGCCGGCAATCTCATTTGTGATGAGAGCAAGCCTAGAGTACATTTCGGCGACACCTTCACCATTCTTCATCTTGAACTTGTCAAGTTGGCTTTGAAGCACATCCAATTTGGATTCCTTGACAGAGTCGGTACCTTCGTGCATATCAATCAAAGTGTCCCAAATTTCCTTTGCATTCTCAAGGCGGCTGATTTTGTTGAATTCTTCGGGGCACAATCCGTTGAAGAGAATATCACAAGCTTGAGCATTGTATTGCAACATCTTCAACTCATCCACGGTAGCTTCACGGTTCGGTTCTCTCCCATTAAAGAAGTCACCTTGCAAACCAACACACACAATAGCCCAAACAGCAGGGTTATGTCCAAGAATATGCATTTTCATTTTATGCTTCCAACTAGCAAAATTAGTACCATCAAAGTAAGTACCTCTACGGTGATAATTTCCCTTGCTAGACGCCATACTCTCCTAGGTTGTGAAACCAAGGCTATGACCACCAAAAGCTATGGAGATCAAGCAAATGGAGACCAAAGCTCTGATACCACTTGTAGGATCGAAAGTATGTCTAGAGGGGGGGTGATTAGACTACTTGACCAAATAAAAACTTAACCTTCTCCCAATTTTAGTTCTTGCCAGATTTTAGCTAATTTAGAACAAGTCAAGCAATCATCACATAATTCAAGCAAGCATGCAAAGAGTATATAGGCAGCGGAAAGTAAAGCATGCAACTTGCAAGAATGTAAAGGGAAGGGTTTGGAGAAATCAAACGCTATTGGAGACACGGATGTTTTTCCCGTGGTTCGGATAGGTGGTGCTATCCTACATCCACGTTGATGGAGACTTCAACCCACGAAGGGTAACGGTTGCGCGAGTCCACACAGGACTCCACCCAAGGGTAACGGTTGCGCGAGTCCACACAGGGCTCCACCCACGAAGGGTCCACGAAGAAGCAACCGCCCACAAAGGGTCCACGAAGAAGCAACCTTGCCTATCCCACCATGGCCAACGCCCACACAGGACTTGCCTCACTAGCGGTAGATCTTCACGAAGTAGGCGATCTCCTTGCCCTTACAAACTCCTTGGTTCAACTCCACAATCTTACCGGAGGCTCCCAAGTGACACCTAGCCAATCTAGGAGACACCACTCTTCAAGAAATAACAAATGGTGTGTAGGTAATGAACTCCTTGCTCTTGTGCTTCAAATGATAGTCTCCCCAACACTCAACTCTCTCTCATAGGATTTGGATTTGGTGGAAAGAGGGTTTGAGTGGAAAGCAACTTGGGAAGGCTAGAGATCAAGATTCATATGGTAGGAATGGAATGTCTTGGTCTCAACACATGAGTAGGTGGTTCTCTCTCAGAACATATGAGTTGGAATGGTGTGTGTGTTCTGATAGCTCTCTTTCCGAATGAGAAGAAGGTGGAGGGGTATATATAGCCTCCACACAAAATCCAACCGTTACACAGTTTTCCAATCTCGGTGGGACCGAATCAATAAGCTCGGTCGGACCGAAAATGTAAACCTAGTGATCGTTAGTGATTTTCAGTGGGACTGATATGCAACTCGGTAGGACCGATACGGTTAGGGTTTGGGCATAACGTAATCTCGGTGAGACCGATTACACAAACTCGGTGGGACCGAATTTGGTAATTAGCTAACCAGAGAGTTGGTCAGGCAAACTCGGTGGGACCGATTTGCTCTTTCGGTGAGACCGAGTGAAACTCAGTGAGACCCAAAAGTTACAAAGGGGAAACACTGAGTTTACATTGCAATCTCGGTGGGACCGATTCGCTTTTTCGGTGGGACCGAAAAGTTACAAAAGGGAAACAGAGAGTTTGCAACCCCATCTCGGTGAGACCGAGATCCCTATTGGTAGGACCGAATTGCTAGAGTTTGGCAGTGGCTAATGACAAGTGAAACTCGGTGGCACCGGATAGGAAGAATCGGTAGGGCCGAGTTTGGCTTAGGGTTTAGGTCATATGTGGATATGGAAAAGTAGTTGAGGGTTTTGGAGCATATCACTAAGCACATGAAGCAAGAGGCTCATTAAGCAACACCTCATCCCTCCTTAATAGTATTGGCTCTTCCTAAAGACTCAATGTGATCTTGGATCACTAAAATATAAAATGAAGAGTCTTGAGCTTTTGAGCTTGAGCCAATCCTTTGTCCTTAGCATTTTGAGGGTTCCACTTTCACATCCATGCCATGTCAATCATTGAGCTTTCCTGAAATAATCATCTTGGAATAGTATTAGCTCAATGAGCTATATGTTGTTATGAATTACCAAAACCACCTAGGGATAGTTGCACTTTCACCCGTCCGACTGCTCTGCCCAGCCGGCTGCCGACTGCGCCAACCAGCCGGCTGCCGATTGCAGCCCAACCCGACACCGACAAGACACCGACGAGACGGCTATACCTCGGACGAGACAGCTGTACCACGACGCCATCATGTACAGTGTCACTTGTCCCTGGGCACTATTCATGAAGTGACCCAGGAGACAAGCATGACACCCACACCATACCCCCATGCCCACTTGTCCATGCCACTACATAGCTTAGGAAGTAAGCTAGCCCACACTATAAAAGGGGCACACATCCATCCATCCACTCCCTCACGCCACATTCATTTGGCCACAAGGCCACTCACGACCACAAGCCATGGCCATACTTGGCCACTAGAGCCGGCCATACGCATGCATATACGAGATCAGGTGCCCTTAGCCCTGATCTCAGATACAGCTCCAGGAGTACTTTGTACCAGATATATCAGATATACTCAGACATGCAGGAGTAGGGCTGTTATCTCTCCGGAGAGCCCTGAACCTGGGTAAACTAGAGCGTGCTACTCGCATACCTGCTCCTGATCCTATCAGCAGTAGTCTTACCCTCACACTAAGCCCTTGTGGCATCTGTCGACTCGCAAGCCCCCCGTGAGAATACCACGACACGCATGTTCACGCATGTAGTTGAAACAAAGTCAACATAGCCTTCACGATATTTATGTTCGTGGTGGATTATATCATACTCATGCTTGCATTCGGTGTTGATTAATTTTAATGCATGTTCATGACTGTGAGCCCCGTTACGTCCAACAGAGCCAGGCGTAACGGAAGCCATCACTTCAGAGTTGCGCCAGAATTAGTTAAGGAGAACAGTATCATGTACAAGACGGAGCGGCTGCCATGAGTAGGCAAGCTTTTATTATAGAGACACCTCAAGTGTCGACTAAGCCTAAGCGGCCATGACGATAGATCGTCACCCGCCTCTAGTACGAGCCTTTTCGACCAACCATGGAGGGCATCTACTCTTCATAGCTTTGATTGTCGACTTCCTCATAATCATACTCCACTTCAGTATAACCGAAGTCGTTAAAATGACCAGACTCATCATAAGTACCATTCTCTATCGCCTCGGAGTTCTCATAACTCTCTTGCTCTGAAAAACAACATAAATGTAGCTGAGTACGTATAAAATACGTACTCCGCAAGTCACCGGGAAAAGTGAATGTATGAGTTTTTAAAGAGGAAAAACTTCATCGGCCACGGCTACCACCACCGAGCCATTATCTCAAAATACTATGTAGGTAAAAATATTTTCCCTTAACCCATTTTGTTGAAAACCAAATTTTATTCATAAAATCTACTGGCGACAGAGCGACGTGGGATCTTACATCCTGTGTTAGAGGAAAACCCACACGACGCACTTCCAATCTCGGAAGCTGGGAGTGACATCACATTTACTCTGATCAGAGGTGTACTGCTTTGCCCATAGCATCACTTGGTACAAGTCGTCCATGCGCTACCCGTGCGCACGACTAGACCAAGGAACCAGAACCTTTAACCAACCCGTACACTACCTCTGCTTTCCACCTTGCCTTACTAAAGACCCGCGGGTCGAGACCGCTGACCGGCGGTACCGCCCTAGGGTGACTGTACCTACCCGGCTACAACCACCTTCTCACCCATGCAGAGGCAGCTACTTGGCATGGGTAGTCGGTTCAGCCCGTTTCATTCCAGGTCTATGGTCAGTACGATTTGCGCCGCTTTTGAAGTAAGCGCCAGTTGGTTGTGTCCTAATGTGATACCCTATGTAGAGGAGCCTGCCATCCAAGCCAACCCTACCTGGATTGCCTTCACCAACATAAGCTCCCCTACCCACCAAATATTTATTTATAATGTAGCCCTGCCCGGGTCACAACTACTCAATACAGATACTTCACCTGATCTGGTCCAATTGCCAAATTAGTGGATCCACCTGATCCAAATCTCATTTCATTTATGAAAAATATTTATTTTTAATTCTTATGCAAAATTTTAGAAATGACCCATAGCCCAGAAAACAATTATCAAGACATGGTCAAGGAGATGACGACTTGCCGGGTAGCGCTTCGATCAACTCGGAACCACCAGACGTGGCTCCTACGGGTCCGAGATCGACTCCTGATAATTATTTCAGGAACATGTTTATATTATTAATTATTTTCCTAATTAAAAATCTAACATCCAGCAACACGGCCATGTTGAGCAAGCCACATGTAATTAACTAAGTGGTGATACGTCCTAGTGTTCCATTGAGAGATAAAATGCATTAAGCCATCCAAAACAGAGTAGCATGCATGTATGTCATCCAGTCCAGAGAGTGGTAAAAGAAATAATAAGTAAAAGAACAGTAGCCCAGTACTGTACTACTAGTACTTCGCTGGTTAAGGCCCGTGTCTATCCAGAGAGACTACTTAACTTCTCGTTGTCCCACGAACAGAACCACCCCACTCACCTCTCTCTCTCCCCAAGAACAGAGCACGGCCGCCGTCGCCTGGATCTGCCCCGTCCGGGCATCTCCGGCGACACGGCAGATACTTACAGATTCTCCTCGTCTCCCTCTACCATATCCCCCTATTTATTTGATCCGCCGCCGCCAAAAACGTCGCCACCACTCAATCCTAGCGCCGCCTGATCCAGGTCCGGTGGGCTTGCCACCGGCTGCAGCGGCAACGACGTCTCCATGCCTACATCTTCCTCCAGCAGAGCTGCACGCATGAGGCGTGCAACTACGGCCGTCAGGTGCGAGCGGCTTCACCGGCACGGCTCCGGCAACATGGCCGCTACCAGCGCCCGGCTCGCCTTTGTCTACTGCTACTAGTGTAAGTGCCAGTCCAAATTCCTCTCTGTGCAGTGTTCTTGCTTCTACTACAAGTGTTTGTGCCGTGACTCCCCTTACTGCCATGCTTCTTGTTAATCTCAAGACCAAGGAATTAATCAAGCTTTACTCTTGTGGTGTGGACGTGGTCTGCAGATTTGCTCCATATTGTTTATCATTATTTTTGGCTCTACTATGCCACCCCTGCACTACTATGATTCTTTTTATTAAGCTCAAAACTAGGAATTAACCAGTGAATCCCCACTGTTAAAGGCTTACTACAAATCTATGGGTGGCAAGTTAATTGCTTGTGATGGTTAGGTGCTGCCACAAATTAAATCTAAGTATTCCTACTGTGTGTGTGCGCACACTCCTCTCTGAACCCCACAAACAACCAAGTGAACAGCAACATTGATAGACTCAAATTATACTAAGGGAAACCGGAAAAAAATGAGTGAGATATTCTAGCAAGATTTCATTTGTGCAAAAGTTAAATGGGTTATTTTCCGGTACAGGGTATGTGCAAGTGAGACATACCATCTTGAGATTTATTTCGTAACAGAACATTAACCAACCAATGTTTACTGAAAATGACAGTGGTCAAGTAGCATACACAGATTGTCTGGCCCCAAAGCTACACATGCAATCTTAATAATGGGTTAATTTCTAAGATTTAATTCTTAGCATGTCAGATCTAATACAAGGTAGAGATGAACACACACATAGATTTTCTTTTACAGCTACACATGAATCACAAAACTGCAATGTCTTTGTTTTCCTCCATCTAGTTTATGTTTTTCTTCCATAACTATTGTTTCTCTTTTTACAGCAAGGTAAATAGATCAAGGTGAATAGATGCTTATGGACTGATTCAAACCGAGGTGGAGATAGATAAGAAATCAAGCAAGAAGGGCTAACACAACAAGATACTTGATTAGTACCTGGTGGCGCATGCAACCCAAAGAGCTTCACAGCAGGGGAGGATAGCAGTGTGGCAGAAGGTGAAAAGGCAAGGTGAAAAGGCAGAGGGGTTTCTCCAGCGGATGATTGTGTGTGGCCACAGTGAAAGGGATGGCTCCTATTTACAGTGGGGTGAATAGCTATGTCGGTTTGGAGAGGCATTACATCTGGCATGCATGCCTCCACTGGGATGTACTAGGGACAAGTGTAATTTGCTTGGCTGGCCATTAGTTGCCATTTACTTTGTGTGAAGGAAATGAGACAAGGGTCTATAAAATATAGGGAGGTTTGGAGAAGAATTGTTGTGCATGACTAAATGCTATTAGCTGTAATAAAAATAATAATTAAGTGTAGTTATTTCTATTATTTTAATTAATGTTTTGGCAACGCCGTTGAAATTATCGTTATCAAATTTTATTACTATTTATTTATTTTATGGTTTTTACATCCTTTCCTCCTTAGAGAAAATTTCATCCTCGAAATTTGTTGAGTCGCACCTTGAAAAGGTAAGGATATTTTTCTCGGAGGTCATCTTCTTTTTCCCAAGTTGTTTCTCGCACCGGATGATTTCCCCATTGCACCTTGCAATATTTAATTGTTTTACTCCTGAGTTTCTTTTCCTCGGTGTCCAAAATACGACTAGGATGCTTCTCATATGTTAGGTCCTTTCGGAGGGTTAATTCTTCCTTCGAGACTCTCAAATGGTGACTTTACGCTCTTGCGTAATTGGGAAACATGAAATACATCATGAATCCCTTGTAGGTGCACTGGCAATTCTAATTTGTATGCCACTGTCCCTTTTCTTTTTAAGATCCGATAGGGACCAATATATCACGGACTTAGTTTTCCTTGTACTGCAAAGTGCTTGACACCTTTAATTGGTGAGACTTTTAAATAAAGAAAGTCTCCGGGTTGGTATTGTATATCGCGTCGTCTCCTGTCCACATAGCTCTTTTGCCGGGTTTGTGCTGTCTTGAGCCGCTCTCTAATTATACGGACTTTTTCCGCGGTTTCTTGGACCAAGTCGGGTGCTAAGAGTTTCTTTTCTCCGGTTTCCACCCAACATATTGGGGTTCGGCATCTTCAACCGTATAAGGCTTCAAATGGGGACATACCAATACTAGCTTGGTAGCTATTGTTATACGCAAACTCTGCTAAGGGTAAGTGCTTGCTTCATGAGTCACCAAAATCTAGCACGCAAGCCCTTAGCATGTCTTCTATGATTTGGTTCACCCTCTCGACTTGACCGCTAGTCTGGGGGTGATAAGCGGTACTAAAATCCAATTTTGTTCCTAACGCTTCTTGTAATTTTTCCCAGAACTTGGATGTAAACATAGATCCACGATCTGACACTATTTTGGAAGGTGTTCCATGTAGAGCTACTATCCTGTGGATATATAGCTCAGCCAATTTTTCCCTGGAGCAACCCGGGGCTAAAGGGATAAAACGGGCAGATTTAGTGAGTCGGTCAACTATGACCCATATGATTTCCTCTCGATTTCTTGTCTTGGGCAGTCCGGTGATAAAGTCCATGTGGATTTCCTCCCATTTCCATTGCGGAATTTGGAGATGTTGCAACAATCCTGGTGGTCGCTGGTGTTCTGCCTTTACTTTCTTACAAGTGTCACACTCGTCCACATACTGAGCAATTTCTCTTTTCATATTTCTCCACCAAAATGTACCTTTAACATCACGGTACATTTTTGTGCTACCAGGGTGTATGGTGTACGGAGTGTTGTGTGCCTCCTGGAGTATTATTTGCTTAATATCAAGGATATTTGGCACACATAATCGGGTGAAACTCTGATGGTTGACCTTCTTGTATTCTGCGTTTTTCCTCACAAATGAACTCATCTTTGGTTTGGTTTTCCTTGATTTCGTCCAACAAATTGGGTCTGATTGTTAATGTAGTTAGGATTTTCTCACCCGGTTTATGTATGAATTCAATTCCCATCATTCCCAGCTCATGTATCAGATGCTTATCATAGGTTGGGAATCTTGACATAATTGCATGAGGTTTTTCGGCTAAGGGCGTCTGCCACCACATTAGCCTTTCCTGGGTGGTAGTTAACACTAAGGTCATAATCCTTAATGAGTTCTAACCACCGTCTTTGTCTCATATTCAACTCCTTTTGCGTGAAGATATACTTGAGGCTTTTATGGTCCGTGTATAGTTCACAACGGTTTCCATAAAGGTAGTGCCTCCACATCTTCAACGCAAATACCACTGCAGCTAACTCGAGGTCATGGGTGGGGTAGTTTTGTTCATGGGGCTTTAACTGGCGAGAGGCATAGGCTATGACTCTCCCATCTTGCATTAGCACACATCCTAAACCAACTCTAGAGGCATCGCAATATACTGTGAATGCTTTGCCTGGTTCGGGTAGAGCCAATACAGGAGTGGTTGTGAGCCGTTTCTTTAACTCCTGAAAACTTTGCTCACACTTGTCATTCCAGTCAAATGGAACTCCCTTCCTTAGTAATTTGGTCATAGGGGCTGCTTTCTGGGAGAAGCCTTCTATGAACCTCCGATATATCCAGCTAAACCAAGGAAGCTACGAATCTCTGTTACGTTGGTTGGGGATTTCCATGCCAACATTGCATCCACCTTAGCAGGGTCTACAGCTATCCCTTTCCCTGATATAATGTGTCCTAAGAAGGACACTTCTTCTAGCCAAAATTCACACTTTTTGAATTTGTCATAGAGTTGTTTTTCTCTCAAGGTCTGCTATCCGGAGGTGTTCAGTATGTTCCTCGATACTTCGAGAGTATACGAGGATATCATCGATGAACACTACCACAAACTTGTCTAAGTAGGGCATGAGGACTAGGTTCATCAGGTTCATGAAAACTGCTGGTGCATTTGTGAGCCTGAAGGGAACAACCATGAATTCATGGTGACCATATCGGGTTATGAAAGTAGTCTTAGGTATATGTTCTTCCTTTACTTTTAGTTGGTGGTACCCTGACCGGAGATCTATTTTTGAGAAGACGGTAGCTCCTTTCAATTGGTCAAATAGATCATCTATTCGGGGTAGTGGGTACTTATTCTTAATGGTCGCCTCATTCAAGGCTCGATAATCCACACATAGCCTCATACTTCCGTCCTTTTTCTTAACAAATAAGACTGGTGCTGCCCAAGGTGACACACTTGGTCGAATAAACCCCTTTTCTTCTAGTTCATCCAATTGTTTTCTTAATTCCTTTAGTTCTTCCGCGGACATACGGTATGCTCGTTTTGATATGGGTGACGTACCTGGGATGATATCAATTGTGAACTCTATCTCCCTGTCTGGTGGCATCCCGGGTAATTCTTCCGGAAATACGTCCAAAAATTCTTGGACTACAGGTACATCTTTAGCCTCCTTTTTGTCCAAAGTGGCTATTGAGGCTTGGTTTGATTTTGCTCGGGTTCTTCTACTATTAAAGGTTATCCGTTTATTTTCTGGGCTTCTCAAGGATATGGATTTTTCTGCACAATCCATTCTTGCTCCATGACTCGCTAACCAGTCCATTCCAAGAATAACGTCTAACCCTCTTAGGCCAATGACAAATAGGCTAGCATTAAAGGTTATGCCCTCAATGCAAATGGGACGATTGTGGCAGACATGTTCAACAATTATTGGGCCTCCAGGTGAATCTACTTTTATGGGTTTGGCTAGGGGGGTCCGGTCCAGATTATGCGTCTCAACAAAGCGTTGCGATATGAAAGAATGTGTTGCTCCTGGGTCAAACAATACTAGTCCTACTCCGGGAGGGATTAGTAGGTTACCCGTCACTATGTCTGAAGCCGATTCCACTTGTACCACATCCATATGTGCTAGACAGAATGGTCCACGTGCAAGACCGCCACGACCACGCCCGCGGTTGGCAGTGGACGCACTCCCATGTACTTGTGCTGAATTAGCCTGGCGCTTATTTTGAGGTGGAATAGCTCCATTTGTGCTAGATTGTGGTTGACCCTTGCTTGGGCACTGATTTTTGTAATGTCCCTTTTGTCCACAACCAAAACAGACAACACTCGCCTTTGGGCAATCTCGAGCCAAGTGTGGTCCACTGCACACGTGACATTTGATAGGGGCTCTCAGAGGCATAAAAGGTGGTCTAGGAGCTTGACGGAAAGGAGGACGGATGGGCCCGACCATTGGCACGCGGACTAGGCCAACCGGATGATTCCCACTTCTCATGGCAAACCTTGGGTCCATCCTAGCTTTCTTCCTTCGCTCTTCCTCTACAGCGATTTGTCGGTTCTCAATTGTAATGACTCGGTCTACTAGTTCCCGAAACTCGGTTATTTTTATAGGAGCTATAATAAGCTGTATGGACGGGTTCAATCCTTCTATGAACCGGTACAACTTTTTGGTCTCAGTGTTTGTGTCCTCTGGTGCATAGCGGGATAGTGAGTTAAACTCATCTAGGTACTATGTGATGGTCTTAGACCCTTGCTTGAGGTTCAGGAATTCCTTCCTCTTTATTTCCATCGCACTTTGCGGGACGTAGTTATCTCGAAATCTCCTCTTAAATTCGTCCCAAGTAACTATGTGGTTTTCGGGTATGATAATTTGGACATTTCTCCACCATGTGGCAGCAGGACCAATTAACTGATGGGACGCATACCGAACTTTTTCTTGGTCCGTGCATCCCACAGTGTTAAGTTTCAGCTCTATGTCCATCAACCAATCATCTGCGGCTAATGGATCTGTGGCGGTTGAGAAGGTTGGTGGTCTAGTCTTTTGGAAGTCTCCAATCGTGACACCTTGTTCTGGGTTTTTAGTCAGTTGGCCTCTCATCATACCGAACATTTGCTCCATGAACTTATTCTGGTGTTCTAAAGAATCTCGACAAGACTGCTCCATCCACTGATATATTAGAGAAAGTTGATCGGATCCCGGGGCATGATGGGGTAATGGTGGAGGTGGTGGTAACGTCACTCTAGACGGCAAATCTGCCATGTTCCTTAGCGACTCGGGTGCTAAATCTGATGGGTTCCCATTGTCTTCAAACGACTGACTACCAGATGCCATCGCTACCGATCTGGTGGGCAAGGCATAGGTTATAACGATAGCTACTACATGTGAAAGTATTTTATTTATTTGATTAGAGGTGGGATTTTAGCTCAAACAGTACACTTCACGCTTCTTGTTTTGGAGCATCAATTTAAACAGTGCACTTAACAGCGGCATACTACAAAATTTTGCAAAATATTTTTTTTGACTTGTTGTTGGCCGAAGAATAAAAGCAGTCAAACAAAGTGTTTTTTTAACAGAGGCAAGAGATTAATCACAAGTCAAAAATAGAGCCATTTGCACGTGCACATGCACACACAAGTTCTTCACGTACTGCATTAAAAGCATGCAATCATCAAGTGTGAGATACATCAATTGAACTCATGAAGTGCTAGGAAAAATGTAGCAATATCAGCACGTAATATAAATACTAGCCAAACACGTGATGTACCAAAGGCATGTACTTGAATGAAGAGATCATTCAAAAAAAATCTACCATACATCAGACGCCATTATGAGACATTGGCAACAATGTGGTAACAACATCACATACAGTATTCCATCATTCAGAGCAAGGAGCATAAAAAGAACCAGAATTTAAAATGAATATGGAGGCATGGCATATGCATCACACGAGACCATCTAGTAATAGAATATCAGTACATCCATAAGTCCACCAGTCCACATGGATACATCACATATCATAGCAGCAACACCACACATGACTCTGTGTTGCACATCATCAAGCTACCACGACTATCTACACGTGTACCTGGAACAAAAGTATACCTGCCGACCTATCTGTCCGTCAGAACTAGTCTGGCTAACTACGGCTGTGCAAACTCTGGAAGGGTAGCTACGGCTACCAAGACCTTTCCAGATATGTACAGAATCCAAAAGGACAGCCTCCATGCATCTGCCTAAACATCTAATAAGTGGCGGAACCAACTCTGGGAGGTGTATCTATGATGCTACAATCTTGCCAGAATACTAACTACTAGTAGTAGTAGCACGTCAATCCTCCCTGACAAGAGGACTAGGTGAAACGGTGAGGAGCAAGTCAGGGTCGAGGGCAGAAGTCGGTGCAGGTAGAGACACACTCGGTGCAGCAGCGTCAGACTCGGGTGCGCTGATGGTGCTAAGAGGGTACTCAGAGGGAGTGTGCTCAGAGGGTGTGACGTCGGAAGCGACACGAAGGTACTCCGGGGGCTGAGAAGACACTTGGCGGGAGTCGAGTGCTAGAAGCTCTGAGTAAGTGACGCCAATCACTGAAAAGTCGGGGGTGCCATCGGGAGAAGGTGGAGCAGAGTCGGTAGCTGGAGAACCTGGTGGAGTGTGGGGAGTGTGCTCTGGAGGTGGTGGGACTACAACGGAACTCAGAGTAGGAGCAACTTGAGAGGAAGGCTCGTTGGCGACAAGAGACTCCTGGTCAATCGGGTACCCTACCCGGCCTGGAGAGGCGGAAGGTGAGCTGTCGATCTGAAGAGGGTTGAGGGCCATACACAGACGGGTGTAGTCCCTCAACGCAGTGGACATCTCACTGTTCGCCCGCTCAAGCTAGGAACAGCGCCTCTGAACAGTGTCAACCTGATCTAATAGGTCCTGAACAAGCTGAGGTGCAGGTGGACGCTCGTACGGTGTGGAGGGACGCGATGCTGCACGAGAGGAGGAACCCCTGATAACTCTAGGAGCTGGGTGGTCTGCACGAGCAGGTGGGACTGTCGGGTAAAGAGGTGGACGAGCGGCAGTCGAAGCTGGTGGTGGTAAAAATGTGGGAGGTAGAACAGGAGGACGTGGTGAAAGTGGAGGGAAAGTGGAAGTGGACGCAAAAGGCGAAGGAGCGACAATGGGCATAGGTGTAGATGAACTCCTTGCCTCCTCTAGCTGATGAGGCCACTCGCCTCTGCCCACGTACTGAAGGAGAGGGTGGTAAGCGTGGAAAAGGTGTAAAGCGGCATCCCGTGCCGCACCCTGAAGTGCTGAAACAAAGTCGTAACGTGCAACACTGTACCTAGAAGGGACATCTAAGCTCTCAGGAATGTGCACTGTGACTAAGTACCCCATGGAACACGGGTCGTGAAACACTGTGTAGTACGGTGCAATCAACACACCCAGAAGACCAAGAAGCTCAACCAAGAACATAGCAAAACCACCATACTCAGCACCCGTACCAAACATCCTACCACTCGTCATCCTACATTAAGCAATTTAAGAATTTAGTTAGTTATAACACAGTGTAAAATTAATTTTACCAAGGACAGTAAATAAATAAATAAACACATTTTTCTTGCATAATTGTGTGGTCTAAATTACTTAATCTTCACTTGACTTGAGTCATTTTTTTAAAGAAAACTTTTAGTTTATTTTAGGTAAGGAGGGAACCTATCTTTCCTAGGGCTCAGACGGTTTCTAATCAATTACATGACTGTTTCCTTAACGTTGCTCTGATACCACCTCTTCTGTGACGCCCCGTTACGTCCAACAGAGCCAGGCGTAACGGAAGCCGTCACTTCAGAGTTGCGCCAGGATCAGTTAAGGAGAACAGTATCATGTACAAGACGGAGCGGTTGCCATGAGTAGGCAAGCTTTTATTACATAGACACCTCAAGTGTCGACTAAGCCTAAGCGGCCATGACGATAGATCGTCACCCGCCTCTAGTACGAGCCTTTTCAACCAACCATGGAGGGCATCTACTCTTCATAGCCTTGATTGTCGACTTCCTCATAATCATACTCCACTTCAGTATAACCGAAGTCGTTAAAATGACCAGACTCATCATAAGTACCATTCTCTATCGCCTCGGAGTTCTCATAACTCTCTTGCTCTGAAAAACAACATAAATGTAGCTGAGTACGTATAAAATACGTACTCCGCAAGTCACCGGGAAAAGTGAATGTATGAGTTTTTAAAGAGGAAAAACTTCATCGGCCACGGCTACCACCACCGAGCCATTATCTCAAAATACTATGTAGGTAAAAATATTTTCCCTTAACCCATTTTGTTGAAAACCAAATTTTATTCATAAAATCTACTGGCGACAGAGCGACGTGGGATCTTACATCCTGTGTTAGAGGAAAACCCACACGACGCACTTCCAATCTCGGAAGCTGGGAGTGACATCACATTTACTCTGATCAGAGGTGTACTGCTTTGCCCATAGCATCACTTGGTACAAGTCGTCCAATTGCCAAATTAGTGGATCCACCTGATCCAAATCTCATTTCATTTATGAAAAATATTTATTTTTAATTCTTATGCAAAATTTTAGAAATGACCCATAGCCCAGAAAACAATTATCAAGACATGGTCAAGGAGATGACGACTTGCCGGGTAGCGCTTCGATCAACTCGGAACCACCAGACGTGGCTCCTACGGGTCCGAGATCGACTCCTGATAATTATTTCAGGAACATGTTTATATTATTATTTATTTTCCTAATTAAAAATCTAACATACAGCAACACGGCCATGTTGAGCAAGCCACATGTAATTAACTAAGTGGTGATACGTCCTAGTGTTCCATTGAGAGATAAAATGCATTAAGCCATCCAAAACAGAGTAGCATGCATGTATGTCATCCAGTCCAGAGAGTGGTAAAAGAAATGATAAGTAAAAAGAACAGTAGCCCAGTACTGTACTACTAGTACTTCGCTGGTTAAGGCCCGTGTCTATCCAGAGAGACTACTTAACTTCTCGTTGTCCCACGAACAGAACCAGCCCACTCACCTCTCTCTCTCCCCCAAGAACAGAACACGGCCGCCGTCGCCTCGATCTGTCCCGTCCGGGCATCTCCGGCGACACGGCAGATACTTATAGATTCTCCTCGTCTCCCTCTACCATATCCCCCTATTTATTTGATCCGCCGCCGCCAAAAACGTCGCCACCACTCAATCCTAGCGCCGCCTGATCCAGGTCCGGTGGGCTTGCCACCGGCTACAGCGGCAACGACGTCTCCATGCCTACATCTTCCTCCAGCAGAGCTGCACGCATGAGGCGTGCAACTACGGCCGTCAGGTGCGAGCGCCTTCACCGGCGCGGCTCCGGCAACATGGCCGCTACCAGCGCCCGGCTTGCCTTTGTCTACTGCTACTAGTGTAAGTGCCAGTCCAAATTCCTCTCTGTGCAGTGTTCTTGCTTCTACTACAAGTGTTTGTGCCGTGACTCCCCTTACTGCCATGCTTCTTGTTAATCTCAAGACCAAGGAATTAATCAAGCTTTACTCTTGTGGTGTGGACGTGGTCTGCAGATTTGCTCCATATTGTTTACCATTATTTTTGGCTCTACTATGCTATCCCTGCACTACTATGATTCTTTTTATTAAGCTCAAAACTAGGAATTAACCAGTGAATCCCCACTGTTAAAGGCTTACTACAAATCTATGGGTGGCAAGTTAATTGCTTGTGATGGTTAGGTGCTGCCACAAATTAAATCTAAGTATTCCTACTGTGTGTGTGCGCACACTCCTCTCTGAACCCCACAAACAACCAAGTGAACAGCAACATTGATAGACTCAAATTATACTAAGGGAAACTGGAAAAAAAATGAGTGAGATATTCTAGCAAGATTTCATTTGTGCAAAAGTTAAATGGGTTATTTTCCGGTACAGGGTATGTGCAAGTGAGACATACCATCTTGCGATTTATTTCTTAACAGAACATTAACCAACCAATGTTTACTGAAAATGACAGTGGTCAAGTAGCATACACAGATTGTCCGGCCCCAAAGCTACACATGCAATCTTAATAATGGGTTAATTTCTAAGATTTAATTCTTAGCATGTCAGATCTAATACAAGGTAGAGATGAACACACACATAGATTTTCTTTTACAGCTACACATGAATCACAAAACTGCAATGTCTTTGTTTTCCTCCATCTAGTTTATGTTTTTTTTCACTAACTATTGTTTCTCTTTTTACAGCAAGGTAAATAGATCAAGGTGAATAGATGCTTATGGACTGATTCAAACCGAGGTGGAGATAGATAAGAAATCAAGCAAGAAGGGCTAACACAACAAGGTACTTGATTAGTACCTGGTGGCGCATGCAACCCAAAGAGCTTCACAGCAGGGGAGGATAGCAGTGTGGCAGAAGGTGAAAAAGCAGAGGGTTTCTCCAGCGGATGATTGTGTGTGGCCACGGTGAAAGGGATGGCTCCTATTTATAGTGGGGTGAATAGCTATGTCTGGTTTGGAGAGGCATTACATCTGGCATGCATGCGTGGTTAGTCTTGCATGCATGCCTCCACTTGTGTCTCTTGTAGGTTGTACTAGGGACAAGTGTAATTTGCTTGGCTGGCCACTAGTTGGCATTTACTTTGTGTGAAGGAAATGAGACAAGGGTCTATAAAATATAGGGAGGTTTTGAGAAGAATTGTTGTGCATGACTAAATGCTATTAGCTGTAATAAAAATAATAATTAAGTGTAGTTATTTCTATTATTTTAATTAATGTTTTGGCGACGCCGTTGAAATTATCGTTATCTAATTTTATTACTATTTATTTATTTATTTATTTTACGGTTTTTGTAATGACTGTTGTCACTCTCTAGCTGGTCGCTTCTCAGTTTTTTTCTAGCCTTCATCTGTACTAAGCGGGAATACTGCTTGTGCATCCAATCCCTTAAACCCCAAAGTTATTCCATATGAGTCCACCATACCTACCTATATACGATACTTACCTGTCGTTCCAAGTAAATTTGTATGTGCCAAACTCTAAACCTTCAAATAGATATTCTATTTTGTATGCTCGAATAGCTCATGTGTCAAGTAGGGCTGTCTATATCTTCCATGTTAGGCGGGTTATTCTCAAGAGGAGTGGACTCCGCTCCTCACTCACGAGAAAATGGCTAGTCACCGGGATGCCCAGTCCCATGCTTTATGCAAATCAAATCAAAATAATTGCAAACAAAACTCCCCCTGAGACTCTTGTTAGTTGGAGGCACTCGTTGTTTCGAGCAAGCCATGGATTGATGCTTGTTGGTGGAGGAGGAGTATAAACTTTACCATTCTATTTGGGAACCGCCTATAATGTGTGTAGTATGGAAGATATCGTCATCTCTTGGTTGTTATGTTGACAATGAAAGTATACCGCTCAAAATATTATTCACCTCTGTTTCAAAACCGAGCTCTGGCACCTCTACAAATCCCTGCTTCCCTCTGCGAAGGGCCTATCTATTTACTTTTATGTTGAGTCATCATCCTCTTATTAAAAAGCACCAGTTGGAGAGCACAACTGTCATTTGCATTCATTACTATTAGTTTACATTGAGTATGACTTGACTGGATCTCTTTTACCATGAATTACAATGTCTAGTCAGTCCTTGATCTTTAAATGTGTTCTGCATTTATGTTTTGTGGTCTCACAAAGGGCTAGCGAGATACCATCTTGTTATATCATATTATGATTGTTTTGAGAAAGTGTTGTCATCCGAGATTTATTATTACTGCTCGCTAGTTGATTATGCCATTGATATGAGTAAACAAGAGACCTAAGCGTTATTGTGAATATGGTTAGTTTATAATCTTTGCTGAAAACTTGAATGTTGGCTTTACATATTTACAACAACAAGAGCAAACAGAGTTTGTAAAAGTTTCTCTTTATCACTTTCAGTTTGTCAACTAAATTGCTTGAGGACAAGCAAAGGTTTAAACTTGGGGGAGTTGATACGTCTCCGTCATATCTACTTTTTCAAACACTTTTGCCCTTGTTTTGAACTCTAACTTGCATGATTTGAATGAAACTAACCCGCGCTGACTCTGTTTTCAGCAGAATTGCCATGGTGTTATTTATGTGCAGACACAAAAGTTTTCGGAATGACCTGAAACTTCATGGAACGTCTATTTGGAAATAATAAAAAATCCTTGCAAAAGATGAAGACCAGGGGGCCCACACCCTAGCCACGAGGGTGGGGGCGCGCATGCCCCCCTGGGCGCGCCCCCTACCTCATGGGCCCCCTGGAGCTCGTTCGACCTCAACTCCAACTCTATATATTTGTTTTCGGGGAGAAAAAAAAATCAGAGAGAAGGATTCATCGCGTTTTACGATACGGAGCCGCCGCCAAGCCCTAAAACCTCTCGGGAGGGCTGATCTGGAGTCCATTCGGGGCTCCGGAGAGGGGGATTCATCGCCGTCGTCATCATCAACCATCCTCCATCACCAATTTCGTGATGATCACCGCCGTGCGTGAGTAATTCCATCGTAGGCTAGCTAGACGGTGATGGGTTGGATGAGATTTATCATGTAATCGAATTAGTTTTGTTAGGGTTTGTTCCCTAGTATCCATTATGTTCTGAGATTGATGTTACTATGACTTTGCTATGCTTAATGCTTGTCACTAAGGCCCGAGTGCCATGATTTCAAATCTGAACCTATTATGTTTTCATCAATATATGAGAGTTCTTGATCCTATCTTGCAAGTCTATAGTCACCTACTATGTGTTATGATCCGGCAACCCCGAAGTGACAATAATCGGGACCACTCCCGGTGATGACCGTAGTTTGAGGAGTTCATGTATTCACTATGTGTTAATGCTTTGGTCCGGTACTCTATTAAAAGGAGGCATTAATATCACTTAGTTTCCATTAGGACCCCGTTGCCATGGGAGGGTAGGACAAAAGATGTCATGCAAGTTCTTTTCCATAAGCACATATGACTATATTCGGAATACATGCCTACATTACATTGATGAATTGGAGCTAGTTCTGTGTCACCCTATGTTATGACTATTACATGATGAACCGCATCCGGCATAATTCTCTATCACCGATCCATTGCCTACGAGCTTCCCATATATTGTTCTTTGCTTATTTACTTTTTCGTTGCTATTGTTACAATCACTACAAAATACCAAAAACATTACTTTTGTTATCATTACCTTTTGCTACCATTACCACTACTATCATATTACTTTCCTACTAAATACTTTGCTACAGATATTAAGTTTCCAGGTGTGGTTGAATTGACAACTCAGCTGCTAATACTTGAGAATATTATTTGGCTCCCCTTGTGTCGAATCAATAAATTTGGGTTGAATACTCTACCCTCGAAAACTGTTGCGATCCCCTATACTTGTGGGTTATCACTCCTCATGATAATTAATGGAAACATCACATGGAGAATATTGACAACATCCAAAACAAAGCATATTTGGTTATATGTGATCATGGCATGAATTGCGCAAATCATGTAAAGGAAGCATGGAAATATCAGCAAATAAAAAACAAAAGCCAATGACCATCATCTCGTCATCTATGCCATAAGTGTAAATGGGATTTATGTTAGTGGGGCATGCATAGCTACTATGTTGAGATTGAAATGATGCAATATGGGAGATCTCACTCATAGCATATGACAAGTTCAATGGATTGTCAAACATGATGTGACCAATAGAATTTTCACATGATATCCTATGGAGCATAGCATCACAACTAGGCAACTCGACATGCTCGTCATAATATTCATCATAAATAGGTAAGTCATGACATGAAGAATTCGCACTAGCATGAAGCATGGGAATAGGTGGATCAACATGATGCAAGCAATCATTGGTGAGATAGTCCACTAGTGGGACAAGAGAATCTCCATCACCTATGTTACCTTTGGAGCATCGCTCATGTGTTGTAGGTGAGGTGTCGAAGACCAAGTCGTGGTCATCTTCATCTTGATGGAACCATGTGGGGGTGCATCTTCTTCCACCATGGCCATCATCGTCTCCATTGGAGGTGTGGACTCATCGAGGATAGGCATGTCGTCATGTAGGAGACCTAGCACCAAAGAAGAAAACACACCCGGAGTAGAAGTTAGGTTGTTAGAAATCATAGTGGCCTCACATGCCGGATCAACTACCTCACTCACTAAGTGTTGTGGCTCACTCACTCCCGGTATGATGCTCTCACTCATATGGTTGGTGGAATCACTCAAATGGCTCTCAACCTCACATAGGATGTGTGGCATGCTCTCATGTATGGGGCTAGTGGTGGTCACACTCATCCTCCATAGGAAATGCACTCAATGTCATATATGGTGGTCGGAGAGATGTAGGTGCAAATATCTCCATGCTCAATCATGTCGTGGTCATAGCCGTGGATGAAGGCCGGAGATGGCACATCATCACTCTCCTCCAAGACCAAAGATAAGGTCTCATGTGCGGTCGCGTAGCTTTACTCGGAGTATGAGTCCAATATGGGCACCGTCTTCATGAAGTTGAAGAGGTTCATGCTCGTCGCCGTGGTCGAAGGGGATGGCCCTTGCTTGACCTTCTTGTCACCGTCTTGTTGTTGGAGGCCCATATGATGTGGCACCTCGTAGCTCGTCTCCATGACCGAAGGGAATTTCCGTGCTCGGCCATCTTCCTTGAGGGGCTTCCGAAGATGGAAGTGTCGCCCTCGCTCGTAGGTGGTCGCCTTGTACTTGATGATGTCGATGTAGGCGAACTCGTGGGAAGTAGGCGAAGATGCCTTAGGTCCGAAGGCAAAGATGCCTTGAGAACACTTGGCAAAGATGCCGAAGTGGTTGGTTTAGCCGTAGCTCCGTCTTGGTGGTGCTCGTCTCGCGGTATTCTCTTGTGCTCATGAAGTTTGGACTTGGCGTGAAGTAGTGCTTGTTGGGACTTGTAGGTAGGCGCATCTCGAGCATCTTCATGTTGATGGTGTCTTTGTCGTACTTGAGCTCGATGGCGTTCGTCGTCGCGCACATGTTGCTTGGAGGTGACTTTCCCTTCATGATGAGGTGGATCACGAACGTGATGGTGGTCGCCATGGAGATGTGGACGTGGACGACTTGCGCTTGCATCATTTTTGCGCTCCGAAGACTTGTGACTTGAACGTCACCACCTTGAGGATGATGAAGGGGAAGAACGGTTGATCAACAAGGTCCGAATCTCCTCCATCCTTGCATCTTGCCCCTCCTTTTGTGCGGAAAGCTTGTTGTCGATGTAGTCCATTTTCCTTGCTTCGGAGTGACGAATGTCGATGGAGAGGTTCTCGAGGCGCTCTCGCAATCTTGATTGTGCGCCTTGTATTTGTGGTTGTAGATCGAAGATTGACGCTTTGGTGATGTAGTTGTTCACGCCGTCGTTGTTGTGGAAGACCGGAGATGAAATGCCTTGCCTATCCATCACTCCAAGAGAAAAATATGAGTGGTAGAAAGAGAAGAACGAATACCAAATGTACCTTGACCGTAGTTGAAAGTGGATCAATGATCACTCCAATGTGGACAAGGAAATAGCACAATTGGTACCAATTCTTGTCGGTTTCTCACACCTACACAAATAAGTCTTATGGTGGAGCTCGGTGAGGACAGTGGCACAAAAATTTAATGCAAAATGTTAGCAAGAGTCAATAACGTTGAAAGATATTCACAAATTTGCAAGTGAAACAAGTAGATCAATAGCAATGAATGGCACACGGAAACGCACACACGGATAGATAAATGGGGTCATGCAACCAAGGATGAGCACAAAATGTGGAGTCCATGGAAAATGCTCGTGTTGCACAACTCAAGAGAGACGCTAGCACGATTGCTCTATAGGCGGATACGACACTTGTGCACAACCTATAAGATGCAAAATGGATAAACTTTCTATCCCAAGTATGCTATATATGTATGATGTTCCAGTGCTATGATCCAAGATGATCGGATATGACAATCTTATATGCAATGTGGTATGATGCTATGGCACTTGCTTACAAGCTTCTTTGCTCTTTCTCTTTTGCTTAAAAGCTTATTCTTTTTTGTGTATGGCCACTTTTGCACAATGCACAAACCAAGATAGCAATTGTATATATACGGGAACAAACTTGAGGCACAAGAGATGATATGATGATACCAATATGATATGGTATGTATGCAATGGGAGGTGTAGATCACTAATGTGCACAAGTAATGTTGCCGGCAATACTCAAATGGCTAGTCCCGATAGGCAAGTGACGCAAAATAGGCTAGGGGTTAACAATGAAATGGCAAGGGGAATATACAATGGAGGGATACCACGATACCGAGATGATATGGAGGTTACCGTCCGTGTCGATGATGAGTGGCGGTGATCTTGATGGAGATACCAAGATGATGGAGACTCGTCCCTAAGTAGCCGAAACACCTTAGGAAATGGAAAAACCGCGAACTCAAAATCTCAAATGTCAAATGGTGGTAGCAGGAGCTCAATGGGATTACTGAAATGGAGGGTAAGATGGTGGACTATATACCATGTCGAAGTTGAAAGCGCGATCCCTAAGTAGCCTAAACACCTTAGGAGACACAACTCACAACACAAACAAGGTCGAACAAAATTTGGTTATGTTGGGTGGTGGAAGTGTATGGTGGGCAAGGTTATGCGGAAGTGGTGGTGGTGGTTGATGTAGAATCAACCGTCCCTAAGTAGCCTAGACACCTTAGGAGACTCAAATCACTCCTCAAGCAACCACTAATGCGATGGGGAACAAAATTGGTTAGGTTGCGGAAGTCGGTGGTGGTGTACTGGATGATGTGGTGGAAGTCCTAGGCAAAAAGGCCAAAATTCACAAAATTTTATGGAGTCAAAATATGTTGGTGGTATTTTCGTCGGAAGGGGGATGTCAAGAGCTTCAAAACGAGCTAAAGAACGTCAAAATCGGAGTTCGGATGAATTAGTTATGGCCGAAACAAAATTTGAGCGAAGTCAGGTTTTTACACGTAGCGGACATTCGGAAATGGACGGATGTCCGGTCGTCGGATGTCTGGCCGGGTCAGAAATCCGCTAATTTCAGCTCGGGTTAGGGGTTCCGGTCGTCCGCTAAGGTCGGACATCCGGTGCTTCTTGGGTGTCCGGACATCTGTTAAAATGACGGTCGTCCGGTGGGTCTGGGTCAACGCGAGATGCGAGTTTCGGGACGGGATTTTAGGCGGAATTTGGGGATTTGGGGGTCAAAATAGAGGGGATTTCATGAATGAAAGATGGGAAAACTTGGGGAGATGCTAGATCCACTTGAAACCAAGCAAATCCACGGATCAAATCCAACAAAACTTTGTCAAACCAACAAATCACAAAAAAAATTGGGGCTATTTTTGGTACGGATTTTCAAAATTGGGGAAGAACACAACAAAATTAGGCTAGAAAACAACGAGGGGAGGCTCCGAAATCGTGATCAACGTGGCTCTGATACCAAGATGATGTAGGGTTGGAAACACGAGGAGGTAAACGAGGGGAGAATCACAAGGGGAACACAAGAGAACACTCAAACCAACAAGAATGATCACACATGCGCTAGATCCATGAACACAAAGGGAGATACAAGATACCAAGTCAACAACGGACGATACAAGAGGTAACCGGTCTTCTCCGTGAGGAGTTCTTGAAGTTCTTCTCCGCAAGAAGGTATTGAATCCAAATGGATCTTCTCCAAAGAGGGGCCGCGGTCTCTCTCGTGGAGTAGATCCGATGTGGATGAGCAATGCTCTATCTCTAAAATGAGCTAAACCAATGCTAACCCTCAAATGGAGGAGGTGGACGAGTATATATAGTCTAGAGCCACGAAGGGGTAAGTGGGAGAGGGATACAAGGCCAAAGGCCAGACCGCGCACAGGCAGGTACCGGCCGTCCGGTGGCTCAGGAGGGACCGGTCGTCCGCTAGTCGCCGGACGTCCGCTCGCTGGGAGGTGTTGTAGCTGGCGTTGACTGTGCTTCAGGCGCCGGTCGTCCGGTGGAGGCCGGACGTCTGCTCGTTTGGCTCGGGTGCGGGATCACCATTCGTCCGGTCCGGGCCGGTCGTCCGATGGGTCTTCAGGCGTCGGACGTCCCGTCCTAACCGGTCGTCCGGTGGCTGGAGCTTCTTCCGTAGCTCTTCTTCTTGTTCCTCGCGCTATGGTGTCCTCGCCTTCTTGTCCATGGGCTTCCTCTTGGTTCCTGGTCATGCATAGCACACATGATTGAGGTAGTAGCCATGTCTCACATGTGGAAAGTGACGACTCGGAGAGGAGCGAGTTCATCTTGTGTCCAAAGGCGTATACTTGAGATCTCGTCTTATGTTCACTTAGGGCTTGGAGAGTAGTCAAAGTGTACATGGGGATGAACGTGGGTTGCTCCGCATCAAAAATGTTAAAACAAAGGTTGGGCCTTGCTGGAGGAGTTTTATTCAAAGCAAACTGTCAAGGGGGTCCCATAACCCCAACCGCGTAAGGAACGCAAAATCAAGGAACATAACACCGGTATGACGGAAACTAGGGCGGCAAGAGTGGAACAAAACACCAGGCAAAAGGCCGAGCCTTCCACCCTTTACCAAGTATATAGATGCATTAATTAAAATAAGAGATATTGTGTTATCCCAACATATGCATGTTCCAAACATGGAACTTCAACTTTACCTGCAACTAACAACGCTATAAGAGGGGTTGAGCAAAAGCGGTAACATAGCCAAACAACGGTTTGCTAGGAAGGTGTGTTAGAGGCTTGACATGGAAATATGGGAGGCATGATATAACAAGTGGTAGGTAGGGCGACATAGTGATAGAACGAACAACTAGCAAAGCAAAGATATAAGTGATATCGAGGGTATGGTCATCTTGCCTGCAATGTTCTCTGAGTTGTCGAAAGCTTGCTCCTCGTTAGCGTACTCAACAGGTTCCTCATTCACGTACTTGTCTCACGGCTCTACCCAAAGCAAGAACACAAGAAACGGAACAACAATCAATCATGGTGCAATGCACAAGCAACATGATGTTATACATGGCATGGAATGCAAGATATGATGTGCAATGCATATGGGTGCTCCGGAAGGGAAATAATGATCAAGGCATCAACTTGTCAAGACAAGTATGCCGATGGAAATATGGGGTGATTTCGGTCGAAATCGATATAAGGATCACCGGAAACGGATGCACGGTTTGCAAATGACTAGCAACACAAGAATGGTGCAAATCTGTGATTAACAGCATGATAGCACTTAGAATGCAACAAAAAACTAAGCTACTACACTCCAACATAGCAACAAAGCATATGGCATTGATGCACAAGAGATGCTTGACAAAACATGAACACTGAGCCATGGATAAATCACCTAAGAACAGGTTCAAACAAGCATGGCAAAAGTGCAAAAGATATCAGCTTCACAGACTTAGTGAAAATACTAACATGTCAAAAATAACATCAGGAAGCAATGTTTGGAGGAGCAAACGACATGCTACAAGAACATATCATGGAAAACAAAGGCATGGAATGCTTCTACTAACAACACTTGACAAAACGCCCTTAGTGAACATGAGCCAAAAAGGCAAAGAAAATATGATGGCACTCATGCAAACATAGCAAGTTTTATAAACAGATTCAGACTTGGTGAAATTCAGGACATGGCAGAAACAGATTCATGATAGAAACTTTGCAAGCTCATGCCACTCACCACAAAGCATTACATGACAACACAAGCATACCAACAGTAATAAGACATGTTCAAGATGCTAGGCATGGCAAGAACAAGTTCATAGGGGACATCCATCACTAGAAACAACCATGGCAATATTGATTATCGTGTTAACAATCTATGAGGAACATTATTTTGCAAACGTAGAGCATGGTAATGACAATCTAGAGCACTCCATAGTTCCAACCAGAGGAATGAATGAATAGAGAATAATAATATGTTCAAAACATCCTTAATGAACTACCTCAAAATGTGCATGGATCTCATGGTAGCAACAAGTTTACATGGCATCAAAATAACAACAGGAAAAGGACTTAGCAAAATCACTAAGTGCCTGAAAACAACAACATTATGAAGCCTACTTTGCATGCTTGTGCTAGTCACCACATAGATCACAAAAATACAATACTTGCACCTCCGTAAATATGGCAAGATGGAGCTCAAAACACATGTAGACCTCATTCTCATAGGATGCACACACAAAATGCAACAAAAAATGACAAAACTCCAAGTTCTATTAAGAACCAGCAGTTAACACTTTATAGCACTTTTGCAACGATGCTAATGGCATAAATATGGGCAGTAACATGTATGAGAATGCCACTAACGTGAAAAGCTTAACAAGGTGAACATTTTGACATATCATATGTATGAATCGGAGTCACAGTCACCGAGATATAGCATGTCGAAGAGGTGCACAAAATATCAGGGATTCAGGACTTAGTGGAATTCTCACCCTCCCAGATCTAGGGTTTGACCCGGCACGTGGATCGAGGTTCATCGGGGAGACGATCGGAGTGGTGAGGGACGGCGGCTGGAGTTTCTGGGGGGGGGGGGCGCCGGCGACGGGGGAAGGCCGGATCCGGGGCGGCGCTCGCAACGCCGGCAACGAGAGGGCGGAGGAGGCGGCGACGTGATGCGGATCCGGGGCGGTGCTTGAGGGAGTCCAGGACTAAGGGGTCCTCGGGCGTCTGGCCTGTTATCCATGGGCCGGACTGATGGGCTGTGAAGACATGAAGGCCGAAGACTGCACCGTGTCCAGATTGGACTCTACTTGGCGTGGAAGGCAAGCTTGGCGACCGAAGATTCCTTCTTATGTAACCGACTCCATGTAAACCCTAGGTCCCCTCGGTGTCTATATAAACCGAAGGGGGTAGTCCGGAAAGGACAACACATATACTCATTACCATACCCACATAGGCTAGACTTCTAGGGTTTAGCCATTACGATCTCGTGGTAGATCAACTCTTGTAACACTCATATTCATCAATATCAATCAAGCAGGACGTAGGGTATTACCTCCATAGAAAGGGCCCGAACATGGGTAAACATCGTGTCCCCCGTCTCCTGTTACCATCGATTCTAGACGCACAGTTCGGGACCCCATACCCGAGATCTGCCGGTTTTGGCACCGACATTGGTGCTTTCATTGAGAGTTCCATGGTGCCATCGACAGAAGGCTCGATGCCCCTTCGATCGTCAGTAATGACGTTGTCCAGGGAGAAACCTTCCTCCCTGGACAGATCTTCGTATTCGGCGGCTTCGTACTGCGGGCCAGCTCGCTTGGCCATCTTGAGCAGATCGACAGCTATGCCCCTGGCTATCAGGTCAGATTTGGGAGCTTGAATTACATTGCAGACATCCGTGGAGACTTGATCTTCGACGGATTCAAGACCACGGCAACTGCTCCCTATCACCCGGATGAACATGGCTTAAACCTGTCATCAGGCCGCATCCAGGAGATAGCTCCTGTAGCAGCTCCGGCCTCAAACCCAGAGCAGTTCAAGTCGTCCGATGACGGGAAGCTCAACCCCATCACGGGGACTACCGATTCCACGGCGCTGGAGCCACACGCAGATTCCACTTCGTACGGTATCTGCATCAACGGAACCCCGGACTCGCCTCTGATGTCGAGCTCCGAACTCTCCGAGCCCGCGTACACCGAGCTCGATCAGTTATCGATCTTCAAGTTCAGCACCGCAGATGTCTTCCAACACTCGCCCATGGGCGACATACTGAACTCGCTAAAAAACCTATCCCTAGCAGATGACCCGTCTCCATACTATGTTCGGTTCGATCTTACGACGGACAACAGAGAATTTCATTTCCCACCCGCCGCCCACTTCATAGCCACTATTAAAGATGTAACCAACACACCCGATCCCCGCTCCGAAGACATCGACGGTGTGGACGATGATGAGGAGCAAGGCCAGAGCTTACTACCCGCTAGACATGGGATACGCACTTCCTGGTATGACGTGTGTATGTTAGATACACCTTACGGCGCTCTCGACGATGAGAAGGAGGATCCAGTCAAGGATAAACCGCCTGGTACACAGCCCGGACACCGACGCTCTAGGCCTCATCGCCCAAGAGAGAACACTGCCAGCACCAGAGAAGACGATAATCCGGACAACGAAGACCCTGTTGAGGTAGAATCCGAGCAGGAGGAACAAGAAGGCGGGCAAGACTGCCCTGACGAACAGGCCACATGTGGGGACTCAGAGGACAACAACTATCCCCCCCTCTCCGAGGAGGAGGAGATCCTTGGCAACGAGGATTTTACCGTGCCAAAGGAACCTCTCGAGCAGGAGCGCTTTAAACGCCGGCTTATAGCCACTACAAGGGGCTTAAGAAAGAAGTAGCCGCAGCTTCAAGCAAGCCAAGACTTACTCAATGATAGATGGACCGAGGTCTTGGCCACCGAAAAATACAGCCTTAGCAGCCCAGACAAAAGCCACCCCAAGAGTAGGTAGCTCCCTCAATACGAGGGCAGGGCGATGGAGCCGATACCACCATCGAACAATGCGGAGGGCCGACCATAGTTCGGCCCAGACAAAGCAGCAGCCCAAGCAAAGCACCATACCAACCCATTCGGCCGTCAAAACAAAACAGCTCGGAGGAACACTCGCGATATCAAACAAGACACGGAGGGTAAAGCAGGGCGCACAAGATCGATGTGCAGATCACGAAGATATACCCCGACCGACGATGATGGTCGCCTATTCGGACACTACAGAGATGAACATGCCCGATCTGAGCACCTTAAATGGAGCCCGCCGGAGGTGCTTCATAGTGTGGCCCAACATAGAGGATCCGCACACCCCCTCTGCTTCACGGACGAAGTAATGGAACACAAATTTCCAGACGGGTTTAAAGCCATTAACATCGAATCATACGATGGGACAACAGACCCCGCGGTATGGATCGAGGATTACCTCCTCCATATTCACATGGCGCGCAGAGACGACCTCCACACCATTAAATACCTACCTCTCAAGCTTAAAGGGCCAGCTCGTTACTGGCTAAATAGTTTGCCAGAAAATTCTATTGGCAACTGGGAAGATTTGGAAGACGCCTTTCGAGACAACTTCCATGGAACATATGTCCAGCCATTATGCGCCGATGACTTAAGTCACATTGTCTAGGAGCCCGGTGAGTCAGCTAGGGAGCTCTGGACCAGGTTCTTAGTCAAAAAGAACCAAATTGTCGACTGTCTGGACGCAGTATCCCTCGCGGCCTTCAAACATAGCGTCCGGGATGAATGGCTCGTGCGTCACCTCGGCCAGGAAGGACCCAAATCCATGACATCCCTCACCGCTCTAATGAACCGCTTCTACACGGGAGAAGACAACTGGCTTGCTTGCAAAAGCAATGACGCCAACGGCCCGGTCACTTCCAAAATCCGAGATGGCAACGGCAAGCCACGACGAACCGAACACAACAGTCGTAGTAACATATGCAACATAGCGGTGAACGCTGGATTTCACAATCCGAAGCCCGGTCAACGGAACAAGCCACTAAAGGCAAACTAGGATGGACCATCCACCCTTGACAGTATATTGGACTGACCTTGTCAGATTCACGGTCACCCTGATAGGCCAGCTAATCATACCAACCGTAACTGCTGGGTCCTCAAGCAGGCAGGCAAACTTAATGCTGATCACAAGGGGAGGAGGCCACCAGGCGACAAAGACGACGGATCGGCTCGCCAGCAGAACACCAGGGGCCAGAAAAAGTTCCCCTCCGACGTTCGACCACTCCCGGAACACAAATAGCAGTTCAGCTTCCGCCACCCACCTACTGTACTGGCGAAATTTGCACCACCGGCACATCACTATGCACTCAAGATACCATGGGCATCGGCGGAAGCACAATATGGACAACCCTACAAGCATTCCCGTAACGTTTTTATATGTTTTTTTTCATTTTTTCTGTATCATCTTTAAAGAACAGGTGACCAACTAGACAACATCTACAGCGGACTCTATCGGAGTTCGGATCCATACACTCACCTAAGGGGTTACTTCCGTTAAGGACCCACCTCCTCAAGGATGGGCTACGCAGACGTGCGACAGGAGGTCCAAAATTACTTTTTGTAGACCTCACTCTCAATTCCGAGCCTGTACTATGCCCTCTTTCCTCTGATCCCGACCCCGAGCACGTCAAATAGCTGGGTACGCGGTTTCTTCTTATATATCAATGGCACATCGCTCCGTTCTCAGTAAGTCTCATCCGAGCCGATTTTTCATACTCTTTCAAACAATAAGTACGGCCTTAATGGGTGCTCTGCAGATACACCTCGGCATACCTTGCCAGGGGCTTGGCATGGGAACGAATGAGCTGCCAGTAAAAGTCCGAACAACTCTATAGCGTACTTCGGCGTCGCAAGTATGGTCTTATATGCATCAGCTCTGAATCATTGTCTTGGGTCAATAGTTGGTTGCCTGGCTCCTGTGTTTGCTACCCTACGTTCTGCTCTATCGGCTAGGGTAGTAAAGGGAGAACTACTGCGATTGTGCCATGGCCTAGACCGGATGAGCACCTCAGTAGAGAAAGCCGAAAACTGACTGTCATGATGCGGCGAGAGTTGGTCAACCACTTGATGACTTATTGGAATCTTTAGCGATTCTCTGTGTAATACGAGGGATCTTTTTCACATCAGATATGTAAGGCACTACACGCCGCATACACACCAGGGGCTATGTCATAGCCCCACCATAAAACTCCTATGGTTAAGTGAAAGTGTTAACGCCTTATAGTCTGATTGCCTGGTTCGACGCATTATCACCTCCTTCATGGACCAAGACGTTGGATAAAGAGTGACTAAATGCTTTTCCGAACACCCCCTTACTTCCTACGAGGGGGCTGAAGCCGATGGCTGGAAAACTTTCAGATTATATTAAAACGACCGCACAGGAGGAATTCAAGCTTTTTGAGCAAAACATAAATAGATAACTATAAAGTTGTCTTTTACAATCATCATACACCTCACTCGAACATTATGTTCTTCGAGCATTGGCCCTCAATCAAGCGGGCGGCCTCCAGGACGTCTTCAAAATAATACTCTGGTTTCGGACGGTCCTCGCCTTTGGGCGGACCCTTCGTCGCGATATCGATGGCCTTCACCTTCCCCCAGAATGTCTTGACTCGGGCAAGGGCCATTCGTGCACCTTCAATGCATGCCGATCGCTTCACAACATCAATTCGCGGCACTGGATCGACAAGCTTCTGCACCAAACCGAAATAGCTATTCGGCACAGGCTCGGTCGGCCATAGCCGGACTATGACATCCTTCATGGAAGCGCTAGATACCCTATGAAGTTCGGCCCATTGGGACATCTGTTCATTGAGCAGCAGCGGGCGCTTTGACACACCAAACTGTGACCAAAAAAGCTTCTCCGTTGCATATCCAGCTCGTGCTTGGTAATACCGCAATGCATCGGAAGAACTCTTCGGAAAGTCCAAATACTCATCCGGAGAACTCCACACTTGGTTCAGCTGAGCATAGTCCGGGTCACCGAACTTAGTCTGCAGCAGAAAAGGCTTTCCAGCCAATATCTCTTTCGCCTGCCGAACCTCCTCACGGAGTGCTCTGGACTCTGATCGCGCTTCTCTTGCCTCCTGTCGGGCCTTGTCCAGTTCAGCCGTTAAGGCTTTATTCTCCTTCTCAAGAAATTCGCAGTGGCCAGTAGCATTCTCCAAAGCGAGTGTCATCGTGGATATCTTCTCCTCGCCCAGGCATCGCACAACTTGTTTGGCCTTCAGTTCAACCGATGCTCCTTCAGCAGCAGCATCACTAAACCGGGCCCGCTCCTTGGCCCGGATTAGCTCCGCCCGAAGAGCCTCCACAGCGGCAGCACCATCTACATTTCATGTACATTTCATATAAAGCTCTTTCCGCGTCAAGCACACTGGTGTAAAGAATGCTCGAAATACATACCTTGCGAGTCGTCAAGACGCCTGTTGATCAATGCAATGTCATCCTCAGCAATATCCAGCTTTCGCTGTAGTTCGGCCACTTCCGTATTCCGGGCAGCCACAGGAGGGGAAGCAACCTGTATTTCAAATTAAACCAAGGTTAATACCTGAGCATATCTCTTTGAGCCTCCGATCGCTTCCTTCGGAAGACAATCCGAGTCTCAGGGGCTATTGCGTATACAGCAGGTGCATTCTGTCAATAAAATTCAATTGACAAAGCCACCTCACAAACCTCAAAACCTCTTAGAAGGCTCGTGAAGGCCTCGTTCAATCCACTCTTCGCGGATAGAACCCTTTCGACCACCGTAACCATCAAGGAATGGTGCTCTTCTAAAATGGACGCTCGTCGTAGCATGTCCGTCAGCATTTCCGGCGCTCCTGGGTCTTCGAGCACCACTGCCGGAGTACGACATTCCTGTGAAGGAACCCGCTTGCTTGCCTCCAGAACCGTCTCCGGCTGTAAACCGAACGGTTCGGGGACACCAGTCTCGATCCCGGAACACCGAGTGATGGAGGCACCGCCTTCGGGTGCCCTTCGAGACGATACCTCGGTATCATCTCCCCTGTTGGGCGATGAGGCCGGAGGAGGCGTGTCACTCTCCATCATCTCCGGAAGAAGATCTCCCGAGGAGGAGGACGGTTGAGAAACACCAGGCGTTAACCTACATGGATGAAACTACGATCACTTCACTAATGGGAAAAGAACGAGGTACGTTTAAAGTGCCCCAGCTTCACTTACAGCTTGCCTCGAGGTTCGTCCTTGTCATCAAGCTCTACGGTAGCCTCACTCGCCGGGCCCAAGCCGCTTGACGATGGCGTTTTTCCTCTCTTGGAAGGCTTCCCCTCCTGATCTTTGGAAGCAGCCCTCTTCTTGCCATGGAGGACTCCCTCTGCACCCTTGCCCTTGGGTAAAAGGATTTCGGTTTCCCCGAATGCAGCTACTTGGTACGGTGCTGGAATCAGCATTCTCGTCAGCAGGGCGGTCGCAGGGTCTTCGGGAAGAGGCGCCGGACACCAGATTAGCACCGCTTTCTTTATCCAGTCCTGAATAGGGACAGGTTGTTCAATATCTCGTTAAAAGATGCTCGAATGGAAGGTGCTCGAGTACTTACCGAAGTAGCTGGACGATCGCAGTCAAGGCCAACGTCTTCGGTAGTGTCCGGCCATTGCCCTCGTTCCCCAAAATACAATTTCCACATTTTTGTGCGTAGCGCTGAAGAAGTGCTGTAGGGTCCACCACCCTTCTGGGTTAAACTCCCACATACGAAGAGGCCGCCGCTGACATGGCAGGATCTGGTGGGCTAGCATTACTTGAACGACGTTCACAAGATCGATGCCCTTCTTGGTAAGGCTTCAGATGTGACTTTGCAGAGTCTTCACTTCATCGACGGATCCCCAGTCCAATCCCTTATTGACCCATGACGCGAGCTGAGTTGGAGGGCCAGGTCGGAACGCAGGTGTGGCCGCCCACTTGGGGCCCCGCGGCTCGTTGATATAAAACCACCCCTGCTGCCATAGGTCGAAAGATTTGGCAAAAGATCCTTCGGGCCAAACCGCGCCGGCCAGCTTGCCTATTATGACGCTGCCGCACTCTGCCTGCTCCTCCTCTGCCACCTACGGCCTCACATCAAAGGTCTTGAGCCACAAACCGAAGTGCGGAAGAGTCCATAGTAAGGCCTCACATGTGACGATAAATGTCGAGATGAGGAGAATAGAGTCCGGGGCTAGATCGTGAAAATCTAGCCCATAGTAGAACATGAGCCCCCGGACGAAGGGGTTAAGCGCGAACCCTAGCCCGTGAAGGAAGTGGGATACAAATACTACCCTCTCGCCAGATCTGGGGGTCGGTATGACTTGCCCTTGTGCCGGAAGCCGATGAAAGATTTCTGGGGTCAGATACCTCGCTATGTGGAGCTTCGCAATATCCTCCTCTGTGACATAAGAAGCCAGCCACCGGCCCTGAGGTTGGATCCGGACATGACTGAGGCTGGTGGCGATTGGAACCCGAGGGTTGGAACTTGGGGTGGCCGGGGTTGAGGAAGGAGCAAGCGCAAGGGAAGAAGAGGAGACTGGATCTCTATATAAAGGCCCCGAATACTGGGTGTTTCCCCCTGGGTCTCTAAACTTACCTATCGCCAAGGAGTTGTGCCCAGGGGACGGTTGGGTTACCTACGCCTACATTAATGAAAATCCCATAAATAAAGGGACACGATCTCTGCCTTGACGAGATGTACCAGTAAAATCGCACCCCGAGTCGTGGGGCGGCTCGCTAGCCGACGGTTGGAAATAGCAACCGGGCAGGCATGATATGATGTCATGAACAGTTATCAACAAGTTGGGCTCATGGGGTATTATATTCTCTGCCATTACATACACATGTCCGATATACTTACTTCATCCGAAGACTATTCTGGAGTTCGGAAGGAGGGAACCCGCCTTGCAATGCCGAAGACAAATCTAAGCGTCGGACTCCTCGTCATTGAAGCCAGGTTCAAGGGCTACTGAGGGAGTCTAGGACTAAGGGGTCCTCGGGCGTCCGGCCTGTTATCCATGGGCCAGACTGATGGGCTGTGAAGACATGAAGGCCGAAGACTGCACCGTGTCCGGATTGGACTCTACTTGGCGTGGAAGGCAAGCTTGGCGACCGAAGATTCCTTCTTATGTAACCGACTCCATGTAAACCCTAGATCCCCTCGGTGTCTATATAAACCGAAGGGGGTAGTCCGGAAAGGACAACACATATACTCATTACCATACCCACATAGGCTAGACTTCTAGGGTTTAGCCATTACGATCTCGTGGTAGATCAACTCTTGTAACACTCATATTCATCAATATCAATCAAGCAGGACGTAGGGTATTACCTCCATAGAGAGGGCCCGAACATGGGTAAACATCGTGTCCCCCGTCTCCTGTTACCATCGATCCTAGACGCATAGTTCGGGACCCCTACCCGAGATCCGCCGGTTTTGACACCGACAGCGCTCTCCGGCGACTTGCCGGCGAGGGTCGGCGACGGGAGGCGCGGCTTCGTCGGCGGGAGGTGATGTCTACTGCACAACCTTCTTCTTGTAGACGTTGTTGGGCCTCCAAGTGCAGAGGTTTGTAGGACAGTAGAAAATTTCCCTCAAGTGGATGACCTAAGGTTTATCAATCCGTAGGAGGCGTAGGATGAAGATGGTCTCTCTCAAGCAACCCTGCAACCAAATAACAAAGAGTCTCTTGTGTCCCCAACACACCCAATACAATGGTAAATTGTATAGGTGCACTAGTTCGGCGAAGAGATGGTGATACAAGTGGTATATGGATAGTAGATAATAGTTTTTGTAATCTGAAAATATAAAAACAGCAAGGTAACGAATGATAAAAGTGAGCATAAATGGTATTGCAATGCGTTGAAACAAGGCCTAGGGTTCATACTTTCGCTAGTGCAAGTTCCCTCAACAATAATAGCATAATTGGATCACATAACTATCCCTCAACATGCAACAAAGAGTCACTCCAAAGTCACTAATAGCGGAGAACAAACGAAGAGATTATGGTAGGGTACGAAACCACCTCAAAGTTATTCTTTCCAATCAATCCGTTGGGCTATTCCTGTAAGTGTCACAAACAGCCCTAGAGTTTGTACTAGAATAATACCTTAAGACACAAATCAACCAAAACCCTAATGTCACCTAGATACTCCAATGTCACCTCAAGTATCCGTGGGTATGATTATACGATATGCATCACACAATATCAGATTTATCTATTCAACCAACACACAGAACCTCAAAGAGTGTGCCAAAGTTTCTACCGGAGAATCACGACGAAAACGTGTGCCAACCCCTATGCATAGGTTCATGGGTGGAACCCGCAAGTTGGTCACCTAAACATACATCAAGTGAATCACGTGATATCCCATTGTCACCACAGATACGCACGGCAAGACATACATCAAGTGTTCTCAAATCTTTAAAGACTCAATCCGATAAGATAACTTCAAAGGGGAAACTCAATCCATTACAAGAGAGTAGAGGGGGGAAGAAACATCAGAGGATCCAAATATAATAGAAAAGCTCACGATACATCAAGATCATATCACCTCAAGAACACGAGAGAGAGAGAGAGATCAAACACATAGCTACTGGTACATACCCTCAGCCCCGAGGGAGAACTACTCCCTCCTCGTCATGGAGAGCACCGGGATGATGAAGATGGCCACCGGAGAAGGATTCCCCCTCCGGCAGGGTGCCGGAACGGGTCTAGATTGGTTTTTTGTGGCTACGGAGGCTTCTGGCGGCGAAACTCCCGATCTAATCTCTGTTATGGAAGTTTTAGGGTACGTGAGTATATATGGGTGCAGGAAGTACGTCGGTGGAGCTTCGGGGGCCCCACGAGGCAGGGGCGCACCCTGTTGGGGGGCGCGCCCCCACCCTCGTGAGCACCTCCCTTGGCTCCTGACGTGGGGTCCAAGTCCATCCGGTAGCTTTCCTTCCAAAAATAACTTCTCCAGTTGATTTCGTTTCGTTTCGACTCCGTTTGATATTCCTTTTCTTCGAAACACTGAAATAGGCAAAAAACAACAATTCTGGGCTGGGCCTCCGGTTAATAGGTTAGTCCCAAAAATATTATAAAAGTGGATAATAAAGCCCAATATTGCCCAAAACAGTAGATAACATAGCATGGAGCAATCAAAAATTATAGATACGTTGGAAACGTATCAAGCATCCCCAAGCTTAACTCCTGCTCGTCCTCGAGTAGGTAAATGATAAAAAACAGAATTTTTGATGTGGAGTGCTACTTGGCATAATTTCAATGTAATTCTTCTTAATTGTGGTATGAATATTCAGATCCGAATGATTCAAGACTAAAGTTCATATTGACATAAAAATGATAATACTTCAAGCATACTAACTAAGCAATTATGTCTTCTCAAAATAACATGGCCAAAGAAAGTTCATCCCTACAAAATCATATAGTTTATTCATGCTCCATTTTCATCACACAAGAATGCTCTCATCATGCATAACCCCGATGACAAGCCAAGCAATTGTTTCATACTTTAGTAATCTCAAACCTATAAACTTTCACGCAATACATGAGCACGAGCCATGGACATAGCACTATGGGTGGAATAGAATATGATGATGGGGGTTATGTGGAGAAGACAAAAAAGGAGGAAGTCTCACATCAACGAGGCTAATCAATGGGCTATGGAGATGCCCACCGATTGATGTTAATGCTAGGAGTAGGGATTGCCATGCAACGGATGCACTAGAGCTATAAATGTATGAAAGCTCAACAAAAGAAACTAAGTGGGTGTGCACCCAACTTGCTTGCTCACGAAGACCTAGGGCACTTGAGGAGGACCATTGTTGGAATATACAAGCCAAGTTCTATAATGAAAAATTCCCACTAGTATATGAAAGTGAAAAAACAAGAGACTCTCTATCATGAAGATTATGGTGCTACTTTGAAGCACAAGTGTGGCAAAGGATAGTAGCATTGTCCCTTCTCTCTTTTTCTCTCATTTTTTGGGCCTTCTCTTTTTTATGGCCTTTCTCTTTTTTTATTCCTCACTTGGGACAATGCTCTAGAAAATGATGATCCTCACACTTCTATTTATTTACAACTCAATGATTACAACTCGATACTAGAACAAAGTATGACTCTATATGAATGCCTCCGGCGGTGTACCGGGATATGCAATGGACCAAGAGCGACATGTATGAAAGAATTATGAACGGTGGCTTTGCCACAAATACGATGTCAACTACATGATCATGCTAAGCAATATGCCAATGATGAATGTGTCATGATAAACGGAATGGTGGAAAGTTGCATGGAAATATATCTCGGTATGGCTATGGAAATGCCATAATAGGTAGGTATGGTGGCTGTTTTGAGGAAGATATAAGGACGTTTATGTGTGAAAGAGCGTATCATATCACGGGGTTTGGATGCACCGGCGAAGTTTGCGCCAACTCTCAATGTGAGAAAGGGCAATGCACGGTACCGAAGACGCTGGCAAGGATGGAAGGGTGAAAGTGTGTATAATCCATGGACTCAACATTAGTAATAAAGAACTCACATACTTATTGCAAAAATCTACAATTCATCAAATACCTCGGTACTACGCGCATGCTCCTACGGGGGTAGATTGGTAGGAAAAGACCATCGCTCGTCCCGGACCGCCACTCATAAGGAAGACAATCAAATAACACCTCATGTTTCAAATTTGTTACATAACATTTACCATACGTGCATGCTATGGGACTTGCAAACTTCAACACAAGTATTTCTCAAATTCACAACTACTCAACTAGCACGACTTTGATATTATTACCTCCATATCTCAAAACAATCATCAAGCATCAAACTTCTCTTAGTATTCAATACTCTATATGAAAGTTTTTACTATTCTTGGATGCCTAGCATATTGGGATTATTTAAGAAAATTACCATGCTATTTAAAGACTCTCAGAATAATATAAGTGAAGCATGAGAGTTCATCTATTTCTATAAAATAAAACCACCACCGTGCTCTAAAAGGATATAAGTGAAGCACTAGAGCAATTGACAAACTACTCCGCAAGATATACGTGAAGATCAATGAGTAGTCGAATAATTATGCAACTATGTGAAGACTCTCCCATTTAACAATTTCAGACCTTGATACTTTATTCAAACAGCAAGCAAAACAAAATGAAATAAAATGACACTCCAAGCAAAACACATATCATGTGGCGAATAAAAATATTTAGTGCCAAACATTTTATAGATTTCTTCTTCTAGCACTTGAGCACAATTATCCTTTCCATCATCCTCACGAAAGATATTCAAAAGGTGAAGCGTATGAGACAAACTCAATTCCATTTTTATAGTTTTCTTTTATAAACTAAACTAGTGATAAAACAAGAAACTCAAAGACTCGATTGCAAGATCTAAAGATATACCTTCAAGCGCTAACCTCCCCGGCAACGGCGCCAGAAAAGAGCTTGATGTCTACTACACAACCTTCTTGTAGACGTTGTTGGGCCTCCAAGTGCAGAGGTTTGTAGGACAGTAGCAAATTTCCCTCAAGTGGATGACCTAAGGTTTATCAATCCGTAGGAGGCGTAGGATGAAGATGGTCTCTCTCAAGCAACCCTGCAACCAAATAACAAAGAGTCTCTTGTGTCCCCAACACACCCAATACAATGGTAAATTGTATAGGTGCACTAGTTCGGCGAAGAGATGGTGATACAAGTGGTATATGGATAGTAGATAATAGTTTTTGTAATCTGAAAATATAAAAACAGCAAGGTAACGAATGATAAAAGTGAGCGTAAACGGTATTGCAATGCGTTGAAACAAGGCCTAGGGTTCATACTTTCGCTAGTGCAAGTTCCCTCAACAATAATAGCATAACTGGATCACATAACTATCCCTCAACATGCAACAAAGAGTCACTCCAAAGTCACTAATAGCGGAGAACAAATGAAGAGATTATGGTAGGGTACGAAACCACCTCAAAGTTATTCTTTCCAATCAATCCGTTGGGCTATTCCTGTAAGTGTCACAAACAACCCTAGAGTTCGTACTAGAATAACACCTTAAGACACAAATCAACCAAAACCCTAATGTCACCTAGATACTCCAATGTCACCTCAAGTATCCGTGGGTATGATTATACGATATGCATCACACAATCTCAGATTCAGCTATTCAACCAACACATAGAACCTCAAAGAGTGCCCCAAAGTTTCTACCGGAGAATCATGACGAAAACGCGTGCCAACCCCTATGCATAGGTTCATGCGCGGAACCCGCAAGTTGGTCACCAAAACATACATCAAGTGGATCACGTGATATCCCATTGTCACCACAGATACGCACGGCAAGACATACATCAAGTGTTCTCAAATCTTTAAAGACTCAGTCCGATAAGATAACTTCAAAGGGGAAACTCAATCCATTACAAGAGAGTAGAGGGGGGAAGAAAAATCATAGGATCCAAATATAATAGCAAAGCTCGCGATACATCAAGATCGTATCACCTCAAGAACACGAGAGAGAGAGAGAGAGATCAAACACATAGCTACTGGTACATACCCTCAGCCGCGAGGGAGAACTATTACCTCCTCGTCATGGAGAGCACCGGGATGATGAAGATGGCCACCAGAGAAGGATTCCCCCTCCAGGAGGGTGCCGGAACGGGTGTAGATTGGTTTTCGGTGGCTACGGAGGCTTCTGGCGGCGGAACTTCCGATCTAATCTCTGTTCTGGAAGTTTTAGGGTACGTGAGTATATATGGGTGCAGGAAGTACGTCGGTGGAGCTTCGGGGGCCCCACGAGGCAGGGGGCGCACCCTAGGGGGGGGCACCCCCACCCTCGTGAGAACCTCCCTTGGCTCCTGACGTGGGGTCCAAGTCCATCCGGTAGCTTTCCTTCCAAAAACAACTTCTCTAGTTGATTTCGTTCCGTTTCGACTCCGTTTGATATTCCTTTTCTTCGAAAAACTGAAATAGGCAAAAAAACAGCAATTCTGGGCTAGGCCTCTGGTTAATAGGTTAGTCCTAAAAATAATATAAAAGTGGATAATAAATCCCAATATTGCCCGAAATAGTAGATAACATAGCATGGAGCAATCAAAAATTATAGATACGTTGGAGACATATCACGAGGTGCGGAGGAGGCCGGGCGGCAACGGCGAGCGGGCGCTGCGGCGCGGGGCGGCGCTGGGCAGCGCGTGGGCTCAGCGGGCCTGTCGCGGGCTCGGCGGGTCACGGCGGCTGGCGGGGCAGTGACTTCGACCGGTGGGATCCGGACGTGTCCGGCGGCGGAGAGGGGAAAAACTAGGGTTTCGCCTGCATTTTGGAAGGGGGATGCCTTTATATAGGTTGGGGGAGCTAGGAGTGTCCAAATGAGGTGCGGTTTTCGCCCACATGATCGTGATCCAATGACGGACAACATGGAGGGGGTTTAGATGGGTTATTGGGCTATTTTGGAGGGATGTTGGGCTGCAACACAAAAGAGGCTTTGCGGTTACCCGGTTTACCGTTGGGGTATCAAACGACCCCCAAATGGAACGAAATTTGATAGGCGGTCTACCGGTGATGTACCAAAGCCACTTGACAAATCTCGACCCATTCCGAGAACATTTTTCTCCCGCTCACGAAAAGAGACAAGTGGGGTGCACCGGGTGCATGTGGGAGTGTCGGATTGCGAAACGGACAACGGGGAAAAAGCTCGGATGCATGAGACGAACATGAATGCAAATGCGATGCACATGATGACATGATATGAAATGCATGGCATGAACAAAATGCAAATCGAAAACAAAACCCAACCACGAAGGGAATATCATATCACGTAGCTGAAAATGGCAAGAGTCGGACTTACAAATATGGAAAGTTACATCCGGGGTGTTACAGCCGTTAAGCTATCGGGTCCGGTTTTGGATCCGATAACCCGCTAATATCCCGGGCCAATGAGGTTTTTCCACGTGTAAAATTCTCATTGGCTGGAGGGAACCCTTTTTCGCTCACCATTGGGACAAATGTCATCCATTCATTGGACAGGAGGCGCATATGATACTCAACACATGGCACGACCCAACAGAGGCCCATTCCGGTGAAAAGGCCGGCCGTTTGACTTGGTCAAAAGGTAATGGGCCGGCCCAAGGAAAGCATGTTCCTATATAGCCCATTTACGGCCCACTAACTCACGACCCATTACGACCTATCGGATTAAGCCTAGTAGCTTCATCTGGGCCGTCCAATATGATTCCAGCCCATTGTAACTTTTGGCCCATGTATGGCCCATGATGTCTTTCGGCCCATACGAGGCCATTTGTAACTCTTGGCCCATTAACGTCCCGTGGTGAATCTGGCCCGCAATGAACAGTGTACCCCTTTATACCCATTAACGGCCCATTATTCCATTGGGCCGTTTCCAACCCGTGTTATCTTTCGGCCTTCTCAGGGCCCATTTATTCTTGGGCTCATTTCCAGCATTTGGTTACTTACGGCCCGTTATTGGCCTCATCTGCTTGTGGGCCAAATTCAGCCCGTGGTTTCATTTGGCCCGTTTGCAGCCCGTTAATCTGTTGGGCCATTTTCATAGTGTCGTCCAATACGGCCGATTAACGACGGCCCGTTATTGTCGAACCATGAACGGACGATTCCAAATCTAGCCCGTTTGCAACCCATGTTTGGCCTATCGATCATACGGCACGTAGAAGGCCCATTGATGCTATGGCCCGTAGAAGGCCCATTGTTTCTACGGCCCTTAGAAGGCCCATTGTTTCTACAGCCCGTAGGAGGCCCATGGTAACTACAGTAAATATGTAGCCCATGGTTATTGTGGCCTAGTTTTAAAAAATAGGTTATTGCGGCCACTAGTAAACCGCGGAAAAAGAACTGCACTAACTAAAAGCAAACAAATAAACAAGACAACAAGGAACTAAATAAGCAAGCAACTTACTCTAAGCTAGCACGGCTATTACACATATTACATCCACTGGGCGTCAAAGTTTGCTACCAGTGCAAATATAGGGAACAAAGCAGCATATCACATACACTGGCCGTCAAAGTTGGCGACCAGTGCAAATAAACGCCGCAGCAAAATAAGTCCAGAACTGAAACCACTTCAGAAGAGCTCAAGAAACAATATCATGGGTACCCATAATGCTAGCAAGATGCTTAGCAAGCTTATTAACTTTCTCTTGTTTGGCACTTAAATCCTCCAGCGCTTGCTGTTGCACAAGAAAGTATGCATTTGAATTCTGCAGGGACTTCCTCAGTCCTTCGGCTTCTTGCCGCAGCACAGCTGACTGATGACTTTCAGCTTGTAGCTGAGACTGAAGAAGCCGAAGTGATTCAGACAGCAAGGTCGAAGAGCTTGTGCCAGCGGTACTGGCTAGTAACTTGAACACTAAATCAACGCAGGACTATGGGGTTTTCTCACTGTCTACAAGATCATTTTTATCACCTTTCTTGGAGACCAACAGGGTTGTCTCACTATCTTGAACCTTATCTGCATTACTTTCTCTACCATTGCATAGTGTGGTGCTCTTCTCCAATATTCTATTCGCATACTACAAGAGAAACAAGCAGACACGTCACATGTTTAGCATGTAGTATACCAAACTCATTTTGGTAAACTGGTTCAGTAGTAAGGTGGACAGGATAAAAACATGAAACAATACTATATCTATGTACTATGGTCACTGTGTTGTCCATATCATTCTAGTTTATGTTGCCAAATCAAGATAGAGACACAATTCCACTCATATATTTTGAAGACACATCATCATAGACAGAATAAAAGTGTGAGAAACTACACAACATTGGCAACACTTGTAATGTGCATCACATGATAATATAACTGTTTATACAACTGAAACTGAAATCAACATAGATCAAGAAGTTAGAACAACAATCAAGTTAAAGAAATAGGTTTAAAACATACCTGTTGCGCCATTGGAGTTTCAATTGGATCCTTCATATTCGGAAGTAGTTGGTACTTGTAAATACAGTGATGCAACAGCAAAGGAGTATGGACCATAGCTACGGAATCTGACCTGAGAACAGTTGCTCTTCTGCTTTAAACATGGAGTTTGGGTTCGCTGTGGTGGTCTTCGTGCTTTGGGCACTGAAGTTGCTTTACAAACTGCTCGTGTGGGGGTACTCTATGGTGGACATGGTGCTTTGTGAACTAGAAGTGGGTTATTATCAGCTGGGGTTGGGGTTAGATGCGTTGTAGCTGGTTCTCTGCCCAACGGTGTAAGTGTGCAATCTGGAAGAGTCTCGATTATGTGTGATGTGGCAAGTTTGTGGGCTAGTACAACCATGGTTCTATCTACATCGATGGGTAGCACTGTCTTTTTTGAAGAACGGGTTTTTGCTCCCTTAGATACTGCCATCACCCCCTCCAATTCAAATGGCTGGTAAACAAGAAAAGAAATTGAACGTACAGACATTGTATGATAGACAGATGTGGTAATTCACATATATGTTGTCTAAGCAAACATGACATCATGACACGATTTCACATATATGATGCCTAACTAAACAGGATAGCATGAGACAGTTTCAGATATATGATGGATAACTTAATAGGATATAATGGCATAATTCAACATATGATGAGTATCTAAACAGGATGACATGACAAAACTATATGATGTCTTTCTAAAATAGGTTGAGATGAAATAATTCACATGAATGTTGTCTAAGTATACAGGATGGCATGATATAATTGACATAATTGGTTCATATACTAAGCAGCTGGCACTCGCATGTATGATCTCTAAATTAAGCAGATGGAATTCAATATTGTGCATACGATGTCTAAACTAAGCAATGCAAGACACCATATGCATGATATGAGAAATATAAACATTGAAACTTAGAGCATACACCTCAGGTGGGATATAGGACTGGTCATCTATCTCTGAATCCTCCTCTGAGGAGCTCCCTGTAACCATCGAGATATGTGCTTCAACAGGTACCATTGCCTACTCCGAAGACCTTGTTTTCACTCCTGATTTTTCCATAACCGGCTCAAATGGCTGATACACATGAAGAGAAGTTCAATTTACACAGACTGTCAACAAATGGAATACGTAATGAAAAAAAGATGGCATGAGATAATTCTCATATATGATGTCTGGCTACATAGCGGTGCATAATTCACATATATGATAACTGGTTGAAAAACATGGCATTGCATAATTCACATATCTGATAAAGAAAGCAAACCGGAGGCATTCACACAAAGCATGTCTAATCTAAGAAGATGGCATGGCAATGCAAGACACCATATGCATAATAGGAGCAATATAACCTTGCCAAGTTAGAGCATGCCCCTCTGGGGGGACACGACTGGTCATCTGTGTAACGCCCCGTGACCGATGTGCCAGGTGTCCTCCAGTTATTCGCTGTTGTTGTGTTGTCATTGCTTGCGTGTCATGCATTCCATATCATGTCATCATGTGCATTTCATTTGCATACATGTTCGTCTCGTGCATCCGAGCATTTTCCCCGTTGTCAGTTTTGTAATCCGGCGCTCCTATGTCACCCGGTGTCCCTTTCTACCTCTTTTTCATGTGCGGGTGTTAAAAATTTTCGGATTGGACCGAGACTAGTCAGGCGGCCTTGGTTTACCCCCGGTAGACCGCCTGTCATGTTTCGTGTCATTTGGACTTCGTTTGATACTCCAACGGTTAACCGAGGGACCGAAAAGGCCTCGTGAGTGTTGCAGCCCAACACCCCTCCAAAGTGGCCCAAAACCCACCAAAACCCTCTCCATCATCTAGAGCGTTCGATCACAATCGCGTGGCTGAAAACCGCATCTCATTTGGACTCTCCTAGCTCCCTCTACCTATATATATGTGGCCATCCCCGAAATTTTCGTGGATGAAACCCTAGCGTCTTCCTCCTCGCGCCGCCGGACACGTCCAACCGCGCCGGACATGTCCACACCACCACCTCACTCCGGCGAATCGCATCGCGCCACGTCGCCCCGCTGCTGCTCTCCTCCAACCCCCGCGTGCCACGTCGCCGCCCACGGGATCTCCTCTCTCCTCCGCCACCGCGGGCCCACGCGGCCCAGATCCGACCCGTGGGGCCCGAATCGCCGCCCGCCGCCACCAAGTACGCCCGCACCTCCTCCTTCGTCGCGCCTCCTTGCCAGGCGTCCCGTGCCACCGCTCGTCCTTCGCCGGCGCGCCACGCCGCGCCGCCACGTCGCTGCCTCGCCGGCGTGTTCCGCCGCCCCGCCGTGCTGCGAGGTCCCCGCGCCGCCGCCCGCGTGGTCTCCGCCCTCACCGGCGCACCGCACCTCGCCCGGGTGCTCCGGCGAGCGGCCCGACCTCGCCGACGTCAACCTCCCTCCACCGGCGCCTCCCCGCAGCTCCGGACTCCTCCTTCTCCGACTCCGGCGCATGTCCGGCGAGAAGCTCCGATCGGCCTCGAACTACATGCAGATCTGAAAACTTCGCCTCGGTTGACTTTCTACCCTCCTAACCCTAATTATTTTGCAATGTTCATCATGTCGTATCTTCGCATCCGTAGCTCCGTTTCACGCGTATAGCTTATCGAAATGTTTGTCTCAGAGAGTACATCATTTCATCTCATTGCATCATTTTCATTTGAGCTCATCTTCATGCCCGAAATGCTGTTGGAAGAGTGCTATTTGAGTTAATTGTCAAATCTGCTGCACCAAATAGCTATTTGTCATTTTTGCCATGATTATTGTGTGCATGATATGCTCCTGAGCTCTACATGAGTTTTGTTATATGCCATGTCATCTTTCCAGATGTGCTATCCATGTATTTTTGTGATATGCGTGGTGACTAGTACAAGCTTGCAAAGTGGTGCATTCGTTAATGCTGATTTCAGGGACTTAGGATTTCTCTAAGTCCTTGATCTGTTTTTATCAATATGCCATATGTTCATGTTGTTTCCTAGTGATCCGTGCCTCTTTTGAGGATGATCAGTAAGGATGATTTGTTAATATTGTGGTGCTCTATCCATCCATGTCTTTGTTTGCAATTATGGAGCACCCTATCTTGAGTCAATCGAGCTCTATTTTTGCTATTTCGTGAATCCTGGCAGATTGTCTACGTGTTAGCGATTTTGCCGAGTATGTTGTGGTTGATCCGTGCATGCTATGTTGTTGTTCTTGCCATGTCTAGCTTATACAATGTGTATTCTTGATGGGTGTATGCTTAGATTGTCATGCCTTGCTCTGTAGTGAGTGCATCGAGCTCGTAAACATGCCTACTTGATATCTGATCTGCATGCTCCAGTTTTTCACTAAGTCTGTGATCTGATTATGTTTTTGCTTCACATGCTTGCAATTGTATTTTCTGATCCCTTTTGGCTCAAGGTCACTAAGGGACTTTTGTTAAGCTCCTTGAGTAGCTCCATGCCATGTTTTAATTTGCTATGTTAAGTTCCTGTAGCATATAGTTTTCATGCTCTAAAGTGTGCTACCTGATCTGAAATTCCAGGCTTGTGTAAATTTCACTAAGTCTGAGATCTGTTTATCAATTGCACTTTTGCCATGCTTGTTTGAACCTGTTAATGGATGAATTGACCGTAGCTCAGTGTTCATCTTTTGTCAAGCATTATGAGTGGATCCCTGCCATGTATTTTGTTGCCATGATTGAGTGCTGTAGCATATTTAACTTGTTGCATTTAGATGGCTACTTGCTGTTTATCGCAGACCGGTGCCATATTTGTTTTGCTTGCCATTTCCAAACCGTGCATCCGATTCCGACGATCTTTATATCGATTTCAACCGAAATCCCCTCACCATTCCAGTGGCACTCTTGGATTTCCAAGTTGAGGCCAAGTTCATTCATTCCTTTGCAAATCATGCATATGCATCGCATCCCGCATCCCGCATATCATAGCATGTTCATGTGTTGGTTGTTTACTATGTTGTGTGCTTCTTTCCGGTGTTTGCTTCTTCGGGTTGGTTCCGATAACATCTCGTTTGTGAGGACCCGTTCGTCTACGTCCATTTGTCTTCTTCATGGACTCGTTCTTCTTCCTTGCGGGATTTCAGGCAAGATGACCATACCCTCGAAATCACTTCTATCTTTGCTTGCTAGTTGCTCGCTCTTTTACTATGCCTATGCTGCGATACCTACCACTTGCTTATCATGCCTCCCATATTGTTGAACAAGCCTCTAACCCACCTTGTCCTAGCAAACCGTTGTTTGGCTATGTTACCGCTTTGCTCAGCCCCTCTTATAGCGTTGTTAGTTGCAGGTGAAGACTGAAGTTTGTTCCTTGTTGGAACATGGAGATGTTGTTCCTTGTTGGAACATGTTTACTTATTGGGATATCACAATATCTCTTATTTAATTAATGCATCTATATACTTGGTAAAGGGTGGAAGGCTCGGCCTTATGCCTGGTGTTTTGTTCCACTCTTGCCGCCCTAGTTTTCCGTCATATTGGTGTTATGTTCCTGGATTTTGCGTTCCTTACGCGGTTGGGTAATAATGGGAACCCCTTGACAGTTCGCCTTGAATAAAACTCCTCCAGCAATGCCCAACATTGGTTTTACCATTCGCCACCTAGCCTTTTTCTTTCCCTTGGGTTCTGCAGACTCAAGGGTCATCATTATTTTAACCCCCCGGGCCAGTGCTCCTCTGAGTGTTGGTCCAAACTAGAGTCCTGTGTAGCGCCCCCTCGGGGAAACTCGAGGTTTGGTTTTAGTTGTATGGAGAGCTCATCTGAGTGTGCCCTGAGAACGAGATATGTGTAGCTCCTATCGGGATTTGTCGGCACATTCGGGCGGTGTTGCTGGATTTGTTTTACCATTGTCGAAATGTCTTGTAACCGGGATTCCGAGTCTGATCGGGTCTTCCCGCTAGAAGGAATATCCTTCGTTAACCATGAGAGCTTGTTATGGGCTAAGTTGGGACACCCCTGCAGGGTTTTGAACTTTCGAAAGCCGTGACCGCGGTTATGGTAGATGGGAATTTGTTAACGTCCGGTTAAAGAAAACCTGAAGTTGACCTTAATTAAAATGCATCAACCGCGTGTGTAACCGTGATGGTCTCTTTCCGGCGGAGTCCGGGAAGTGAACACGGTGTTGGAGTTATTCTTGACGTAAGTAGTTTTGGATCACTTCTTGATCATACTTTCTCGAAACGTGCTTTGCCTTCTCTTCTCGCTCTCATTTGCGTATGTTAGCCACCATTTATGCTAGTCGCCTTCTGCAGCTCCACCTCATACCTTTACCTTACCCATAAGCTTAAATAGTCTTGATGGCGAGGGTCTAAGATTGTTGAGTCCCCGTGACTCACAGATACTTCCAAAACCAGCTTGTAGGTGCCGTCGAACCGAGCAGGTGACGCAACCAAGCTCAAGGAGGAGCTCGATGAAGATCTTGTCCTTTGTATTGTTTCTTTCTAGTTGATCAGTAGTGGAGCCTAGGCGGGATGATCGGGGATCTGTGTAGCATTTGGGGTAGTCTTCTTTTATTTTGGTTCCGTAGTCGGACCTTGTATGTATTTGGTTGATGTAATGCTTTATTCATGTAATTGTGTGAAGTGGCGATTGTAAGCCAACTATGTATCTTTCCCCTTATTGTATTACATGGGTTGTTTGCGAAGATTACCTCACTTGCGACATTGCTTTCAATGCGGTTATGCCTCTAAGTCGTGCTTTGACGCGTGGGAGATATAGCCGCATCGAGGGCATTACAAGTTGGTATCAGAGCCTTCCCCGACCTTAGGAGCCCCATTATTTGATCATATCAGCGGACGAGTTGAGTCTAGAAAAAATGTTTAGAGTCATTTAGGATTATATATATCGGAGAGTTTAGGAATTCTTTTTACTCCCCAGTCCCTTCATCGCTCTGGTAAGGCATCCTGACGTAGAGTTTTGTCTCTTCTCTCCTCAAATTTCACTAAAAAAATTTAGGATCACGCGGGTATCTTGGAATCGTTCCGATGGATTTGTGACGAGAACATTGTTCTTGGTGCCTCCTGTCATTTATGGGTTGTGGCAGTGTCCCAGGGAGTTGAGCTCTGAGGTGTTGTCGTCACAATTTTATCGTTGCAGTTCTGGAATACCTGAGTTTAGTACGCCGACATTGAAAATCTCTTTTATGCAGTTGTTGGTGAGATAACCTCGACGCCACCCAGTACTGGGGTGGGAGTTCGGGAGTATTGCCATAACTCGTATAACGGATGCTTTTCGAAGGTTGAGGTAGACGATTTCCGAAGGTTTCTTGGTTATGTGTTGAAGGATGGATACAGCTGGATGTAGGATTTGTTAGTTTGGGTGAGATATTATGCTTCCCCTGTATCCCCAACACCTGATTGCATAACCAGAAAGTTTCGGGAGTTTATAAGTGGGAATTCAAATAGCTCTTAGGATATCTTTCCGACAGATGTATGATATGAAATTGGGGTTCGACGTCTAGTGGTCTGCCTATCCACGGTCGGTTTTACAGTGGTCTCGTTGTGTCTTAAAGAGTCCTTGGCTATGCCGACTCGGGGACGCTTCGTATGTCATGTGCACTGCCTTGTACATGATGGTGCTATACGATCGAGCCCGTGTAGGCCCCACCACGAAAACTTTGGACGAAATCTCTTATTTTGCAAGCCAATCCTTTGTTTTTGTTTTTGAGTTGTGGTATTCGAGTTGCTTCGAAGTCAACTGTTGATTCCATACCTTCCCCGAATGGTGTTCTCATACTCCAATGCGAATACTAATCCTTCATAATCATCGAGATTGTCTTGTCAATCCTTTTCAACCGGCGTGTTTCTCTTCTAGTGGATCCGATCTTTTCTACATCCGCAAGATCAATTACCAGTTCTTTCTACAGTGTTCATTTCTTCCATCCTAAGCCGTCTTTGTTTTCCCACCCACCCACCCTTTTCATTCAAGGATTCAGATTTCTGAATCAATTATCATGTGATTGATGAGAAATCTCTCCATTCTTTTCCGTCAATAGTCTTACCAGGTGGTTCTCTTGAAAATGTTCTACTAGTTCGTCACTTCTCATTCTTTTTCCTCTCCGGTGGATTCTAGTCAAACTTTGTTGATCATATCCTTTCCTCGTTTCAATACCTTCTCATACCGGTGCACCTCATAATAATTCACTTCTCGCTATTCATTTGTTCTGGAGTGCTCAAGATATGTCAGAAGATTCGTGTTTCCACTCTACTTTCGTTCAAGATCTTTCGAGGATGTCACCTCATTCAAGCCATTTAATTCAACCGGTGCAACCTCTCTTTTAAATCATTTCAACGGTGTTTCTTTTGAGTGGTCCCTAACCCACAGGTCTTTTTCCAGGATCTTACCTGACTCTTCTTATTTTCCGGAGTTATAACAAAATTCTTTACTAAAGTTTGACGTAACAATGATTTATCATCAGTCAAATGTCTTTCTCCAAGATCTTTCAAATTCTTTTCATTGTTGGATCAACCTTTATATTCTTCATTCCGGAGTGCCTCTACAATTATTGTTAGTGTTTCTCATCGTCATTCTCAGATTTTGAAGACCAAAGAAGATTTTTCTCTCTATCTTGCTCCATTCTCTTCAAGATTCGTGGTTCTAGCGTTATGCCATCCTCTCATAATTGTTTTCGTTTGTGAGAATTCTTTTCACCCATCCAGAGCAATTCAAGATTCTTTTCAATTTGATTCTCCGGAGGCTATCAATTCAAAATTATTCATTCTCAGCTTTGAGCTCTGTTTCTCTAAATCTTACCGGTGCATCATTCAAATATTCTCTATTAAGTTCGTGATCTATTCGTCCACTTGTACCTAAACTCTCTCATATATCTTCGTTCATTTGCCAATTCTTACCGGTGATTCATCCCTTTACTTCATTTGTTGTTCAATTCTTACGGTGGTTCGTTCAAGAGTTTTCTTCCTTCGTGTATCATATTATGCATTCGTGCTTTTCAAATTCTACCGGTGGATGGTTGAAGACTTTCTCAAGTTTGCGCTATATCTATCTTAATCTTTCTACGAGGATAAGTAGTATGCCAAATCCGTTGCTTATCAGCAATTAAATTGTTGAAGGATACGCATAAAATAATTCTTATTCTTGTTCCACCCAAGTGGTTAATTCCTTATTCCGGAGGTCCATCAAAATCCTGAATTCAATTGTTTCATGTTCTCTTTTTTCCCGGAGTTCCAATATTTTTCAGTTACATCTCCATGGAGATTCATTTAAATCATTGCAAGGCTTCAACCTTACTCTTCTCATCTTTCTTTCTGTTTGATCATTCTTTTGTTTACCGGAGTCTTCATGAAGGTTCTACATGATGGTTCATAAAGGATTTAATTCCTTCTCCAAGTTTTTCATCGACATTCTTTTCTAAGAAGCTCAAGCTTTCTTCATATTGTAATCTGGAGTGCAATTCTTTCTACCGTATCATTGGAGGTGGTATTATGTCATTCTTGATAATTTGAGTTCATGTTTCATGATTCACATGTTATTAAGAATGAGGTATTTTAAATCCATCAATCTCTTCATTGGAGTTACCTTGGGTTATATTTCACCTAAAGCTTTCCCTAAGGATTGTTGCTATCTATAGTGCTTATCAATGATCCAAGTTCTTCATTTATCCTCCCGGTGAGATAGCTTCTCGTCACCTTGTTCTTATCAATCCAATTCTTTTCCCGCGAGTGGCAGGTGGTCACCTCACAATTTGAGATGTACTCCATAAAACCATATCAAGCTTATTCTTTTCGTTGTTGGTTTTCCAACAACTCCGTTCGACCCTTCTCCTAAAGATGCCTTTTCAAACTCTTTTGTGGCAGAAGTTGGCATTTCTTCTACATTCTTTTATCTCAATGATCTATCTTCTATTTCTCTCTTCCGGAGGCATTGCGATGTTGCTCTTTTCAACCCATCATTTTGTTTTGTCAAGATCACGCTTCTTTCTTTTGCTTATCCATTTAACCGGAGGTTCTGTCCTTTTTGCTCAAGTTCTTTTCGCCTTATCAAGTCTTGCATCCCTTCTCAACCGGAGTGCTGCCCAAAGTTGTTCTTCCTTGTTCCTCTTTGCTAATGGAGTATCTTCAACTTCATTTATCTCTGTTGTATTCTTTTCTCGGAATGGCTTAACCTCTTCAAGGTTCGTGGTTTCACTCATTTGTCAAAGGAGCAACATAGCTTTACCTATCCTATTTCTCTTCCTTTGTCCCTCGGTTCCATTCTAGATCTCGGGACGAGATCCTCTCGTAGTGGTGGAGTGTTGTAACGCCCCGTGACCGATGTGCCAGGTGTCCTCCAGTTATTCGTTGTTGTTGTGTTGTCATTGCTTGCGTGTCATGCATTCCATATCATGTCATCATGTGCATTTCATTTGCATACATGTTCGTCTCGTGCATCCGAGCATTTTCCTCGTTGTCCGTTTTGCAATCCGGCGCTCCTATGTCACCCGGTGTCCCTTTCTACCTCTTTTTCATGTGCGGGCATTAAACGTTTTCGGATTGGACCGAGACTTGTCAGGCGGCCTTGGTTTACCCCCGGTAGACCGCCTGTCAAGTTTCGTGTCATTTGGACTTCGTTTGATACTCCAACAGTTAACCGAGGGACCGAAAAGGCCTCGTGAGTGTTGCAGCCTAACACCCCTCCAAAGTGGCCCAAAACCCTCTCCATCATCTAGAGCATTCGATCACGATCGCGTGGCCGAAAACCGCACCTCATTTGGACTCTCCTAGCTCCCTCTACATATATATATGTGGCCATCCCCGAAATTTTCGCGACTGAAACCCTAGTGACTTCCTCCTCGCGCCGCCGGACACGTCCAACCGCGCCGGACATGTCCACGCCGCCACCTCACTCCGGCGAATCGCATCGCGCCACGTCGCCCCACTGCTGCTCTCCTCCAACCCCCGCGCGCCACGTCACCGCCCACGGGATCTCCTCTCTCCTCCGCCGCCGCGGGCCCGCGCGACCCAGATCCAGCCCGCGGGGCCCGAATTGCCGCCCGCCGCCGCCAAGTGCGCCCGTGCCTCCTCCTTCGTCGCGCCTCCTCACCAGGCGTCCCGTGCCACCGCTCGTCCTTCGCCGGCGCGCCACGCCGCGCCGCCACGTCACTGCCTCGCCGGCGTGCCCCGCCGCCCCGCCGCGCTGCGAGGTCCCCGCGCCGCCGCCCGCGTGGTCTCCGCCCTCACCGGCATACGGCACCTCGCCCGGGTGCTCCGGCGAGCGGCCCGACCTCGCCGGCGTCAACCTCCCTCCACCGGCGCCTCCCTGCAGCTCCGGACTCCTCCTTCTCCGACTCCGGCGCGTCTCCAGCGAGAAGCTCCGATCGGCCTCGAACTACATGCAGATCTGAAAACTTCCCCTCGATTGACTTTCTACCCTCCTAACCCTAATTATTTTGCCATGTTCATCATGCCGTATCTTCGCATCCGTAGCTCCGTTTCACTCGTATAGCTTACCGAAATGTTCTCCTCAGAGAGTACATCATTTCATCTCATTGCATCATTTTCATTTGAGCGTATCTTCATGCCCGAAATGCTGTTGGAAGAGTGCTATTTGAGTTAATTGTCAAATCTGCTGCACCAAATAGCTATTTGTCATTTTTGCCATGATTATTGTGTGCATGATATGCTCCTGAGCTCTACATGTGTTTTGTTATATGCCATGCCATCTTTCCAGATGTGCTATCCATGTATTTTTGTGATATGCGTGGTGACTAGTACAAGCTTGCAAAGTGGTGCATTCGTTAATGCTGATTTCAGGGACTTAGGATTTCTCTAAGTCCTTGATCTGTTTTTATCAATATGCCATATGTTCATGTTGTTTCCTAGTGATCCGTGCCTCTTTTGAGGATGATCAGTAAGGATGATTTGTTAATATTGTGGTTCTCTATCCATCCATGTATTTGTTTGCAATTATGAAGCACCCTAGCTTGAGTCAATTGAGCTCTATTTTTGCTATTTCGTGAATCGTGGCAGATTGTCTACGTGTTAGCGATTTTGCCGAGGATGTTGTGGTTGATCCGTGCATGCTATGTTGTTGTTCTTGCCATTTCTAGCTTATACAATGTGTATTCTTGATGGGTGTATGCTTAGATTGTCATGACTTGCTCTGTAGTGAGTGCATCGAGCTCGTAAACATGCCTACTTGATATCTGATTTGCATGCTCCAGTTTTTCACTAAGTATGTGATCTGATTATGTTTTTGCCATGTTCACATGCTTGCAATTGTATTTTCTGATCCCTTTTGGCTCAAGGTCACTAAGGGACTTTTGTTAATCTCCTTGAGTAGCTCCATGCCATGTTTTACTTTGCTATGTTAAGTTCCTGTAGCATATAGTTTTCATGCTCCAAAGTGTGCTACCTGATCTGAAATTCCAGGCTTGTGTTCATTTCACTAAGTCTGAGATCTGTTTATCAATTGCACTTTTGCCATGCTTGTTTGAACCTGTTAATGGATGAATTGGCCGTAGCTCAGTGTTCATCTTTTGTCAAGCATTATGAGTGGATCCCTGCCATGTATTTTGTTGCCATGATTGAGTGCTGTAGCATATTTAACTTGTTGCATTTAGATGGCTACTTGCTGTTTATCGCAGACCGGTGCCATATTTGTTTTGCTTGCCATTTCCAAACCGTGCATCCGATTCCGACGATCTTTATATCGATTTCAACCGCAATACCCTCACCATTCCACTGGCACTCTTGGATTTCCAAGTTGAGGCCAGGTTCATTCATTCCTTTGAAAATCATGCATATGCATCGCATCCCGCATCCCGCATATCATAGCATGTTCATGTGTTGGTTGTTTACTATGTTGTGTGCTTCTTTCCGGTGTTTGCTTCTTCGGGTTGGTTCCGATAACGTCGCGTTTGTGAGGACCCGTTCGTCTACGTCCGTTTTTCTTCTTCATGGACTCGTTCTTCTTCCTTGAGGGATTTCAGGCAAGATGACCATACCCTCGAAATCACTTCTATCTTTGCTTGCTAGTCGCTCGCTCTTTTGCTATGCCTATGCTGCGATACCTACCACCTGCTTACTATCCCTCCCATATTGTTGAACCAAGCCTCTAACCCACCTTGTCCTAGCAAACCGTTGTTTGGCTATGTTACCGCTTTGCTCAGCCCCTCTTATAGCGTTGTTAGTTGCAGGTGAAGACTGAAGTTTGTTCCTTGTTGGAACATGGAGATGTTGTTCCCTGTTGGAACATGTTTACTTGTTGGGATATCACAATATCTCTTATTTAATTAATGCATCTATATACTTGGAAAAGGGTGGAAGACTCGGCCTTATGCCTAGTGTTTTTTTCCACTCTTGCCACCCTAGTTTTCTGTCATATTGGTGTTATGTTCCCAGATTTTGCGTTCCTTACGCGGTTGGGTAATAATGGGAACCCCTTGACAGTTCGCCTTGAATAAAACTCCTCCAGCAATGCCCAACATTGGTTTTACCATTTGCCACCTAGCCTTTTTCTTTCCCTTGGGTTCTGCAGACTCAAGGGTCATCATTATTTTAACCCCCCCGGGCCAGTGCTCCTCTGAGTGTTGGTCCAAACTAGAGTCCTGTGCAGCGCCCCCTCGGGGAAACTCGAGGTTTGGTTTTAGTTGTATGGAGAGCTCATCTGAGTGTGCCCTGAGAACGAGATATTTGTAGCTCCTATCGGGATTTGTCGGCACATTCGGGCGGTGTTGCTGGATTTGTTTTACCATTGTCAAAATGTCTTGTAACCGGGATTCCGAGTCTGATCGGGTCTTCCCGCTAGAAGGAATATCCTTCATTGACCGTGAGAGCTTGTTATGGGCTAAGTTGGGACACCCCTGCAGGGTTTTGAACTTTCGAAAGCCGTGACCGCGGTTATGGGCAGATGGGAATTTGTTAACGTCCGGTTGTAGAAAACCTGAAGTTGACCTTAATTAAAATGCATCAACCGTGTGTGTAACTGTAATGGTCTCTTTCCGGCGGAGTCCGGGAAGTGAACACGGTGTTGGAGTTATGCTTGACGTAAGTAGTTTTGGATCACTTCTTGCTCATACTTTCTCGAAACGTGCTTTGCCTTCTCTTCTCGCTCTCATTTGCGTATGTTAGCCACCATTTATGCTAGTCGCTTGCTGCAGCTCCACCTCATACCTTTACCTTACCCATAAGCTTAAATAGTCTTGATCGCGAGGGTGTAAGATTGCTGAGTCCCTGTGACTCACAGATACTTCCAAAACCAGCTTGCAGGTGCCGTCGAACCGAGCAGGTGACGCAACCAAGCTCAAGGAGGAGCTCGATGAAGATCTTGTCCTTTGTATTGTTTCGTTCTAGTTGATCAGTAGTGGAGCCCAGGCAGGACGATCGGGGATCTGTGTAGCATTTGGGGTAGTCTTCTTTTATTTTGGTTCCATAGTCGGACCTTGTATGTATTTGGTTGATGTAATGCTTTATTCATGTAATTGTGTGAAGTGGCGATTGTAAGCCAACTATGTATCTTTCCCCTTATTGTATTACATGGGTTGTTTGCAAAGATTACCTCACTTGCGACATTGCTTTCAATGCGGTTATGCCTCTAAGTCGTGCTTCGACACGTGGGAGATATAGCCGCATCGAGGGCGTTACAATCTGTCTCTGAATCCTTCTCTGAGGAGCTCCCTGTAACCATCGAGATATATGCTTCAATAGGTACCATTGCCTGCTCTGAAGACCTTGTTTCACTCCTGATTTTTCCATAACCGGCTCAAATGGCTGATACACATGAAGAGTAGTTCAATATACACAGATTGTCGACAAATGGAATACGTAATGAAAAAAAAGATGGCATGAGATAATTCACATATATGATGCCTCGATACATGGCGGTGCATAATACACATATATGATAACTAGCTGAAAAACATGGCATTGCATAATTCCCATATACTCCCTCCGTTCTTTAATATTTGTCTTTTTAGAGATTTCAAATGGACTACTACATACAGACGTATATAGACATATTTTAGAGTGTAGATTTACTCATTTTGCTCTGTATGTAGTCACTTGTTGAAATCTCTAAAAAGACAAATATTTAGGAACGGCGGGAGTATGATATAGAAACCAAACATGCGGCATTCACACAAAGCAAATCTAAACTAAGATGATGACATACATGTGCATGATATGACCAACATCAGCATCCCAGGTTAGAGCAAACACATCAGGTGGTAAATAGGAGTGGTTGGCTCCCTCCGAATCCCATTTGAACAGTTATCTTCCTCTGGAATACAATCTGGAATGGAGGGAGGGGGGCCACTGCACCCACCATGGAGCGGCGTCTACATGACATTGTATTCCCACACAACGATCTTATCTTTTTATCTACATGTTCAGTACGATTGTGTACAATAACTGACATGCATAATAAAAAATTAGTTAGATTTTGTAAGGCCTAAGGGGTGCATGCAGAAATCAAGACTGATGGTAGCAAACGAGTGGATAGATCCAAAACTAATGATAGCTGGTAGATTATAGCTTTAGTTTAAAAAGATAGACAGTGGATCATCTATTGTTTGTTGCCCACCCAACATGAACCACATAGAAGACCCAAGATGAACAAGATAGTAGATAGATACTATTCGTTGTTGCTTCGATATGAGACCCACTGGCATTATAAAACTCAAGTTTGAACGATAAAGTAGCAGGTAATAATAACCGATGTATAAGGTAAGCAAAGACGAAAGACTGCGACCTCTCTTATGGAACTGTGTAGTCCTCAGGTTCATCTGCTCAGTCGATGATGGTAATGCAATTGGCGTGGCTTCCGGCAACGGGGAAGATGATCTGAGATGGCGAAAGAAAGTTTGCAGGGTGAATCTCTGCTAAAGTGAACGCTTTTGTCGATGGTGCACCTCAGGTAGGGTGGATGACGGCATGGCGGGAGCAGGACATAACACACCGAGTTTTCTTTCACGCTATCTAAAAATGAAGTAAATCTGTAAGGGCTCCTTAGAATTGGAGGATTCTATAAAAGCGGGGACAGGAAAAACACGGGAATAGGATAGGGATGCACGTGCAAAACAGAGCATTTGGAAACATAGGATTTTTGTGAACCTCGGTGTTTGGTTCACATGAATTGGAAGAACACAGGAATGGAGAAACATGGTCAAATTAAAGTCAAACCACGTGAAAATGAAAAAAATAAGAATCTTATTATGCCAGTAATGCAATTAGTCATGTTCTTCATGCATATTAATTTGAAAAGGACATCCAACTAGATATTAAAATTCCTACCATATTTCTTTGAAAGAGACACCAAAGGAAAAAAATCCTCTAGTTTTGCTTTGCTCCACTCCTAACCAAATGCACGAATAGTAGTACCATAGTAGTTCCATAGCAAAGGATCCCTGAGGGATCGACATGAATGCAGAGTGGCAAAGTGATGCAACGAGTGTACAACCTCTTTGGCATACCCTTGTCGACCTCAGCATCATTGGGTTGGTCGTGGAGGGTGGTGATGCTGGTGTGACTGTCGGGGGCGGGAAGAAGATCTGAGGCCTCTGGAAACGGCGCCGAGGGTACTGCTCTGCTGTGATGGACGGATCCGTTGTTGGAGCAGCTCCGGTGAGGTGTACTGTGGCGAGGCTGAAGAAGGACAAGACAGACAACGTTAATCTGAAGTGGGACTCTAATATCATCTGCAATAGATGATGTAAAATACATCACCAAAAAGTGCTAGATGTAAAACGCATCAGCCGCGCTACGGCCGCTCCAACAGATGCTGTAAATACTGTTTACTCTGAACTTAGCTGAAGAAACTGAACTTTACAGTCGAAACTGAATTTTACTGTCGAAACTGATTGAACTAGTAGAAGAGCATTGCAATAGATGTTTAGGGCGTTCGAGCACTAGTAGCGGAGAAGCAGTGATCTAAATTAGCAGACGCTCGAGCAGGGAACGCACTAGCAGAGAGCAAGTCGTGCAGCAGAACCATGAGCGAGTGCTAAAGCAGCAACTCCTACAGCTGCCGGAGGTCGTGCAGCAGCAGCAGCGCGAGCGACGGCAAGAGCAGAGCAGCAGCACGAACGAGGGCAAGAGCGGAGCAGCAGCGCGACCGACAGCAATAGCAGAGCAGAGCAGCAGCACGAAGTGGCCGCCGAGGAAGCAAGGACCTAGGGGAGAGACGCCGTGGATGAAGTGGCCGGCGAGGGCGCCGTCGATGTAAACCCGCCATGGCTGCTCGGTATCGAGCACCAGCAGCCCCATGAGATCGAATAAAAGATAAAATGCAATGGTGAGTGCAGAACCTCCTTGGTGGCGTCGAGTTGGCCTCGGCTTCATCGGAGGAATTGGTGAGGGTGATGCGGTTCCGGTGGGGCAGGTCAAAACGACGTTGTGGGGATGGAGCTGGCGCGGTAGACGAGGTGAACATCAGGGCAGCTCCTTGGAGGTGGAGGACGGGGCGGCTGATCCGGCAGGACGATGAGATCGATGGTTGGTCCTCATCCGGTGCGGTGGATGAGGGACGGCGAGCTGTTGCGGTGGACAACGTCGTCGGGGAAGAGTCTCTGGCTGAGCGGCTGTCAGGAGGCCGACCGAGGAGTGTGGGGTTTCATGAGTTTTGGCGGCCTCGGTGTACGAATGGGGGCGAAGGGGAAGGTAGGGGGAGCCATGGCTTAGGGACGTGCTTGTTTGAAATGTAGGGTAAGTTACTAGCATGCCCCCACCAGTTTTGACACCGCGACGTCGAGTCGGCATTTCTGGCTGAGGGGTAGAAGGGGGATTTCGCGTGTTTGGGCTGCGGGACCGATTATGGATGAGGAGGGAGTTTCTGTGCGCATCCAAATTTCGGGATAACAAGGCGCGACGCGGGTTGAAGAGGCGGGAGTTTCAAAGTAGATAAGACAAAAGATACTCGAGCTTAAAATTTCGGGATAACAAGGCGTGGATTCCTTGTTCGGCAGAACAAACTTAACGTGTACAAAAAAACAATTCATACAAGACACAAGAGAGTCATGTCCCCTTTTACTATATTGCTATAAATGCCATTGAAAAAATTACAAGAAAAATGTAAAAAAAATCGGGAGAACAAGATTACCCTGTACAGTACCAAATCGATTCGCACTTCCCTCAACAACAACAAAAAACAAATCAATTCCCACCAAAAGAAAGAGTCATGTCCCTTTTTATATGATTACAAATGCCAGGATCTCGAATTTCAATATTTGAATCCACGTTATGTTGAATTCGAATATATCATTAGGTGACCTTGCGGTTTATAATGGATGCAGTCCTACATTTTGATCTTCCATCATATATGAACATATTACTCCACCCTATAAACATATATATTGTCGTCTACCATATGGACTAAATTTGAATCATTTTTCCTTATTTGAATACGATTGTTGTCGAGTTATACAATCATTTAAATATTATCTTGATAACAAAAAACATGCATATATCAGTAATCATATTTCACTATAAACTACATGTAACATACGATCTCAAATTCAAATATTTGTATCCATTTTATGATGAATTCAAATCAGAGTACATTGGTCTAGGTGGCGATATGTTCGGGATAATCTAAAGCCTGTTTTCATATGTATATAATTCTTGGCTGAATTGGGACAAGTTTTGGTATAAGCTTCTTGCAAAACCGGAGATTCTCTCAACAAGCCTCGTGGTTCTGAGAGGGAACGTGTCACCTTTGTGTGTGAAACAATATACGCTGCCTCTCCCCATATTTTCTTTACATAGGCAACATAGAACTATATGAGTGCCCTGATAAATTTTGGAATTAACCGGGTTCGTTTGGCCTTTTTATACATTAATTGAGTTTCTGGACATTTAATGTGCATAATCCAAATTTGGACTGCAAGAACATGTTCCGGTGCACCAAAGTTGGTGGAAAAATCACATGTGTGTCCTTGGGGGGATTTCTAGGTCCCATGCAAGAAATGGGAATGAAATTCAAACATCTGGGCGTCATGACTCGGCCTAGAACATCCAGAAACTTGGTTTTTAAATTCATGTAAATCCAAAACTCGCCTGGAAATCATGAAACTTGGCATGGTGTCATGTCATGGCACTAACATGCTGTGGTAAAAAATTGGGCCAATTTAGAACAAGATTTGGTATAAGCTTCTTGCAAACCGGAGCTTCTCTCAAGAAGGCTTGTGGATCTGAGAGGGAACGTGTCACCTTTGAGTGTGAAACGATATACGCTGCCCCCTGAGTTTCTTTACAGAGGCAGCATAGAACTACATGAGTGCCCTATTAAATTTTGGAATTATTCCGGGTTCATTTGGCCTTTTTATACATTAATTGAGTTTGTGGTCATTTAATGCAATAATTCAAATTTGAACTACAAGCACATGCTCCCGTGCACCAAAGATGGTTGAAAATTCACATGTCTGTCCTCGGGTGAATTTCTAGGTCCCATGCAAGAAATGGGAATGAAACTCGAACATCTAGGCATCGTGGCTCGGCCGAGAACACTAAGAAACTTGGTTTTAAAATTCTTGTAAATCCAAAACACGCCTGAAAATCATGAAACTTGGCATGGTGGCATGTCATGGTACTACCATGCCATGGTAAAAAAATTGCCGAATAGGAACAAATTTTGGTATGAGCTTCTTGCAAACCGGAGCTTCTCTCAAGAAGGCTCATGGTTCTGAGAGGGAACGTGTCACCTTTGAGTGTGAAACAATATACGCCGCCCCGCTTGAGTTTCTTTACAGAGACAACATAGAACTACATGAGTGCCCTGTTAAATTTTGGAATTATTCCGGGTTCGTTTGGCCTTTTTATACATTAAATGTTTTTCTGCTCATTTAATGTGCATAATTCAAATTTGAACTACAAGCACATGCTCCCGTGCACCAAAGTTGGTTGAAAAATCACATGTGTGTCCTCGGGTGAATTTCTAGGTCCCATGCAAGAAATGGGAATGAAATTCAAACATCCGGGCATCGTGGCTCAGCCGAGAACATTGAGAAACTTGATTTTAAAATTCTTGTAAATCCAAAACACGCCTAAAAATCATGAAACTTGGCATAGTGTCATGTCATGGTACTACCATCCTGTGGTAAAAAATTGGTCGAATAGGAACAAGTTTTGGTATAAGCTTCTTGCAAACCGGAGCTTCTCTCAAGAAGGCTCGTGGTTCTGAGAGAGAACATCTCACCTTTGAGTGTGAAACAATATACGCTGCCCCCCTTGAGTTTCTTTATAGAGGCAACATAGAACTACATGAGTGCCCTATTAAATTTTGGAATTATTCCAGGTTTGTTTGGCCTTTTTTATACATTAATTGAGTTTCTGAACATTTAATGTGCATAATTCAAATTTGAACTACAAGCACATGCTCCCGTGCACCAAAGTTGGTTGAAAATCACATGTGTGTCCTCAGGTGAATTTCTAGGTCCCATGCAAGAAATGGGAGTGAAATTCAAACATCTGGGCATCGTAGCTCGGCCAAGAACATTGAGAAGCTTGGTTTTGAAATTCTTGTAAATCCAAAACATGCCTGAAAATCATGAAACTTGGCATGATGTCATGTCATGGTACTACCATGTTGTGGGAAAAAATTGGCAGAATAGGAACAAGTTTTGGTATAAATTTCTTGCAAACCGGAGCTTCTCTCAAGAAGGCTCGTGGTTATGAGAGGGAACATGTCACCTTTGTGTGCATAATTCAAATTTGAAATACAAGCACATGCTCCAGTGCACCAAAGCTGGTTGAAAAATCACATGTGTGTCCTCGGGTATATTTCTAGGTCCCACCCAAGAAATGGGAATGAAATTCAAACATCTGGGCATCGTGGCTCAGGTGGAAACATTGAGAAACTTGGTTTTTTAATTCCTATAAATCCGAAACACGCATGAAAATCATGAAACTTGGCTTGCTGTCATGACATGGCACCAACATGCTGTGGTAATTTTGCTGTCTGATTTGCGAAGGCGCACACATTAACAATCAACAAAGTCATTTTGGAACAAGTGTTGTCACGTTACAATCGGAAACACAAGTATTATTGAAACTGTGGGCATTCTATTTACCATTTACGTGTCGCCACGCGTCCCCTTTTTTTATTAGCTAGGAGGCACCGTGCAGGGTAGCTATTTGAGTACGGGAGGCATGCGATCAGACCCCTGCGCGTGTTTATCGGGAGGAGAGTCCTTTGACCTCCATCTACCGTCCACCTCTCTCCCAAGGTCTCCATTAATGGCTCCCGAGCCTCTATTTAATGGTGTGGCAATGTCTCACTCGACTGAGATTTAAGAGAGAGAGAGAAATCTGAAAAGAAAATTTTGCATGAATCTTGATGTAAGATCCGACAGACCTATATAGCATCTACTACGACTTATAGCAAGACTGATGAATATATATATATATATAAGGCTGACGAGAGTGGATAATAATTGTCTTACATAATTAGGAAGATAATCAAAAAAAGCCACATGCGGCTACGCCCAAAATACACAAGGGCAAAAGAAGAAGGAATGCGCATACAACGATCTGTCTCGCTGATCTCTACTTTCTTTATGCGCTATAGGTCGTGGAGACTAGTTCTCGTGGCAAGCGGCGATGATCTCTTTCATCAGTTTCATGTCCTGAATACACTACTTGGCAGCATCCCCGGATTCCTCCACCAGCCTGTTGTGCACAATGCAGAG